>NC_044982.1:141830574-142138323 GCF_008728515.1 Papio anubis
TGGTTCAGACTGATACAAAGCAATGAGACTGCATTAGCAAGCTGAGCAGCTAAGGAAAGCCTTCAGCAATGACTTCATGAACAAAACATTTATTTTCCCTTTCATACCCCAGATTACACCAATAAGAAGCCCTGTAAAGTGTGCAGTTAAAAACTTCCTTCAATTCTGCCCCTGTCAGGGAATTCCTCCCCAGGCTTTGTCAAAATCAAGTTTGTGCTTTGCAGTTTTATTTATTTCATGGGCTTTCATCTTAAAAATTGAGTTAGCTATCCTCAGGTCTCATTACTTTTTTTTTTTTTTTTCTTATTTTTAAACCACCAGATCTTGCGAGACTCATTGCTCTTGAGGAAAAGAGGACAGAGACCTAGGCTTAATGTCTAAAATTAATTAATTGGGTAAAAAGAGTTATTTCAGATTCTAGATGCTAACAGTCTTCATTACGGGGCCTTAGGCAAACAGTTAATTCCGGCTCTGCAAGAGGAAGTGAGTAAGAGTGCTTTGTTATTTTTAGCATGATAATAATATACATCATTACTGTGACTACAACTCACTGTAAACCAAAGTTAATTATTTTCATATTTGTCTTATTATATTTGATACTAATGATGACACGGGGCTGCAATAGGAACATGAGATTTTTTTTTTTTTTAAGGCTAGGTCAAATATTATCCAGCTTAGAATTCTAACAATGGGTCAAAGGGATTAGATTGGAGACCTACATTGCCCTACTTCATGTTAACCTAAAAATTCAACACAGCACCTGGCAACTCTTCCTGTATAGAGCCAGGATTATGAACATAATACCCCTATTGTAACTGCCATTTATTTGCTTTTAATTCCCAAATCTAGATCTCCAGCTCAGATTTCCTGTCCCAAACTCTAAACTCCAACTGCCTTCTTCATGTCTGCCTGCCTGGCTGCCCTGGTGTCCCACAGGCATCTCCAAGTCAACATGTTCAAAATGGAATTAACTTGTCTCCTCCCTCACTCCACCCCAGAACTATTCCTCCATTTTTCAGTGAATGAATAGTACCCCTTTAGACCCAAGGCAAATTAGAGAACATTCCAAATCCCTTCCTTCCCCCACTGCCCTCCCTTTTTACTCCTAATTAGTGGTCAGCCATACTGACTCCACTTGGTTCCAGTTATCAGCCATCTCCACCCGAATAAATGGCTACTACCGGTTGTCTTAGGTTGGGTTCCCTAAAAACAGAATTTGAAAGCAGGTGTGGGGTACACATGATCTATCAAGGCACTGAATTCCTCGAAGAACCTATAAGGGAAGGAGAGAAGACAAACAGGGAAAGGGAAAGAGCCTAGCCAGGATGTGTGATCGCAGGTAAAGTCCATCATGGCCTGATCCACAGGTGAGGGATCTGAAGCATTAACCACACAGCAGGGCTGTCTCCCACTTGAGGCAAGGGTACCAGCCTTTTGTACCCTCCTCTGACCTCTGCAACAGTCAGTCACTCAGTGCCAGAGTTTGGGTGGAGTCATTATGTGCCTAGAGTTCTGCAGTTATCCAAGTACTTTTCCATGAATGTATAACAATACTTCTAATTCCAATCCAACATCTCAGCGCTCCTTCAAACTTAGCTTCTTTTTGTATTTCACCTTCTGTAATGGTGACAAATCTCTAATACCTTAAATATATTGAATTATTTGTTCAATCAATTTTCTTATTTGCTCAATGTAAGCAGTCTCCTTGCCCTGTTGGTGGTCTCCTTTGTTCAACACCTATGTATGCCATCTCTGTGTTCTCAGGCACCAGCGGGCAACAGCAGTGTGCTTCTGCACAGCTCCTTCCTCTCTCCACTTTAGTGTTCTGTGTTCTCTGTCTTTGGGTATAGCTGGGACTTTGTTTTCTGCTGCCCTAACAGAATACCAAAGACTGGGCAATTTACAAAGGAAATACATTTATTTGGCTCAGATTCTGGTGACTGGAAAGTCCAAGATCAGGCAGCTTGCTTCAACTCATGATAGAAAGCAGAAGGGGAAGAGGGCGTGTGCAGAGACCAAACAATCTGCTCTCACAGTAACTAATCCAGTCCCTGGAGACAGAACTCACTCTGGAGAGAAGGCGTTAATCTATTTATGAGAGATCAGCCCGCATGACCCAGACACCTCTCACAAGGCCCCATGTCCCAACACTGCCAAACTAGGAATCAAATTTCAATGTGAGTTTTGGATGGGACAAACTACATCCAAACCACAGGCGTGGACAAGCTTCCAAATCACCCCTGTGCAGTTCAGCCCTTCCTGACTCCCTGCCTCAGCAAGGGTGGATGGGGAATGGGCAGGGAAGGGAAGGGGAGAGGTGGGAAGGGGAGGGAAGCTGGAGGTAATGAGTGCTGAGTACAGCTGCAGCTGGGAGCTTTGTCTGTGTACCACTCTGATTCTCTGGAGAACTCCCAGGCCTCTACACACACACAGCACTCAGCTATCAGCTTAATGCCTGCTTCAAATTATAGCATACCTCAGTCTGCAAGCTAGCAGTGTCTTATAATAGTATAAGACAAAGACCAGAAGGTACTTCTGGTGGTGGGCCTCTCAGCAGGCCCCTCAACCCACCTCACCTCCTGTCTGCCAAAGTAACACTGTCCTTGCCTCTCTGAGTTAGACAGTGGCAGTGGGATATGCCAGGGAGTTTTGCTACTTACTTTCTAGATAAGTTGTCCTTGCTCAAGAAGGAGGGTGGTACGCAGCCCTCACTGGCTCCTTTCAACCCTGGCCCATCATTACTGCTGGAAGAAATCTTCCCAGATTTCTAGTTTATACATGATTTCAACCTTGGTTTTCTGTAGCAATAAATCATTTTCCTCTACATGTGTACTCTATTCATTATTTCAATGGACTTTTGGGCAAGAGGAGCTAGGCTTCCATACTCTACGAGCATCCTGCTCAGGAGAGTCATATGGAAGGGGCAGCCAGAAGACACTTAAAAGGAGCAGCTGGAGAAGTAGGAGGAGAACCAGAAGAGGACAATGCCATAAGGTCTACATATGAAGACGAGTGGTCAGCATTTCCAACTACATCAATAAGGAATACACTGAATCCGACAACCAGGTGACCAAAGAGGGTTGAAAGCACGGTTTCAAAGAGTTACTGGGGTGTAAATGGAGCTTCACATGCAGAAATGGAAGCAGCAAGGGTGTGACTACTTTCTAAAGACATTTGGCCTTAAGCAAACAAAGAGAGTGATGGACTGTGGCTTCAGAGGAGTTAGGTAAAGAGAAAAGGTTTTGTAGGGTAGAGGAACCTTGGCCAGTGGAGGCAGGATGGCTCCCAGTGTTAGGAGACCACCTCGGCTCCTTGTCCCTGGATCCTCCCCGCTGTGCAGCTTGTTTCACTCCTGCTGCCAGAAAGCTTGACCTGGTAAGGCAAGCACACCCAGGAGAGATGACCTCCATTCCAGCCTTCATGACTTCTAAATTTAACCCAGACCACATTGCTTCTTGGCAAATCACGGTCAACTGTATCACCAAGGACTGAAAGAGGTGACACAGATCTGCTTTTCAAAAATGCTTGCAATGATGACAATGAACTCACATGTTGAATACATACACTAGACCTCAACTGTCCTGGGTTTTGAATAGCTCATCGTCACAACCACTTTCTCTTATGTCAGTACTAGGGTTCAATTTTACAGAAGAGAAAACTGAGATTAGAAGAGTTAAATTACTTGCCCCAGTCATAGGGTTAGTAAGCAAGAGAGCTGAGGTTCAAACTCAGATCTTTCTGATCCCAAAGGCTATACTTTTTCTCCTTTGGCACCCACAGCAAAAATACATGCAACAAGAAACATGAGGCCTGAGGATAGATCAAGAGTAGCTGAGATCCATGAAGAGTATTGAGTTATAGGACCAGAGAGAGAAGTTAAGGTCAAATGGGTTTGCCAGATGAAATACAGGATGCCCAGTTAAATTTGAATTTCAGATAAACAGCAAATAATGTATTAGTTTAAGTATGTCCCAAATATTGCATGTAACATACTAAAAACTATGTATTTATCTAAAATTCAAAATTAACTGGGAATTCTGTATTTTTATTTGCTAAATCTGTCAACTGTAGGACCAGATTGTGGAGGGTTTTAATATATGCTAAGGAATTTAGACTTTATTCCATGGCTAACAAGGACTCATTGAGGATTTTGGCCCAAAGGAGTGACATTAATAAAATGGTGTTTCAGACCAGCCAGAAGACACTGGCAATTGTCCAGTATAAAATTCTGAAAAGGCTGGGCACAGTGGCTCACATCTGTAATCCCAGCACTTTGGGAGGCCGAGGCGGGTGGATCACCTGAGGCTGGGAGTTCGAGACCAGTCTGACTAACATGGAGAAACCCCATCTCTACTAAAAATGCAAAAAGTTAGCCGGGCGTGGTGGTGCATGCCTGTAATCCCAGCTACTCGGGAGGCTGAGGCAGGAGAATTGCTTGAACCTGGGAGGAAGAGGTTGCGGTGAGCCGAGATAGTGCCACTGCACTCCAGCCTGGGCAACAAGAGCAAAACTCCATCACACACACACACAAACACACACACACATTCTGAAAAATAAGACTACAGTGGTGGGCTGGGTGTGGTGGCTCACATCTGTAATCCCAGCACTTTGGGAGGCCAAGGTGGGCAGATCACCTGAGGTCAGGAGTTCAAGACCAGCCTGGCCAACATGGTAAAACCCCGTCTCTACTAAAAATACAAAAATTAGCCAGGCAGGGTAGTGCATGCCTGTTGTCCCAGCTACTCGGGAGGCTGAGGCAGGAGAATTGCTTGAACCCAGGAGGTGGAGATTTCAGTGAGCTGAGATTGCAGCATGTACACCAGTCTGGGCAACAAGAGAGAAACCCCGTCTCCAAAAAAAAAAAGATTAGAGTTGTGGCAAAAGGAAAGAAAAAGGAAAGGATCTAGCTGGTTAAAAAAGAATCCAATATGACAGGTCTTCAGCATGGATGGCTAAAAGAATGACAGAGCTACTGATGAAAAGAGACATCTCTAGAGGAGGAATTGCTTTGGGAAGAAAGAAAAATTAACTTTGAGATGATGCTCATAAGTCTAAGTGAATTTCACAACAGGAAAAAAAAAGTTACTTCTTCTACAGCACCTTCTATCACGAGCTTCACCATAGGATGCTACTCATCCTCACAGCCTACCTGCCAGGCAAGTGTTACCACAGTTTTCTTTTCTTTTCTTTCTTTTTTTCTTTTTTTTTTTTTTTTGAGGCGGAGTCTCACTCTATTGCCAGGCTGAAGTGCAGTGGCACGACCTTGGCTCACTGCAACCTCCACCTACCAGGTTCAAGTGATTCTCCTGCCTCAGCCTCCCGAGTAGCTGGGACTATAGGCGTGCGCCACCACACCCAGCTAATTTTTGTATTTTTAGTAGAGATGGGGTTTCACCATATTGGCCAGGATGGTCTCCATCTCTTGATCTCGTCATCTACCCACCTTGGCCTCCCAAAGTGCTGGGATTACAGGTGTGAGCCACCGCACCCAGCCATTACCACAGTTTTCTAATGGAGAAAAACAAGGCCAACAGAAGGTGGCAGAGTCAGGATTTTAAGTCCCATGCCACCAGACTAAAGTCAGGGCTTCTTTCCACTATTCCACACTATCTCCAAGTAGAGAACTAGAACCAGAACTCTGGAGAAGTTGTGGCTGGACCTGTGACTCCTGCGAGCTGAGACGAGGGAGCTGAAAAGGCAGAAAAGTTTGCTAAGAAGACATGTGTGAGAAGAACGGGAGAGAGCTTCAGAGCATCTCTGGCAGAGGAAACAGCCTAGCATTTTGAACACAGTAGCATAATGCAATATTTTTAGAAAGCGGGGAGAATACAGGGATGGGAAAAGGAAGTCCTGGAAAGATTTACAGGTGCCACATCATAAAGAGCCTTATCTGCCAAGCCTATGAGATTAGAATTACCCTATAGGCAATGGGGTGTCATTGAAGAGTTTTAGGCAAGGTATTGAGATAACCAGATTTGTTCTCAGAAGGGTCAAGCTGGTGGCAGTGGTGTGAGAGATGGACTGAAGGTCAATTAGGAAGCACCTGTGATGATACAGGGGCGAAAGGATGAGGAGAGGAGGCAGAGGGAATAGATGTTAAGAGAAAGAATCAATAGGATTCTGGGGGAAAAGAGAGGTGGGATGATCAAAAGTACTTTTCCAGGGTCACTGGGAATGCCGATAATATTTACAAAACATAGGGTATGCTGGGACAGTGGCCCACGCCCACACTGGGAGGCCAAGGTGGAAGGATTGCTTAAGGCCAATCCTAGGCAGCGTAGTAGGACCCCGTCTCTACACATAATAAAGAAACAATTGGCCAGCGTGGTGGGAAGCAGCATCAGGAGGATTGCTTGAGTTTGAGGCTGCAGTGATCTATGATCATTCCACTGCACTCCCGCCTGGGTGACAGAGGGGGACCTGTCTCTGAAAACAAAGAAACAAAAAACACAGGGCATGCAGAAGGAGGCACATGTCCGTGGAGGAAGTGTGAAGCCATTTGTCTTCGTATTCCTCCAACATAACTTAGAGCTGACAGCATAGACTAGTGCTCGGTGTATGGTTATTTGAATTGGATTTTGGACACATTTAGTTTGAGATATCATTGGAACATGCAGGTGGAAATGTTTAGCAAACTATTGGAACTCTGGGTCAGGAGCTTAAGAGAACAATGTAAGCCTTCCGAGTTGCTTTGTGAATCAAGACATAAGTAAGGGAGTGAGAAAAGGCCATGGACAAAATCCCTGAAAATACCCAGCATGTGAAGGGCAAGTGGAGAAAAACGAGCTAATGAAGGAAGCAGAAAACAGGCAGCAAGAGAGGTGGGAGGTAAGAAAGTGTGTGTAAAGGAAACAGACATACATGTCAAGAAGGAAGGGGTTGCTGGAAGGGTTACACTGCAGAGATGCCAGATGAAATGAGGACTGGTGGATATGTCTACATGGGATCTAACACTTTCTGTTTTCCCTGTTTCCCTGCCACACTTCTGTTTTACCTTGCTTCTCTGGCATGGTACTCCTAATAAAGCATTAGCATGTAAGCATTTGCTGCAGGCCTTGTTTTCTAACAAATTTTGGCTAGGACTTAAAGCTAAAGCAGTAATTGGCTATAAACGTTGTAATTTCTAATTCCTATCCCTGTCAGTACAAAATTGTCATTTTAGCAATTGAAAGCAGAGAAGAGGCTGGGCACAGTGGCTCACACCTGTAATCTCAGCACTTTGGGAGGCCGAGGCAGGTGGATCACTTGAGGTGAGGAGTTCGAGACCAGCCTGGCCAACATGGTGAAACCCATCTCTACTAAAAGTACAAAAATTAGCCAGGCATGGTGGCACGCACCTGTAATCCCAGCTACTTGGGAGGCTGAGGCAGGAGAATTGTTTTAACTCAGGAGGTGGAGGTTGCAGTGAGCTGAGAATGTGCCACTGCACTCCAGCCTGGGTGACAGAGCAAGACTATGTCTCAAAAAAAAAAAAAAAAAAAAAAAGTGCAGACAAGAAAACACAACCACAACCTCAGAAGTAAATGTGTCAAAAGCATGTAAGGTGCTTGATGCCTCCTACTTCTCAGATCCAATTAGCATAATGTAATCAGAATGATGACACTACCATATTGTGCTGTGAGCTACCAAGAGAATCAAAATCCCCATCGACTATACTTTGACACAGATCAGGAGAGTTAACATAGGCCAGAGGCAAGACTGTCAAGTGTACTGTGCTTCTTGTCAAGTAATGCTTTTGCTTCTCCCAATTGATGGGGCTCTCTAACGGGGACTGGCAAACTACAACCTCCAGGCCAAATATGACTCTCCAACTGTTTCTATAAATAAAATTTTATTGGAACACAGCCATGCTCATTCATTTACATGCTGTATATTGCTGTTTTGACACAAAATCAGCTAAATTGACTAGGTGCAACAGAGATTAGATGGCATGCAAGGCCTAAAATATTTACTGTCTTGCCTTGTATAGGAAAAGTTAGCTAACCCATGATTGAGAATAAAGCATTTATCAAATCAACAGCCACATATCAAATACCAGAAGGTGTGTTGATTCCCTCTAACAAAGATAGGAACTGCAACTGAGGCAATGACTCAGTTAAGTTTATGGCAGTCTGTTACCACCCTCCATTATTTATCTGTGCTTTTAAACACAAGTGAACTGAATGGGAATCTGGGCCCAGCACACGTCCGCTGCACTGTCTATCTAGCTGAATGGGAATATGACTGGGAACACCAACCCAGGACACTTTTAAGTCTTTTTTTTTTTTTTGACAGGGTCTCATTCTGTTGCCCAGGCTGGGGTTCAGTGGCATAATCACAGCTTACTGCAGCCTCAACCTCCTGGGCTCAAGTGATCCTTCCACCTCAGCCTCCCGAGCAGCTGGGACCACAGGTGTGTGCCATCAAGCCTGATTAATTTTTAAATTTTTGTAGAGATGAGGTCTCCCTATGTTGTCCAGGTTGGTCTCGAATCCCTGGGCTCAAGCAATCCTCCCACCTTGGCCTCCCAAAGTTCTAGGATTATGTCACGAGGCCACTTTAAGTCTCTGATGTTGGTGCTAATCTCTGCAATTCCTCTTGGGATATGGTAATACTTGTGATTTAGTATCTTAACCAGGGGCAGAAGGTGGCTTTCATTGGGCCTTTTCTACCATAAAGAGTTTATTTCACAGGTCAGAAAACCAAAGTGACAATTTTCCCAGATTCTAAGTGTATCTGTCTCAATTATACTTTCAGAAACCAGGGACATAAACTTAAGGCCAGTTTGCAAAACCTCTGGATACGTTGTGATACAATCTTGAGCCAGGGGGTCTATTCATCACCTGGACTCAGGAAACCACCAATCTAACTACAGGGTATGATAACATTTCAGGTCCCCTGATACCAGCTCTCAGAACATCTAGGTATTCTCCTTTTCCCAGTGTAGCTGTCTTTGGGAAATGTCACTTGTCCTTTTAGAGAGGGATTCTAAAAATATTAATGTATATCCTTATGGTAGTTTTGGAGTTTCCTTCTCAAGGGGACTCAGGCTGCCCTTCAATCAATGGGCTCTGGGTTTGTAAACTGACTTCGATTTGGAAACTAGCTGAGGGATAGCAATGTTCCATTGTGATGGCTGATGTCAGCCTTCTGTTTACCAATTCGTGCATTTATTTTATAAATTAAATAATATCCTACAAGGCTGTCCATCTGTCTCCACCCTAGGAATAAGCAAATCTACTGATTGTTGCCAAAAACATTTGTGGGTCGAGGCACCTTGATTGTCACACTGGCATTGCTACCCATTATGGTAATTGTATTTACCTTTGCTCTGTTAGTTGGGTGTTATCATTTGGCTTCTGGTATTCTGGAATTCCATCATCCCTTTTGATACTAGAGATCCATGTTCCATGGCAGTATCCCCCACTCTTGGCCTTGACAGGTCTCCTTTCACCAATGTATTTCCTATTCCTTAGTACAAGGAAGTTCCCTGGCCTCTTGGAGTATAGAGACAGGTGGTGGGTTAGCAGGTCTGAATACATAGTAAATATATTCTAACGTTCTCACTTTCCTATGACTTTTGATCTCTTCCCCAGTACAATGCCAAGATTATTTCTGGTGTGTCTACCACCTTTCCAAGCTTCAAGGAAACATCCCAACAAACTATTTATAGTGACCTCAAGTGCTCTTGCCAAAACACTGGATAACCACTCATGAGTGCATGCCTTCATGTAATGAATTCTCTCTTATAAAACCTCATTTTATGCACTCACTCTCTCTTTCTCCCCAGTCTTACATTTTCAAGATCTGCTCCCACCTATATTACCCTGATTCTGTTGACAAAAAGAGTCAAACTCTGTAAAATATTTTAAGAGATTTATTCTGAGCCAAATATGAGTGATCATGGCCTGTGACACAGCCCTCAGGAGATCCTAATGGGAACATGTACCCAAGGTGGTTGGGGTACAGCTTGGTTTTATATATTTTTAGGGGGGCATGATACATCAATCAAATACATTTAAGAAATACATTGGGCCGGGCATGGTGGCTTATGCCTGTAATCCCAACACTATGGGAGGCTGAGGCGGGCGGAACACCTGAGGTCAGGAGTTCGAGACCAGCCTGACCAACATGGCAAAACCCCATCTATACCAAATATATAAAAATTAGCCAGGCGTGGTGGCATGCACCTGTAATCCCAGCTACTCAGGAGGCTTAGGCAGGAGAATTGCTTGAATCCAGAAGGCAGAGGTTGCAGTGACCCGTGATTGTGCCACTGGACTCCAGCCTCGGCGACAGAGCAAAACTCCATCTCAAAAAGAAAAGACAAGACATTGGTTTGGTTCAGAAAGGCAGGACAACTCAAACCGGGGACTTCAGGGTATAGGTAGATTTAAACATTTTCTGGTTGACAATTGGTTGAGTTTATCTGAAGACCTGGGATCAACGGAAAGGAATGTTCAGGTTAACAAAGAGGATTATGGAGAGACCAAGTTTTATTGTGCAGAGGAATCTCTCAGCAGACTTGAGAGACAGCAGGTTATAAAATGTTTCTTATTAGACCTAAAAGGGTGCCTGGCTCTTAGCTGATTATCTCCTGGATCTGGAAAGGAAGGAAGGAAAACAAAGGGGAAAGGGGATTCTCTACAGGATGTATAATTTTCCCACAAGAGACTTTGCAGGGCAATTTCAAGGTATGGTAAGGAAATATATTTTGGGGTTAAATATTTCTTCCTTGTCTCAATGTTATGCCAGAGTGATTGAAAAGTAAGTCACGATATATAGGGTCAAATAAAACCCATCTGATGAGAATTTATGGCTTGTAGGATATGACTCCCTAGACCCCTTAGGTAGGAATTTGGGCAGATATAAAAATCAGAGTTTAGTCCTCAGGTCTTACGTATTCTCCAGGTCCTACATTTCCTCTGGAATGGCGGCTAACTCCTAGAGCAGGACCTGTACTTCCCTGCTCAGACTGTGCTGAGCTCTGGCGCAGATCACCAGACTGGAGGCAAAAAAGGGAGAGAATGGAGGCTTATCTTGGGCAGAATAAAAGTTATTCTGCAATGACCTATTTCAGATGGGCAAGGGGAGGCTGTTTTCCTTAGTCAAGAGAAAAGAGTTTTGCTGACAGCATTATAAATAAATAAATAAATAAATAAGAGAGAAAAGGGACTGCTTCTGCTGGTCAGGAATATTTAGGAGCTCAAGATTTTGAGGCTCATACACTCACATATTTCTTATTCAGGTCTTAACACCTCACATTTTTCCTTTCTGGAAAATACCTTCACATGGGAAAGCTGTCGAAGCTATGCATTCAATCCCTTTAGCAGCTTTGCCATTCTGGATCCTGAACCTAATTTTCTTTTCTTTTCTTCTTTCTTTTTTTTGAGACAGAGTTTCCCTCTTGTAGCCCAACCTGGGGTGCAATGGCACGATCTCGGCTCACTGCAACCTCTGCCTCCTGGTTCAGGTGATTCTCCTGCCTCAGCCTTCCGAGCAGCTGGGATTACAGGCATGCACCACCATGCTCAGCTAGTTCTGCATTTTTAGTAGAGACGGGGTTTCGCCATGTTGGCCAGGCTGATTTTAAACTCCTGACCTCAGTTGATCTGCCCACCTCCGCTTCCCAAAGTGCTGGGATTATAGGCGTGAGCCACTGCACCCCGCCCTGAACCTAATTTTCTTTTTTTAACTCAATTTTTATTTTTTTTAACTATACTTTAAGTTCTAAGGTACATGTGCACAACATGCAGGTTTATTACATATGAATACATGTGCCATGTTGGTGTGCTGCACCCATTCACTCGTCATTTACACGAGGTATATCTCCTAATGCTATCTCTCCCCCCTCCCCCCACCCCACTATAGGCCCCAGTGTGTGATGTTCCCCATCCTGTGTCCAAGTGTTCTCATTGTTTTCAACAGCGTCTAACCTACTGCTGCAAGAGATGAGTCTCCTTCATGGCTGCCGTAGAACTCCTCTGGTTTTCATATTGTTACTTAATTGGCAAAATGCTGCTTTGAACTATCATTTTCTTTTTCCAAGACTTCCAATGCTCTCAAGAGCCAGTCTATTCCCCACACTGTATCATTATTATTGCTCCCATACTGATCAAATACAGCATCCACATAATATCCTAATTCCTTATCTTCTATCTGTACCTCATCCAAGTCAACTGGAAGTGAAAGCTTTAGTAATTGTCATGCATGCCTCTGCATGGCAGGGTTATTACTATCCTATTTACTACTGGGAAAACAGTTCTGATTGCCTTTAGATAGGTGGGCTAATCTCTAAAATCCCACCTTTAAGGGTCTGCTTTTAAAGACTACTCCTGGTACTAGCATTTTTGAGCCTACAGTCTCAAGAAAAGTTTAAAGCAAAAGTATGCACATTTTTGTGATGGATGCTTTATTGATTGGTGAAATTGCAGGGAAGAAAATATGAGGAGAAAAAAAAAGTGAGGTAGGGAAGATGTAAAACCAAACAAAGAGATGTGCTACCAAGATGGCCACAGCTTCACTGCAAACAAAGATGCTTGCCTGGCCTTCCAGGGCATCTCCACAGAGTACCTATGAAGCCACTGCCTCTCATGGGAGGAAGGGTGAACAATGCTGGCTTCTTTTTGTCTCCTGTCTCTCAGTGGTCAAGGTTTACCCTACCTTAGACATGAACTCTCCCACACTTCCGGGTTGTAGTACCCACTCCTCCAGGAAGCTTCTCAGGAAGACAGAGCCTCTGCAGTCCATTTTGGCCAATGTGCTTCAGTCCTTCCTCCTGAGTCAGTACCACACGGGGGCCTCTCGGTGTGTGGGGGCAGGTTAGCAGCAGGGGCTGTGGCTGTGGCTTTATGACTGTGAGATGCCTCATAGAGTATTTGTGAGAATTTGGTCAATTAATATCCAATGCCTGGCAGTTAGTAGGCACTCAGTAAATGTTAGCTATCATTATGAATAGTAATTGAGTGAATTTTGTGTGTGTGATTCTTACACGATATGGCTGGTAGCAGCATGTTCCCCACCCCTTCTAAGCCTTTGTTTAGCGCCACTGTGCTCAGTCGCACACGCTGGCACAGTTAGCCAAATCTAAGCAGCTCAACAGTGCCATGAGCTGTGGTCCGCAGCCACATGGGGCAGCCAGGCAGCACATGGCTTTGCAGTTAGTCCACAAGAATGGTGACCACCATCTAGGCAGCAAAGAGTTGTGCAATGGAGTGTTTTGCTTTTATAAAAATAGGACTAGCGATAATGCCTTCCATTCTCTAGCCACCCTAAAACATTCTTTTAAATATTTAGCTTGTCTCTCAAATCTACCAAGGAAATAAACTGATAGTGGTTTTTGTTCCATAAATTATAGTCACATAGCTCAAAGACAGTTTGCCCATTCACAGAGTCATACATTTGCTTCTGAAACCATGAATACAGGGGCCCTCAACTGTCAAGTGTCTGAAGAATATCTCTTCTGTGGGAAATTTGTGACACTGTCCTCTGACTTTGGTTAATCATAAAGAAATATTCTTCATTTAATGAATAGTTCAAATCTGAGTCTTGTCACCATGGAAAACAGGGCTCTCTCCTCCCATTTTTCTTAATGAGGCACTCAATGCCACAGTCATAATGTTTACTTCCCTTCAAGAAACAACAGCTCTTGACAAGTGGAAATACAATTTCAGCAAAAAAACCTTTCCACTCTGTATTTGTTAAACTGCTTCAATATTATGTCTTGATTCCTGCTTTGAATTTATGGAAAGGATTTTTATAGTCAAGGGAAATCTACTGATGAATGTGAGAGGCATGAACCTTGAGACAATGACAAAGTAAATTTTGGGCTTTAAAGAAATACACCATTTGCTTGTCTGGAAGCAAGAACTGACTTTTTAAAAACTGATCAAAGTTAATCAGTCTAATGAAAATATAAGAGGTAACGTATATTTTATTTAGGTAATTTTGAATCAATTTCCTAAACTATGCTTTCCTGTTGATGACAGACGTTTATCCTGAGTGTCTGGCAATTGTGTTGAAAGTATTTGATGACCTGGCTGGGTGCAGCTGCCTTGGAAGGCCGAGGCAGGTGGATCGCTTGAGCTCAGGAGTTCAAGACCAGCCTGGGCAACATGGCGAAACTCCATTTCTGCCAAAAATCCAAAAATTAGCCAGGCATGGTGGCACACACCTGTGGTCCCAGCTACTCGGGAGGCTGAGGTGGGAGGACCACTTGAGCCTGGAAGGTGAAGGTTGCAGTGAGCTGAGATGGCGCCACTGCACTTCAGCCTGGGTGACAAAGTGAGACCCCATCTCAAAAAAAAAAAAAAACAAAAAAACAACGATATGATGACCTAGTTCCCCGTTCCTGGATTTACCTTACTCCCAATACCTGAGAACAGATTTGGCTCCATCAGTTCTGATCTTTGGCCTTATACCATAAACACAGCACGGAGCTTCCTGTCTGGATCCCTCAGGCCACCCTCGTCAACTACCAGCTGGACCTAACCCATGCCCTAACCCCATCCTTCGGAGCCTACCTCTGGCCTCTAGGAGTCAGACATATACAAGACATGGAGCCAGGTGCCACTGAAAAGAAATATAAGAAATTTATGGTAGAGATACAGAGAAACTATTTGTCTTAGTCTGCAGAGGCTACTGTGATAAAATACCTTTGACCAGGCGTCTTTTAAACAAAAGAAATTCTTTTCTCACAATTCTGGAGATAGGAAGTCCAAGATCAAGGCACTAGAAGATCTGGTGTTTGATGAGGGCCAGTTTCTCATCATCATCTCACAGCCATCATCTCACAGTAACCTCACATGGCAGAAGGGGTAAGGGACCTCTCTCAGGCCTTTTTAATAAGAGCACTAATTCCACTCATGAGGGCTTCACCCTCATGACCTAATCCCTCCCATAAAAGCTCCACCCTCTTGTTCCATCTCCTAATATCTCCCTGGAGGAGAATCTCAACATATGAATTTCACGAGACACAAACGTTCATGGCGAGACCCTGTCTCTACAAAACATAAAAAAAAATTCGCACATGCCTGTGGTCCCAGCATCTAGGGAGGTGGAGGCAGGATTGCTTGAAGGGATGTGGAGGCTGCAGTAGGCCCAGATCGTGCCACTGCACTCCAGCCTAGGCAGTAGAGCCAGACCCTGTGTCAAACAAACAAACAAATAAATAAATAAAATGAGGTAGCTTTGTAAGTACTGGCCTAGAAAGATGTCCATACACATAAAGCAAAAAGGTCAGGCTGTAAAACAACAGGCAAAAGAGAGGCTTTACGGCGTACTTTAAGATAACAGACTGCCCATTCGGTAACGCAGCCTGTCTCTCTCCTCTCCTCATCCCAGCTACTACTCCTCGCCCAACACAGCGCTTTTCCACGACCTTCCGTCTTTTTCTCTCAGTACTCTCCCGCTCCCCCTGCTCTTCCTCTCTGCGTCCAGGATCAGGACCCGGGTAGACCAGCTGCGGCAGGAACGCGCGTGCGCCGTGGCACCGCCCAGAACGTGGGGTGGGCGTGTTTTCCTCGCCCCCAGGGCGGAGCCGAGGAGCGATTGGTCCCCGTTTTGGGCCTCCCAGGATTGACTGGCCCTTTCACCCAACCAGGGCGACCCACACCCGCTCAGATCACTTCCGCCCTCGCATGGCAGCGCCTCTCGCCCCGTCGCGTTTATCCAGGACGCAGTGAGCACCTGTTTTTGCTGTTCCCTCCTGCCTTTGACAGTGTTCTGCAGACACTGGTGTTGAGATTGGCATGCCTCACGCATTTACAGAGAAGCCCTTTAAGAGGGAGAGTTTAGGCCAAGTTTACTTTAAGTAGGAACCTGAGAATTAAAAACCGAATTAAAAAGTTGGCCGCCGCCCTGGAGGGAGATAAAGAGCCCCCTTCTCTCATGCTTCCTTGTGTGAACTGAATTTCATATATTACTCAACAAATCGATAGCCATGAACTCAGGTTCCTAAATAGTAGTAATGGTATTATTACTACTATAATCTATAATACTATTACTATAGCATTATAGTAAGTATAGTATTAGTAACAACTAATACTAATAGCTAACCTTACATTAGACTTGGAGCGAGCAGTCACTCTTGTTCCCTGCTGTGGTTTGAATGCCGCCTCGGAAACTCATGTTGAAACCTAATCCCCAGTGTGGCAATATTGAGAATGGGGTCTTGAAGACGTGATTGGGTCATGAGGGCTCTGTCGTCCTGAATGGACCGATCCATTCATGAGTTAATGGGTTATAACGGAGAGGGACTGGTGGCTTTATAAAAAGAGGAGACCTGAGCTAGCACACTGAGCCCCTCACCATGTGATGCCCTGCACTGCCCCTGCACTCTGCAGTCCCCACTGGCAAGAAGCCGTCACCAGGTGTGGCCTCTTTACCTTGGACTTCTCAGCCTCCGTAAGTCTTAAGAAATAAATTTCTTTTCTTCATAAATTACCCAGTTTCACATATTCTGTTATGAGCAACAGAAAACAGATAATCCCTTTACAGCAATGTCACTATCTTTACCTATAAGGTGGATCTCACTATCCTTATTTTATAGATGAGGATGCCAAGGCACAGAGAAGTTAAGGAACTTGTCCAAAATCACCTTAGTGATAACTGGCAGAGCTTGAATCAGAATTCAAGTAATCTGGCGTCCAATGCTACCAACCATTGCATTCTGCTGCCTCTCAGAAATAAACCAGGCATGGAGTAATATTCATCTGTAGTTCAAGAAACAATTTATTGAAGCTTCCTTTTTCTGTCAAGTTTGGAAAACGGGGGAGAAAATAGGAATGGAGACTGAGAAGACGACCAAGTAGTTCTGAGTTCAGAGAATTGGGAAATTGAAGGAGGTAGATTAGCTAAGGAAAGATACAAGTACCTGAATCCTTCTAAAAAATTTTTTATTGAGGTGAAATTCACAAAACATAAACTCAGCCATTTTAAAGTGAACAATTCAGTGACATAACATTCACAATGTTGCACAACCACCACCTCTGTCTAGTTCCAAAACATTCCTGTCACCCCAAAGGAAAACCCCAAACTCGTTAAGGAGTCACTCTCTAATCCCTCCTCCGCCAGGCCCTGGCAACCACCAGTCTCCCTTCTATGGATTTAAATATTGTGAATATTTCATCTAAATGGAATCATATAATAATAAGCCTTTTGTGTCTGGCTTCTTTCATTTAGCATGTTTTTGGGTTTCTTCTACATAGCATAAATCAGTACTTCTTTTTTTTGGGTGAATAAAATTCCGTTGTGTGTATGTAACACAATTTATCCATTGATGGACATTTAGACTGTATCCAATTTTTTGGCTATTGTGTATAGTACTACTGTGAGCATGCATGTACTCGTACTTGTTTGAGAACTTAGTTTCAATTCTTTTGAATATATATATATGTAGGAGTGGAATTGTGGGGCTCTATGGTAATTCTGTGTTTAACTTTTTGAGGAACTCCTATATCCTTTTGAAACCCTTCCTTAAGGCCATAATATTAATATAATAAATACTATTAAATATACTAAATATTTTGAATCAGAGTTTCTGAGTCTTAGCACAATTGACATTTGGGACCCGGTAATTCTTTGTTGTGGGAGAGCTGACCTTTGGTTATACAGGAATTTTAGTAGCAATATTGGCCTCTACTCACTAGATGTCAGTAGCATCCTCCCACTTCAATCACCAATAATGTCTGGAGACACTGTCGGATGTCCTCTGAAAAGCAAAATTGGCCCCCTTCCCACTGAAAATTACTGTTTTAAAGGCTTCCTCATAAAGTTGGAGCAAATGTGGCTAGCACTAAAGTAGAATACTACAACAAAGTAATGGCCTTTAAGAAATGGATATTCCCTAGAAGTCTTCCTTAGTATACAGGAAGTATTTTTTGTTTACTGTGTAATGTTAAGAAGTTTGCAGATTTACAAATGTTTGACAACCAGAAAAATCTTATCATTAAATATTCATATACCTTTCAAATGTAACATCAGTAATATAAATCCGGCTCATCCGCAACGCCAAGAAATACAGCTTCTCTCCCGTCCCAGGCACATTACATACTAAATCACATTTATAGCACACTGCATCACATTATTTTTAAGGTGGCAGCTAGGAGCATGATTTGTAAGACTTTTTTGATATAGTAATACTTATTTTTTCAAATAAAAGTTCAGGTAGCGCCCATGAGGAATGTCATTTTTTGGTTCAGCCAAATAATGGAAAAACAAAAGCTATTTTTCATTATTGAGATACAGTGAACCAAAATGAATCTTTTTTTTTTTTTTTTTTTTTTTTTGAGACGGAGTCTCGCTCTGTCGCCCAGGCTGGAGTGCAGTGGCATGATCTCAGCTCACTGCAAGCTCCGCCTCCCGAGTTCACGTCTTTCTCCTGCCTCAGCATCCCGAGTGGCTGGGACTACAGGTGCCTGCCACCCCCCTGTGGCTAATTTTTTGTATTTTTAGTAGAGATGGGGTTTCACGGTGTTAGCCAGGATGGTCTTCATCTCCTGACCTTGTGATCCGCCTACCTCAGCCTCCCAAAGTGCTGGGATTACAGGCATGAGCCACCACGCCTGGCCCAAAATGAATCTTTTAACATTTACTGTTATTTACTGTTAAAGATCTTGGTGAGTGAGTTGTGGGAACCCTGAGTACATAAACACCTTTGCAATCACAAAGCTGATAAGATCAAAACTGTTATGGAAATAGATCAAGCAGCCTTAGGCACAGACGGTATTGTTGTAGAATCCACAGCAGTTAGTAAGGGCCATAGCACTGAACTCCTTGTCTTCCCAGAGACCAGAAAAAGAAGGAGGGTTGGTGCCATTCAGAGAAGTACTGCAACGAAAAACCAGAGAGGTACATAGCGGGGTCAGACAGGAACAAAGCAACAAAACATATCAATAAGTTATACTAAGCAGCTGAAAACAAAAACAAAAACCTGAAAATTGATCCATCAGCCATGACTAAATAAACAGAACCCAATTATATTTCTTTTCTCATTCATTCCCAAGATAATACTGGCAAGAAACCCTCAACTA
Organism: Papio anubis; assembly: GCF_008728515.1. Taxonomy (NCBI): domain Eukaryota; kingdom Metazoa; phylum Chordata; class Mammalia; order Primates; family Cercopithecidae; genus Papio; species Papio anubis. The sequence continues at coordinate 141,849,585 of NC_044982.1, forward strand.
TGTGTGTCTGCTCCTTTGCCCAACTCCTAACCACAGTCCATTTGGAAATTTCCAGATATCCCTGAGTCAAAATGTATGGCTTATAATGATTTAGTATTGAATTGATTCTAAAAAGTAAGGTGGTATTCCAAGGCCACCTTCCTCTTGAAAACAGCTTACACTTAATTAGTATAAATTAATTGGACAAAAACATTATGTCTTTCATATTCTAGATGCCAATGATCTTTAGTATGTGGCTTTAGAAAATCCACCAAAATGCCACAAGAACGTAAGAATCAGGCAACATGACGAACGTCCGTGTCTACAAAAAGTAAAAATTAACCAGGCACGGTGACATGCACCTGGCCTGTAGTCCCAGCTACTCAGGAGGCTGACATAAGAGGATTGCTTGAGCCTGGGCCAAGATTGTGCCACTGCACTCCAGCTGGGGCAACAGAGCAAGACTGTGTCTCAAAAAAAAAAAAAAAAAAAGAATCAAAACTGTGCCAGAGCAATGATGAATCCAGCTCATACCTCATCTTTAATAGTGCATCAAAAGGATTTTTTTTTTAAAAATATGTTAGTTGCCTTCTCTGATGATAACCTCCAAACACAGGAGGGGCAACATTCATGAACTTGGCCCAGTAACCTGTCAAGCAGCTAGCACCTGAATATCTACCTGTATAGTGAACAGACCGCTTAATAACTTCCAAATCTTTGTTTGTTTGTTTGAGACAGGGTCTCACCCTGTCACCCAGACTGGACTGCAGTGGTATGGATCACGGCTCACTGCAGTCTCTAATTCCTGGGCTGAAGTGATCCTGCCACCTCAGCCTCCCCACGTAGCTGGGACTACAGGCACACACCACCATGCCTGGCTAGTTTTGTTTTGTTTTGTTTTGTTTTAGTAGAGATGGGGTTTCTCCATGTTGCCCAGGCTGGTCTTGAACTCCTGAGCTCAAGCGATCCTCCTGCCTTGGCCTCCCAAAGTGCTGGGATTACAGGTGTGAGCCACTGTGTCTAGCCCATAACTTTTAAATCTATCTCCAGCTCTGATTTCTCTCTTGAAGTTCCCATGTGAGAACACACGGCCCTCAGGTCTCCAGGGTAATGCTGCTGAGGTTGAATAGAGTGTATGAGAAGGGCCGTGAGTATTGGTAACAGCCTAGATCAGTGTTCTTTTCTCTTATTGGGTGCATCTTCATTATTAGCTTAGTATGTTCCAGTGAGCATAGTGAGGTGGATTTTGAGTACCTTCACAGGGTAGTCCTGCAACTACCTCCAAGTTAACACATCAAAAACTGAATTAAGGCTGGGCATGGTGGCTCAGGCCTGTAATCCCAGCATTTTGGGAGGCCAAAATGGGAGGATCACTTGATCCCAGGAGTTCAAGACCAGCCTGAACAACATAGTGAGACCCCATCTCAATACAATAAATAAATAAATATAAAAAACAAAAACTGAATTAAGCCATAATCTCTCCCTTTTACTCCCATTCCTGAAACTAGTCCTCCTCTTCTGTGCATGAATGGCACTCCTTAGACCCACTTGCTCATGCCAGAAAAGAGACAGTCATTTAAGACTCCTTCCTCTTCTTCGCCCCACCTTTTCCTCCTATCTAGCCAATGATCAATCCTATTGATTCTACTGGATCTAGTGTATCTCCAACCTCACAATCACTTAGTATCAATTCTTACCATCTCTCACTAGGACTATTACAGCAGTTTGTTGGTCTCCTTGCCATCCAAATGGCTACCGAAATGATATGTTGAAACAGCATAGTTGATCATGCCAGTGTTCGGAATTCAGCAGGTCAAAACCTAAATTCTTTAGTATTTCATACAAGGCTTTTTATGATCTCTCAGCCTTTTTTCCCACCACTCTCTTCATTCACGCACATATCACCACCAATACACACACACCTTTTGATTTGAAGATTTGAAGGCACCAAACATTCTAGTTCCTGAAATCTTTCCTTTTGTGTGTTCCAAAACTAGTTCTTTTAGATTAATGACATACCCTCGTCTTTTCACATTCTAGATTTTGGTAAACAAGTTCGTTTTTACACTACCTGAACTCATCATGATTTTATAAATTCAACTTTATCCTCTCTCAGTTTTCTTCATTTCTGTCTGAAGAAGTGTATAATATTTTAGCCACTTATAACCATTGCTAAATCTACCTATAACCTATCTGTATTCCAATCACAATAAGTAGAGTAATTTCTTTTTTTAATTAATGTAAAATAGAGACAAGTCTCGCTATGTTGCCCAGGCTTGTCTTGAACTCCTGGGCTCAAGTCATCCTCCCGCTTCAGCCTCCCAAAGTGTGGGATTGTGGGTGTGAGCCACCATGCCCAGCCAGTAGAGTAATTTCTTATCAGGGAAACCATTTTTCTTTACTTCTTCCCTTGCTGCTCTACTTCTTAGTGGCCCGCTGACACAGGTAGACCCTGTCGCTGGAGCATACTAAGCTAATAATGAAGATGCACTCAATAAGAGAAAAGAACACTGATCTAGGCCGTTACCAATACTCACGGCCCTTCTCATACACTCTATTCAACCTCAACAGCATTACCCTGGAGACCTGAGGGCCGTGCGTTCTCACGCGGGAATGGGGTCCTGGTGCTCACCTCTGAAAGAGCCCTCTGCAGCACATGTAGGTCTCATAGGTTCTATTGGTGAAACTTGTGTTTAGGAAGGACACGCAGTCAGCTTCAGCTCCCCTGGGGACATAGAGGATTCCTGGATAAAGGAGACAGAGATACTGAGAGGAAGATCTGACACATGCTTCTCGAGGCTCTTTATTCTTTTGGTACGAATTGTGGACACTGTTGATTAGGTGCCTTTGCCATATATCTGTGGAATGGATGGGTAAATCAATATTCTGAAAGACATGCTGTCATGATCTAGGGAAGTGATCTCTGCTGCCCTTGTACTCAAGGACAATTCCACCTTCCTCATATTATTCCTCCAATCATCACCCTCATGCAGTGGTATCTCCATCAGAGCTGAGGCACCTACCTGCCATAGAGGCACTGATAAGGGATACACAGGCCCCTGTGAAAAGGGCCCTGACCACAACCTTGGACAAGTCACTCTTCCGGTGAGGTGCTATTGATGCTGCAGACAATAAAATAAAATAGCTTCAGCTTTTCCCCATCAGGCTATCAGGTATATCCCTCCACTTAGAAGAACGCAGAGGAACAAAACACAGCCAATGAAGAGCATCCTTATTACCATCCACCTGAGACTGGCCAGTGTTGCCCTAAGAAGTGTGCGTGTACATTAGTCCTGAGGGATCACTAACTTAGACTTTCCTCAGATCAAGGATTGAGTGTCTGACCCTCACTTTAATGGTTCTGTGAACATACCCAAGACATATCTGGATTAAGCAAGGCTCTGGGTTGCTCCAGACAGGTACAAATGCCTGGCGTTCGCCGCTTGAGATATGCACTGTTAAGCCTGGACCAGAATTAGATGGACTATTTTGAGACAGAGGGCTAAGTAAAGCAACACTCACCTAAGACTTAGCCACACAGTGCATATCCTACTACTAGATGGCAATCTCATAATCGGACAGTAATCAGGCATCAAGACTAGAACAATAGAGACAGGTGTTTAACAGAAGCAGAAAAGATAAACTGAAAGGGAATTATTTCACCTTTCAATTAAATCGGCTACCAAATACATGAATTAAATGACTCTACCCCAGAATATAATTGCCTTTAAAAAGGGACACACTGAGCTATATTTCTTATTATAATCCCTTCCTTCCCTCCCTCCCGTCCGTCCTTCCTTCCTTCCTTCCTTCCTTCCTTCCTTCCTTCCTTCTTTCCTTCAGACCTCCCTGTGTCACCCACGCCGGGCTGCAGGGGTGCAATCACAGCTTACTGGAGCCTCGATCTCAGTTCAAGCAATCCTCCCACCTCAGCCTCCCGAGTAGCTAGGACTACAGGCATATGTGCCAATACGCCTGGCTAACTTTTAAATTCTTCGTAGAGACAGAATCTCACCATGTTGCCCCAGGCTGCTCTCAAATTCCTACAGCAAGCAATCCTCCTGCCTTGGCCTTCCAAAGTGTTGGGATTACAGGCATGAGCCACCACATCCAGCCTAAGATCCATTTCTAACTTGGATCTTCCAAACTTCAGATCTGCTAGTCATCCCTGTGCCCCTGCACTCAAGGACAATTCCACTGTCTTCATATTATTCCTCCAACCATCACCCCCATGCAGCAGTATCTCCAACAGTCTAAATATATCTGCGTCTGCTTCAAAGACCCACTCTTTTAATGTTTGGTACTTGCAGATTTAAATCCAACACTTTACACCACTCTCCCTTACTATCTATCTGCCTTATGTGCCTGCTGCTTTTATTTGTTTTAATTCTTTGTGCTTCCATGAGGACTAGTGAGCAGCCTAATTTCAAAAAGTGTCTTCACTACTGAATAAAATACAAGACCAGGCGCGGTGGCTCACACCTATTATCCCAACATTTTGGGAGGCCAAGGCAGCAGACCACTTGAGGCCAGGAGTTCAAGACCAGCTTGACCAACATGGTGAAACCCCATCTCTTCTAAAAATACAAAAAAAAAAAAAAAAATGTAGGCATTGTGGCACACACTTGTAATCCCATCTTGGGAGGCTGAGGCACGAGAATCGCTTGAACCCAGGAGGTGGAGGTTGAAATGAGCTGAGATCACACCACTGCACTCCAACATGGGCAACAGAGTGAGACTCTGTCTCAAATAAATAAATAAATAAATAAATAAATAAATAAATATCTTTATTTATATATGCACTACTCCAGTTTAATGGCAAAATTGAAATAATATCATTATATTTTCTTCCTCATAGAGAAAAGTAAAATAAAATTAGTTTTTGGGGCCTCCAATCCAAACAAAAAAAGTAACTGAAGTTGAGATTATAAAGGGCTCTATACATAGCCAGGTGGGCCTGACTGCCTTAGGTCCAAGTTGACTGCAGCCTAAGAAATGGGTCCATTTCACAATGGCTTCTCTGTCTGATCCCAACTTGTACTGAAGCACCAGGACTGCCCACTGCAGAAGCTGGGATCTGGCTGTCTTACTGGGGAGCTGGGAAAATGGATGAACTCACTCAAGCCTCCAAGCGTGATTCCTATGGAACTAAGATTGGCAAATCCACAGAGTGAAAATGTTGTAATGATTTCAGCTCTCACCTAGGGAAAACAAAAATAAATAAGCAAATAAATTCAGTCCCATGCGTGCGGTCTTATAACCACAAGAGAAGTTCCAGCATACTGACAGCCCCCAATCTTTTCCATGGTTTCCCAAGATTATTCAGAAAATATCTGTTCCCTGAGTTACTATAGGGATAATGACATGGAAACCACCATGGGCCTCATTGCCCAACACTGTTCTTGTTGAAGGCTATGAATAAGGAGAAGTCCTGGGAATGAGGATTACAAAGGAAAAGGAAAGAGGCAAAGGGAAAGAAAAATGATATTAATTTGGAGCAATTTAAACTTTTAAATGAAGAAGGGGACCTTAGGCCATCAGAAGATAGTGTCTGCCCTGGACTGCCCCAGCTGTAAAGACCCAGCAATTACATTATAGAGAGAAGTTGGGTCAGAGTTGGGGCAGTGGTGGGGGCGGGCAAGGGAAAATAGCATGCAGACTGGTAATAGCTCAGGCGCTGCAAATGAGGCTGCTAGGTATGCTGTTCTGCTTGCTTTGTAGTTAGGTCTGCAACAAACCCGTGTGGCACTTTCTATCTACCCTCAGATAACCATGGTTGAGACCTCACGGTGTTTATGCTTTTTGGATTGTCACTTACAGAAATCCACTGTTTCTCTCCCTCAGTCCACTCCTCCACTCCAGAGAGACGTTTGTTCTTGTATTGAGACAGTTGCTGATAAGCCACAAACTCATTTATGAAGAACTTGATTCCCACCATCTCAGCCACCATTGGACAATCTGTCCACTCTACACCCATCATGAAAACCATGGGCCTTAGGAGATAGGAGCAGATGACCTGAGTGAAAGGGAGATATCCCAGTGAAAGAGGAAGGACTAATAGCAAAGGTCAGGTGCCAAGGACCTTCTCTAGAGCCTTGGCCCAATCTCCTCCACCCTTCTATGCATGATCTCTCTTGGCTTACTGTGAGTCAGAAGGACATGCATGGTTGAAGGGCTACCTAACTACATCCCAGAGGGACAGCCCAACAAATGTAATCCTTTACCTGGAAAGTGAGCCCCTGTATGTCCACCAGTTCTCCCAGCCAGGAGAGGGCAGCATTGATGAAAGCCAACACAGCCAAAAAGGCAACCAGGTTGGCTGCTACATTAGCAGCAAGGCCTATGGCATCTGTGGCTCCGATGCTAGCAGCTTCCAGGACATTCCTCTCCTTCCTGTGATCATGGGCAGAGGGCAAGAGTAGGGTGTCTACAGTAGTCTCGGCCCCTTAGAGAAGAGAAATCCCACTGTCCCTATCGTGCGAGAAGAGGGTGCAAGGCCAATGTACAAGGTGACGGGGTTCCTCAGAGACCCTATTAGTGGAAATTACTCTGAAGCAATATCAGATATAATTGTTATATAATTGCACTGATGGCAAGGACAGAGAGTACTGGCATGCAGAAGCTACTGCCAGGGCGGAGGGTTAAATGAAGAAAACCAGCATGATTAGCAAGCATCAGAGATAGGCAAGAAGGAATATGGAATCACATTATTTCCCCTCAGGGAGACCTGAAGTCTCTGCCACCACAGTGCCACTCTTAACTACAGCTCACTATCTCCGAAAGTATATGCCTCCTTGGACTCACCCACGGGGCAGCTTTACCCCCTCCTTGCTCTTGAACTTGGACTCCTCCACTTCCGGATATGCTAGCTTTGACAAGGCGAGAGCACAAGGGGCGGCCATCACAGAGGCAGAAATCAGGGATGATGCATCAACCTGTGAGGCCAGACTTAGGCATCAGTATTTCTGTCAAATCCAACTCGAGCTCACCAGGAGTGATCAAGCAGACTATACCTACCCCGAAGGATATGAAGACTCCTAGCACAGTGCCGGAAATGGTGGCAAACCCTCCAGTCATCACTGCATGGATTTCAGAGAGTGTCATGTCCCCAAAGTAGGGACGGATGAGCAGTGGTGCCTCTGTCTACAAACAAGGAGAAAACAGTCAGATTCCAAGAAGGAGCAACTCCCCACGCCAGAGTGCCCACCCCAGCCCCAGGGGCTGGACCCTCTAGACACACATCCGTCCAGTGTGAGCACTGTTCAGTGAGCCACAGCTTCACTTAGTGAGCATGGAGCCCAGCTGTCAGGCCCATCCAGCATCTGCTTTACTTCCTCTGGCACCCAATCATGTCCTGGCTGGCATAGTTCTCACACGTTTCCATACATGCTTGTTTCATCTATTGACATGTTAAAATGTTATAGAAGAGAAATGGTATATTTTCTTTGTATATTCTCAATGTCTAAAACCACACACTTACTAAACTTATGGAATGCAGTGCACTTAATGAGAACATATTAGATGATTAAACAGTACTCATTAAAGGAAATACAAATAGATGATCCAAACCCCCTGTTTATGAAATAATCAAAAGAAATAATGTTTGTGAAAATGTTATGAAATTATGAAGGGCCATCTATGTAAGCCATATCCAGCACTGACCTAAGATAATGATATCTATTATTTAACAAGTGCCAACTATGTGCCTAGCACTGTACTAGATGCTAAGGACATTAATATAAATAAGGCAAAGTCCTTACTCTTAGAAGCTTATAGTCTCACATAGGAAACTAGGCTGATTATGAATAATTTCAGCAAAATGTGGAGTGCTATGGTAAAGTATCCAGAAGTACTCTGAGAACATTTCAGAAGCAGCCTAGCGCCTTGGGAGAGAAAGACCTCAGTACTAACTCCCTGTGAATGTACAAGTCATTGTCCCCAACACTGAGCTGGTCAGTAGCATATATGGAGCCCTACTCCATACAGACGAATGTACCAAGCAAGTATTATGGGGAAGAGCCTTGGCATTAGCTATGAGCAAGACAAGTGATTTCCTCCTTAGAGACCGTGGAAACCAAGTACCACAGGGAGTCACAGGGAGAAACCAGAATGAGGATCAAACACTCTTCATAGCATCCGAAAGGGGATACGAGTTGGACCAGGATATTCCCTACATTCCTATATAGGAAGTGGTCGTTAGAAGTGGTGAAGGCTATCCCTCCAGATTAAGTATGACCAGGGAAGTGTTATTAGGCACAAAGGGTGAACGCAATGAGCAGCGTCTTCTCTGAGCTGCTGAGTTCTCTCTCATCTGAGATTGGCTGCCCCACAGTCTTCACATATTTGACTTTTCAGAAGGAAAGCATACTCTTGTTTTGTGCCAAATTTTCAGTTCCTCAGAGAGAACAAGACCAAAAGGCCTCAAGATGCTTACCATACCCACAAAGATGTTTCCTGCCACAGCCAGGGTCTCTGTGGCGGTGGTGCCCATAGTGACTTGTAAAAACCAGGCGACCTAGAAGAATACAGAAACCTAAACCATTAATGTTAGCAGGAATCTTGGAGAATGTCTCGCAAAACTCCTCCTCCTTCATTTTACTGATAAGGAAACTGAGGCCTAGAGAAGTAGAGCAGCAAGCCCAGGGCCAAAAAACCAACTTACAAACAGAGCCCTGACCAGAACTCAGGACTTATGGCCTTTAGAACAAGTACATTAAAACTCAGTATCAAAGGCAGTCCAGCTCATCTTCTCTCTGCTCTGCCCTCAGCCTACCTAGGGCCTGGGCTGATGGTTTGCTATCAGGCATGCTTGAGAGGGCCTGCCTTCCCCATTTTTCTAACACTCTAGACCCTAGCTATGGGCATTTTTCCAAAGCTGACAGATGGCAAGATGAAGGCCTGCCTCCTGGCTGGTGTGGGAGAATGACTCACCTTCTGAACCACCCATTGCACGAGGCCCAGGTAGTAGAGAATGGACATCACACATCCAAAGAAAATGATGATTGGTAAGGCCTGTGATGAGAATGGTGAGCAGGTGGTGAGATGTTACATTGCATACTCTGTGTAGACCGTAAACTGACTGTGTTTTAGGCTTCTAAGTTAAGCTCTTAGCATTCCAAGGGCATCTCATACAGGGTAGATATTCAGTACCCACACAAACTAGTTTAGGGATACATTTAAAATGTATTAAATCCATTGTCCCACCAGTACTAAACCACAAGCTGTTTTCTGACCCTTTTCCCCCAATTCCCATTTCTTCTAATTTTAGGATGGCAATGACCAAAGGGAAGGAGATGGATGCCATTTCCTTTACTGATGGGGTTAAACCCTCTTCTTAGGGTCAAACTGGTATACAGGGGGGCTGATGTCTTGGACACACACTTTCATCCTCCGCTTTATTCCTCCACCCCTCCATAGACCGTCATTCCTGCCCATAAAATAGGTATCACCTGAAAAGCAAAGACATCCTTGACCAGTGTATCCCCAAAGACAAAACTGGAGCCGGCCACAGTGTAGTTCAGGAAAATCTGAAGGGAAAAAAAGAAAAAGACAGAGAATAAGAATGAAACCCAAAAGGACACACAGGAAGATGAGACTAGCCCCATGTGTCCTGAGGACCTACTGTTGCTACTGAGGTTGGCCTCTCTTTGACAGCCCAGGGGCAGGCTATGTCCCCATGAGCTCTTTATTCATATTCTTAGCTGTATCCTAATACACTCTCTCCTTTCCCAACCAGATCTCCAACCACATCATTAACAAGATACAGCCTAATCTTCTCATGCTCCCCTCAAATCTCCTTTCTCTAGAGTTCTAAAAGGGAAAAGCCCTCACATTTAATTTCTCATACCTGGCCCTGCTCTCCCAGCCACTGAAATGCACTATATCCAAGATCAGTTCTCATGACCAAGATCCCAAAGACAAACTGAAGACCGAGGCCCCAAAACACTGTCCTCCAGGACACCTAGGATCAATAAGAAAATTATTCCAATGTGAGTTCTGCTTGTCCATTACAAGAGTTTTAAACATGTACTCTCAGTGGAACAAACCTAGGATGTTAACAGTAAGTCTAGGGTCTGATGGTGTAGGGAGCAGGGGCAATGGTGGGGAGAAACAGGGCAGTAATATATAAAAAGCCACATATGTTCATAAGGTTTTTTAAAAATGTGTCTAAAGATTAGATGACACTTAGACACACATATATGCATGCATACATACAAATAAAAGTTTTATAAATCAATATTTTAACAGTACTATCTGCAATGCAAACTGATTTTCTACTGTATTCTATTTTCCTTTACGTCCTTATTTTTTTTTCTTTTGTTCTTTATTTAACACTGACCTAGATTCACAAAATTGGTATCAAGATTCATTAATGGATTACAATCTACAGTTTGAAAATAAGTGATCTAGGGCCTCTGATAATTTTTTAAACCTCTCTTAGAAACAAAATTATCAAAGAGGCAAATTCTAGGGGTTGTTACAAACTTAGTTCTATGCCCTTATAATTAATGCTTGATGCATGTGCTTTATGATTAGCACTTGGCCCTTGGTCATGTGTTGCTATACCCAACCCAAATACCCAAAACTCACTGCACTGTGGTGTTTGGAGCAGGCAAAGAGGATGAGGATGAACATGCAGATTCCTGCGAAGGAGATCAGCTGCTCTGGCCTTTGGGCTGTGTCTAAAGCCAACCACAGTATAAGGCCAACCAAGGAGACTCCTGCAAACACCCTGAAGAAGGAATGCCAAGACCATGTCATCAACCCGGTGAATGAAAAACAAATAACTTATATAGAGAGTCTGAAAGTTATTCTCTCACTCCTGGCCGGTGATCAAAGGCCATGTGCATGCTGTGGCTGCTGTAGAGTCCAGTTCAGAATATACATAACTGTAAGTTTTCTCTTTAAACTCTAAGGAATTGTAAAAGGCACCAGTGGGTGCAGGAAGTCTGGGAGACTAGAGAGAAAAAAGCATAAAATGTATCAGGGAACTAAGGGAGACACTGATGAACACCAAATCAATTTGATTGCTTAATGCAGCTGCAAGGCTCTGTGTTCTGATTACTTCACTGAGGAGGAGTATGAGTGTTCTCATTTCTGACACAGGCCCTGATGACAATCAGACTAAAACTCTTCTCTGAGACTAAACTCCTCCTGCCCCCTAGCAAGGTTGAGACCCAAGGCTACAAGAATCTGGACTGAGATCCTGTGCTCAGAGGCCTGTTGCTATTTTTCTCTGCACTTTGGTTCTGAAAAGCATGTGTGTGGGTCTGAGAGACTGCTCAATAACTATCAAAAGAGAAAAAAGGAGGTGGACTGGGATAAGCTGTGAGGCCAGGTATTGAGATTCTTATCTTACCATTTCATCCAAAGCCTCAGGCGGGAGTTTTCAAAGGGCTTCAGACATCTTGTTAATTTTTTGCCCAGGAGCTTTTTCAGAAAGGAGTAAACCGGGACAAAGATCACCAAGCAGGTGATGACAAACAAGGCCAGTGCCCTCTGGAAATTCAAGATGCAAGCTGCCAGGAAATAGGCAGCATAGGCTAAAAAGAGAAGACGCAGAGTAATGATCAGCAAGGCAGTGCTTCCAATGGGCAAATGGAACTGCAGTCATGAATGCCTGGGACTTAAAGCAAGAAAAATCCTCCAGAGACCTTGCCACCCAGCCCTACTGTCAGACGGAGCTGCACTTCTTGAGGCCAGGATAGATGTCTAACTGTCCTCTTCTTCAGGATTCCCAAGGACAGTCTGACTTAGTGCGAAGACTGCATATTTTCACCGATCCCTAATGAAATCTCATTCCCTTCTATTTTATCTAATATCCTCTCTCTGTCCCTTGGAGTAGATTTGATCAGTGTTCACCATTAGACTCTTCAAAAGTCAGTCATCTCCCCTTGAAACTTTATTACCCCAGTCACTTTAACCTTGCCTCTGGAACAAACCATGTAAACAAGGCTACCACTAGGAAGTGCAGCCATGTGGACCTCATCCCATGGCTCTCTTACTCATCTCAAAATATAATTTTTGCTCTCACCATCCCAGCTGCCTCTTATTTTGACATCAAAGCCCCATACATGTTTTAAACAGAGCTTTGCTGTCTTTTAAGAATATTTTACATCATTGATCTTACTAGTAAGCCAGCAAATAAGTAAGGTATAATATAAGCTTCTGTCATAAAGGCTGTAAGAATCATGCACTCCACCAAATCAAGGCACTAAAAAAAGGATAAGCCCACATTCTCTGAAATATTTTAAATCTATCAAATAGTACACTTTTGAAAAACAGTTTATTCTCAGATTTTACTTGTTCCTATAAGTGCAATTCAATACATTATGGTTCACCTACAAGTAGTTAAGATCGATACATCAAATAGCTTTTTAGATCAGTTTTTAATAAAAATGCCTTCCACCTGGTAATCACCTTGACACAAGGCAAATTTCTAAAATAACTGTGTTTCTCACTCTCATGAATTCTCAGTGTCTCACCCAAACACAACAGGCCCAACAGGATCTTCTTGAACAAGCTGGCGTGTGTTTTGCAGAAACTTCTTGCTTTGCTGAAAGGCCACTGTCTCCTCCTAATAAGAACCCAAAAGTTAAGATACAAGAATTACTCCATCCCATTTCTACTAATTCAACTCTCAGAATTCAGATTACTAACACAAGACAGAATTAGCTCTTAGTCAATGAAGAATATTCTTCAGCCAGGAGGAAATTAGGTAGTGTTCTGCAATGCCAAAAAGGGCAAATCAAACCTTGCTGGTGGGCAGCAGGTCAGAATACCCTACTCAGCCTGAACTAGCAATATCCTTGGTAGTCTCCTACCATAGAAGTGGGCACTGCTTATGTCAGGGGTCTATGACTTTCCCATTCTGAAAGGACAGGGCATTGCTAAGCTTCCATATTCATAAGAGGGCCTATTCTTCTTAGAGGCAATTTGGCCATCCCTCCCTAAAAACCAAACAAACTTATGGCCTTGAGCATTCAGCCAGATGTGCATTGACAGACAGGAAGGAAAATGCCACCAACCTCAAGAATCGCTCTGGTTGGGCAGGCCTGAGAGAAGAGGCCCAGCAAGTAGGGATATTCAAGTTTGATTTAACAAACATGTATATGGTGCTTTCTCTATGCTGAGCTCTTTCTGAGAACTTAGCAAATACTAACTCATTGACTCCTCCTAAGACCCCTGGAGCTGTTACTATTAGCATTCCCATTTTACAGATGTGGAAACTGAAAAACAGAGAAGTTAAATAACTTTCCCAAAGTCACAGAGGCTGTAGGGAACAGACACAGAATACACACTCTGGCTTCAGCATGTAAGCTCTTAACCATCATTCTATGCCACGTCTTCCCTAGATGCCAGGCTTGCCTGTCTTTGCCACTCCTAAGTATGCTGAGCATGCTGCAGCCATCTGAGCCAAAAGTTCTAATTTCCAAAATCTTGGAAGCTCCAAAGAAGGTGATCCTAGTAAGAAGGTCCCAGTCTGGCAGTCATACTGAGGCAGGGCAGCTTAGCCAGGGTTAGGACAAGCCATTAACTCCTAATGCCCTGGGCCTTTGGCCCATAGAGTTCCATGGCTGCCCCTCCCATCTAACACACTCCCCGTTTCTAGTCTTCCTTTTCATTCCTGCTCTCATCACCTCCTGTCCCTGCTGCAGGGAGCCCAACCCTGTGTTGAGTGTGTACAGAGTGTGTACTATGAGATACAGGTAAGCTGAGAAAGGAGAAAACAATGCTTATCACCATCTGACTGGATCAACTCAAGATGATTCTTTAGGATCTCCAGAACTCTGCTTTGCTTTGCTTTGCTTCTCTTTAAGAGACAAGGTCTCACTCTGTTGCCCAGGCTGGAGAGAAGTGGCATGGTGTGATCATGGCTCACTGCAACCTTGAACTCCCAGGCTCAGGTGATCCTCCTGCCTCAGCCTCCCGAGTAGCTGGGACTACAGGTGTGCACCACTACACCCAGCTAATTTTCTTTTTTTAAATTTTTGTAAAGATGAGGTCTTGCTGTGTTCCCTGGGCTGGTCTCAAATTCCTGGGCTCAAGTGATCCTCCCTCATTTTTCCATGCTTAATAGAGAAAGTAGTGAGTAAAAGGGGCAGCATACCTGAGGAGCATCATTATCTTTGGAACATCATTTGCAAAGTATATCAAGGAATGAATTTAATTTCAATCCTGGCCTTCCCATGTGTGCCAGATATCTTTGGTGTGCTCCTCCAGCGCCACTCTCCACCCCACTCTGTGCCCTGGGAATTGAACTCCTGTAAACTACATCAACGTACTCCCATGTCCTCTGGCTTATCAAGTTTCGTTCTGCTACTGGGACCTCCACAGAAGATCAGAGTGTATGAAAAGACTGAGGTCAGTGTGTTGAGGAGGCCTTTTTATCTGACTTTCCTGCCAGGTGCTCTTACATCTTATTCCTTCAGGCCTAGGAATAGACACTGCTCACTGCTTCAAGACTTTTGGTTCTTGCACTATCCTTTCTTATGGTGTCACCACACCTCATACATATCTTTGTAATGGTCTCTTTGTAAATAAATTCTCCTATAATTATCTTAAGTATGCCATCTGTTTCCTGTTGGGACCTAAACTGATGTACTAGATAAAGCTGGTTTAAAATTATATGCAGTCAAATGCCAGTTGAGCAAGCCTCCTGCAAAACAAGAGGCAGGCATGGACTAGTCCTAGAGTAGATATAAATCACATGCCTAGAAAAGATTTCTTCCATCACCTCCTGACCACAACTCACCATTTCCTGGGAACTAAAATTCAGGAGTACTGCAGGAAATCAATTAAGAACACTCATTTCTGCAAAACCCATTAACAACCTATTCCTAGAATATCAGGTTGGAACTGAGCCTCGGGTTTAAAAAATAAAAATAAAAAATTGGTTGGGTGTGGTGGCTCATGCCTGTAATCCCAGCACTTTGGGAGGTCAAGGCAGGAGTGGGGGGATCACTTGAGGTCAGGAGTTCGAGACCAGCCTGGCCAACATGGCAAAACCTTGTCTCTACTAAAAATACAAGAATTAGCCAGGCGTGGTGGCGGGCACCTGTAATCCCAGCTACTAAGGAGGGTTAGGCAGGATAATCGTTTGAACCCAGGAGGTGGAGGTTGTCTCTACTAAAAATATAGAAAAATGAACTGGGTGTGGTGGCATGAACTTGTAATCCCAGCTACTCGGGAGGCTGAGGCAGAAGAATTGCTTGAGCCCGGGAGACAGAGGTTGCAGTGAGCCAAGATCACACCACTGCACTCCAGCCTGCCCGACAGAGCGAGACTGTCTCAAAAGAACAACAACAACAAAAGAATAATGAAGGTCAGGCGTGGTGGCTCACACCTGTAATCCCAGCACTTTGGGAGGCCAAGGCGGGAAGATCACTTGAGGTCAGGAGTTTGAGACCAGCCTTGCCAACACTGTAAAACGTTGTCTCTACTAAAATACAAAAATTAGCTGAGTGTGGTGGTGCATGCCTGTGGTCCCAGCTACTTGGAAGATTGAGGCAAGAGAATCGCTTGAACCTGGGAGGCGAAGGTTACAGTTAGTCGAGATCGCACCACTGCACTCCGGCCTGGGCGACAGAGCAAGACTCTGCCTCAAAAAATAAAAATAGGCCGGGCGCGGTGGCTCAAGCCTGTAATCCCAGCACTTTGGGAGGCTGAGGCAGGAGAATGGCGTAAACCCGGGAGGCAGAGCTTGCAGTGAGCTGAGATCCGGCCACTGCACTCCAGCCTGGGCGACAGAGCGAGACTCCGTCTCAAAAAAATAATAATAAAATAAAAAATAAAAAATAAAAATAAAAATAAAATAATAATGACAAGAAAGCAGATAAAAATCAGTCTGCATTGAAGGATCAGATTAAAGATGTCCTGAGGAACCAAGAACGGGAGTAAGAGAGGATATAGACGGGGGTCTCGGTGTTTTTCCTGAGAATGGCTAGCCTATAATCAATCATTCAGTCTCGCCCGTTCTTCACCAAAAGTCTCTGGGATTTGACTTCTCTGATCTATCCCTATTCACCCTGCCTAAGCCTAGGCCCTCTTCATCTCTTGCTTGAACAATGGTAAGAGCCTTTTAACTAGCTTTTGCCACCACTCTCCCTACTGCAATCCCCTCATCACATTGCTGTCAGAATTGATTTCTAAGAAACAATATGGTTCCTTTTCCTCTCCTGCTTAAAAATCCCTTTGGCCACTGGGGGCAGTGGCTCATGCCTATAGTTCCAGCACTTTGGGAGGCCGAGGCAGGCAGATTACCTGAGGTCAGGTGTTCAAGACCAGTTTGGTCAACATGGCGAAACCCCGTCTCTACTAAAAATACAAAAATTAGCCGGGCTTGGTGGCATGCGCCTGTAATCCCAGCTACCCAGGAGGCTGAGGCAGGAGAATCGCTGGAACCTGGGAGGCAGAGGCTACAGTGAGCTGAGATCGCACCACTGCACTCCAGCCTGGGTGACAGAGCAAAATAAAAATTTTAAAAAAGAAAAAAATATCCCTTTGTCTCTTACTCAAGAGGTTTTGTACTCACAAAACCAGACCTGTTAGGACTTTATAGCATGTCCCCAACTAAGACTTCCTGTCTCACAGTCTTACTGCTTGCCTCTTTCCCACTATACAAGCCAGTGTTCTGCCAGTCCATATATCCTACCCTTCACGGGACACGTAAGAACCGTTCACACCCCACACCCGGTATGCACTATTACCTTTCTCCATCTGACAAACTCCTATTCATCCTCCAAGATCCAACTAAATGTCAACTCCTAAGTAAAGCCTTCCTTGATTCCTTCCAGTCAGAATCAGTTGCTCACTTTCTTGTGGTCTTGTGGCATTTTACATCTTTGTTCTAGCACTTACCATATAACATGATATTGTCATTTTTCTGTTTACCTGTCTTTCTTAGGTTGTGAGCATATCAGGGAAAGGTGCATTTCTGTTTTTATCTTTGTATTCTTGGTGCCTAACTTAGTACCTAGCACATACTATTATTGCATTAGGTTGCTAACAAGTGCCCGGCCCATAATAGATGTTCAATAAGTGCTTGCTGGCCAGGCACGGTGGCTCATGCCTGTAATCCCAGCACTTTGGGAGGCCGAGGCAGGTGGATCACGAGGTCAGGAGATCAAGACCATCCTGGATAACACGGTGAAACCCCATCTCTACTAAAAATACAAAAAATAAGTTGGGTGTGGTGGCAGGCACCTGTAGTCCCAGCTACTTGGGAGGCCGAGGCAGGAGAATGGCGTGAGCCCGGGAGGCGGAGCTTGCAGTGAGTCGAGATTGTGCCACTGCACTCCAGCCTGGGTGACAGAGTGAGACTCCGTCTCAAAAAAAAAAAAAAATTTTGCTGAATAAAGGAATAGGTAGGTAGATAGATAAATTCACAAAAATGATTTGTCTATATACTTGTGACAGATAGCTAGAAAGTGTGAAAGAATATCATTTACAGTGGTAGCAATGTCATTCAGGGTATTAATTTTTTAATTCTTTTTAAAATTGACAAAAATTGGCTCAGTGCAGTGGCTCACACCTGTAATCCTAGCACTTTGGGAGGCCAAGGTGGGAGGATCACTTGAGCCCAGTAGTTTGAGACCAGCATGGGCAATATTGTGAGACCCCATCTCTAAAAAAAAAAAAATGAAAATAAAATAAAATTGGCAAAAATTGTATATGTTTATGGTATACAACATGGTGCCTTAAAATATGTATACATTGTGGAATGGCTACATCAAGCTAATGAACACATGCATTACCTTACATACCAATTTTTTTTTTTTTTTTTTTTTTTTGAGACGGAGTCTCGCTCTGTCGCCCAGGCTGGAGTGCAGTGGCTGGATCTCAGCTCACTGCAAGCTCCGCCTCCCGAGTTTAGGCCATCTCCTGCCTCAGCCTCCCGAGTAGCTGGGACTACAGCCGCCCACCACCTCGCCCGGCTAGTTTTTTGTATTTTTTTAGTAGAGACGGGGTTTCACCGTGTTAGCCAGGATGGTCTCGATCTCCTGACCTCGTGATCCGCCTGTCTCGGCCTCCCAAAGTGCTGGGATTACAGGCTTGAGCCACCGCGCCTGGCCACATACCAATTTTTTTAATGGCAAGTACTTAAAATGTACTCTTGTTTGTATTTCATCATTTATAAAATGTACTCCTACTTTTATACACTAAGAAAGAAAAATGCTGCCAATTAAAGACTTGAACAGGCACTTCACAAAAGAGAATATTCAGTGGCCAGAAAAAGCTGAAAAGGTGCACAAGTTCCTTAGCCATTAGGGAAATACAAAGCAAAGCTACAATGTGATAATACTACACACACACAATGGAGATAATGAAAAAAGACACGCTCTCATAACACTGCCAGAGGAGTGAAATTTGGTACAAATATGTTTATCATCTATTAAAGCTACATAAACCTATACACATACCCTATAGCATGGCAATTCCACTCCAAGGTATATACCCAATAGAAAGGTGTATTTATCTTTACTAAAGACATGCACAAAAATATTCATAGCTGTACCATAATAGCAAAAACATAGAAACTACTAAAATTCCGACCCACAGTAAAATGAGCAGATAAACTGTAATAGATTCTTACAATGAAATACTATACAGCAATTAAAAATGTACAAAGTACAATATATGCAATAATGTGGAAGAATCTCCAAAACACAACGTGAAGCAAAAGAAGCCAAACACAAGAGTATATATATGGTATATTTTCATTTAAAATATAAATTAGACTTCCCATATAAAATCCAAACACAGGCAAAATTAATCTATGATGCTAAAAGTCAGGATAATGATTACCCTTAGGGAGGCTGACTGAAAGGAAACATAAAATGGTTCTTGGGTACTGATAATGTTTTGGTTCTGCATCTGGGCGATGGTCATATAGGTGTATTCGCTTTGTGAAAATTCATTAAGGCTTATGTTTATTTTTCTGTATGCATGCTATACCTTATTAAAAATTACACTAAAAAGGCAAAAAAACTGTACCAGTTAAACTATGGCATGCAATCAGTCTCAAAAAAAATTAATAAAAATAATAAAATTTGACAAAAAACATGTATATCATATATATTTTTGAGATGGAGTCTCACTGTTGCCCAGGCTGGAGTGCAATGACATGATCTTGGCTCACTGCAACCTCCACCTCCCAGGTTCAGGAAACTCTCCTGCCTCAGCCTCCCGAGTAGCTGGGACAACAGGCGCCCACCACCATGCCCGTTTAATTTTTATATTTTTATATTTTTAGTAGAGACTGGATTTCACCATGTTGGCCAGGCTGGTCTCAAACTTCTGACCTCAAGTGATCCACCTGCCTCGGTCTCCTGAAATGCTGGGATTACAGGCATAAGCCACCGTGCCCAGCCCCAAGGAATATTTTTTAAAGGTAAAACTAAGGCAAATACGTGACCCGTCGAGTTTTAATGTACATTGTAAACAATGACACAGTTCTGAGTGTTAAGTACTCGGAACTGTGTCAATGGAACAAAAGATTTAAAAACAGATCCAAATTATCACATTAACTTAACGAAGTCAAAGTAACATCGGAATAGAGAAAGAACTCACAATTTAATAACTATTGCTGGAAAAGTGGGTATCAGTATGGAAAAGCATCAGCTTAGAGCTACATGTCAGATTACTCTCTACAAAGAATCCCAGATCATCAGAGTCAATCAAACAAAAGAATAAAAAGAAAAAGAAATAAATACTTAAAAATCAATACAGAAACAAAACAATTGAAAAATGTATACATGAAAAAATTACAAATAAAGTCTATTATCTAGATTATATACATAACTTACTAACATGTATTTATTGAATTTTGGATGTTATGGAATTTTAAGTATAAACTATGGGTGAAGCATTGTTCTCAGTGTTACAGGAGACAAAAGGATGAAATAGACATTTATCTCGCCCTCAATGTGTTTACAGGCCAGTATAGGGGATATAATGTACATGTAAGTCTATAACAAAATGTCA
This sequence comes from Papio anubis, assembly GCF_008728515.1. NCBI lineage: Eukaryota > Metazoa > Chordata > Mammalia > Primates > Cercopithecidae > Papio > Papio anubis. Next base: position 141,869,550 of record NC_044982.1, read on the forward strand.
AAAGCTTAAAGTGTTATAAGAGAGGTTCAGATAGAATGTTAAAAGTTTGGAGGAAGAAGGGACCTCTTAGGACTGGGGCCAGTGAGACTGAGGTGAGGAGAGGCAGCATCAGGGAAAGTTTCATGGACATGATTGCTCTTGAGTTGAGCCTTAAAAGATGTGTTGTATTTGGGCTCAAAGACATAAAAGGAAGACAGTATGCTCAGAAGCAACGATGAAATGACATGCACGACATGGAGGCAGGAAATTGAGGATTACATATAAGGAACGGTTGATAGTTGACTTTCACTAGAACATAGGGTGGCATTAGAATGGGAATTGCAAGAGTTAATGTTGGAAAGTCAAGTTGGATATAGATCCTGGTTGGGGGGCAGTGGTTGTGGGGAGAATTGAATACCAGGCTGTGGAGTTTGGCTTTGTTCAGGAGCAACTGGGGGGCCACAGAGATTTGTGAATAAGGGAGTTCAGGCATACTTTAGGCAGTTTTGGTAGAAGCTATATAGGACAGGTTGGCAGGAGGTGGGGAGAACTGGAAACAAGAAATCTATGTGGGTTCTATTTGAGTTGGTCGGGAGAAAGGAAATGAGGTTCAAAATCCAGAACTTACTTTAGTTGATAAAGAAAAGTAGGCCAGCCACGGTGGTTCATGGTTCACACCTGTTATCCCAGCACTTTGGGAGGCCAAGGTGGGCCGATCACCTGAGGTCAGGAGTTCAAGACCAGCCTGGCCAACATGGTGAAACACCGTCTCTACTAAAAATACAAAAAAAAGTTAGCTGGGTATGGTGGAATGTACCTGTAATCCCAGCTATGCGGGAGGCTGAGACAGTAGAATCGCTTGAACCCAGGAGGTAGAGGTTGCAGTGATCACACCACTGCACTCCAGCCTAGGTGGCAGAGTGAGACTATCTCCAAAAAAAAAAAAAGAAAAAGAAAAGAAAATCACACACAGAAATACGGAAAGTAAGGCAAATGGAGGAAAATGTGTAGCTTTACAAAAATTTAAAGAAATGCAAGTGAAGGTCAGGCACATGGCTCACACCTGTAATCTCAGCACTTTGGGAGGCTGAGACAGGCAGATTGTTTGGGCCCAGGAATTCAAGACCAGCCTGGGTAACAAAGTAAGACCTCGTTTCTCAAAAAATAAAAATAAATACAAGTTAGGAACCTTAAGGCATGATTTTATATCTATGTAATTTTAGTTAACATTGTTTATATCAGAAAATATAAAGTCGATGAGAATTGAAGGGAACTGGACACGTTATATATCAGAGTAGTTTAAGGTGCCAACAACAGTCTGGCAAAAAAACTCACAAAAACCAAGATCTTTTCAGCTAAGTGCTAATATTATTCTTGTTTTACAGGATGAACACTGAGGCTTAGAGAAGGTAAATAACTTGCCCAAAATCTGGTAAGTGGTAGAGTCTGCAGGGGAAGCTGGCCTGCGCTGGCTTGAGAGAGGTGATTGCCACATTCCCAGGAATTGTGCAAGCCATTACTAAAAATTAAAACTATATAAACGTGTAATTAAATTACATTAAAGACAAAGGTAATAAAAACTAAAAACTCATAATTTTCTAATTATTTTACTACATTTTTCTGTTATGTGAGCTCATGAAGTTATTCATGACTGCTGTATGTGTATAGTGGAAATTTTGTATAATGATGTGCTCTGATACATCTCTTCCCAACTCTTTGTTCAATGATATCCCTTTGGTTACTTGAAATCAGCCATGTTGAGAGTTTTTACCTTACAGGCAAATACTGTAAATGAAGTCTTAATTTATTATTTCATCTAGACTAAAGATTAGCAAGCTGTGGTCTGTGGGCCAAGTTTATCTCACTTTCTTTTTAAAAATTAAGTTTTATCAAAACACAGCCATGCTCATTTGTTTAGTATCACCTGTGGCTGCTTTCCTACGAAAATGGTAGAGTTTAGTAATTGCAACAGAGACCACATCAACCACGAAACCCATAATATTTACTACCTTGTCTTTTACAGGAAAAGTTTGCCAACCCCTGGTCTTACTCTTCATTAAGGTGAGCAAAAATACTAACCAACATTCATTGCAAAACTACACTCGGAGAGGCGGGTTTTTTTTTCTTTTTTCTTTTTTTTCGAGACAGGGTCTGACTCTGTCCCCTAGGCTGGAGTACAGTGGCACAATCATGGCTTACTGCAGCCTTAACCTCCTGGGCTCAAGTGATCCTCCCATCTCAGCCTCCTGGAGTAGCTGGGACTACAGGCACACACCACCACGCCCTGCTAATTTTTAAAAAATTTTTGTAGAGGCAGGTCTCACTATGTTGCTCAGGCTGGTCTTGAATTCCTGGGCTCAAGTGATCCTCTCACCTCAGCCTCCCAAAGTGCTGGGATTACAGGCATGAGCTACTAGCCCGGTGGAGAGTCCATTCTTAAACATTTACCAGCATACCACTGTTCAAATACAGACCCAAGTCATGAAGTTATTCATGACTGCTGTATGTGTATGGTGGAAATTTTGTATAATGATGTGCTCTGATACATCTCTTCCCAACTCCTTGTTCAATGATATCCCTTTGGTTACTTGAAATCAGCCATGTTGAGAGTTTTTACCTTACAGGCAAATACTGTAATCTCACGTGATTAACGACCACACTGCTAAGCAAAATATGAAATATCATGTAAGCATGAAAAACTTACAGAGTTTACTGTCAATTCAGTATATATAAAACATGATAATACAAAAATTTTTAGAAAGAAGCAAATTGTGAAGAAAACAAAAATTGTAAGAAGTCACTGAGGTAGCTTTCAAAAATAAAGAGAAAAAAACAACAAAATCACCTTTTGTTTGGAAGCTGTTCTGAATCATCTCCATATATAGTCATGTGTTACTTAACAACAGGGATACATTCTGATAAATGCACCATTAGGCAATTTCATAATTATGTGAACATCTTAGAGTGTACTTATGCAAACCTAGATGGTATAGCTTATGACACATCCAGGCTATATGGTGGATCCTATTACTCTTAGGCTGCAAATCTGTTCAGCCTGTTTCTGTACTTAATACTGTAGGCAATTGTAGCACAATGGTAAGTATGTATGTATCTAAACATATCTAAACATAGAAAAGGTACAGTAAAAATACAGTATTATAATTTTATGGGACCACCATTGTGTAATGATATACACCATTGATACACACCATTGTACACCGTTGTACAATGCGGTCCATCATTGACTGAAACATCGTTATGCGGCTCATGACCGTATTCCCTTTAGAAGCTATCCAATATCCTCTTCTCAGCTTTTAGTGATGACTTCTGCACTCTTTTATAAAGACCCACTCCTTTCCAGACCATGGAACATTGCTTCCTTCCATATTATCTATTTTACTCAATTTTCTTTGACATTACTTCTGGGACCAGATCCATGAACAAATTCAAAGATTTTTCTCACTCCTCCTTCCTAGACCCCTGTTCAGGTAGCACTGTGAACACCCCTGTTCACATACCTTCTTCATTCTTGAGACTCCTCTTTGGACTTCTAAGACATTGTCCTTTTTTACTTTCTTTATTATCATTATAATAGGTCCTTCTGTGTTTTCTCCCCAGGTTTCCCTTCCCCTCCACCATTCCCAAATCTGAGTATTCCAGAAGAGTTACCTTTTTTTAAAGATACAGTAAATTAATTTCTGAAGGGATTAAAATGAATATCTACATGTTGTTATGAAAATAAATATATAACATAAAGCAATCTGCAAAATAGTAAGTCTACACTCAAAATCTGTTAGCCATTATTATTACCATTGTTGTTATTTTTGTCTTCAGTCCAATCAACACTGATACTGCTGAACTCCTATTGTTTTTGGCACAGGATTAAGTAACAATTAATTACATAAGGTACATATATATATGTACACATGCTAAGGGGGAGCAGTTGTGATAAGACCACAAGCTGCTCGAAGGGGTAACCCTCCCTAGGCCCTTTCCTAACTGAACAAGATTCCAAAACACCAGTACCTCTGTTGAGTGGAAGGGCCCAGTCCATCCCCCAGGCTGTGTCCTTGTGTGTCAGTCCTGTTGCTTCCCTCAGGCTCTACTTCTTTTTCCTACAAGCACAGGGAGTGTTGGAATCAGTCACGGAGCCTTGCCAGGGATGATGGGGATTGAGAGCAGTCAGACACCCTACAGGAGGCCATGCAGCCGTGCACAGCTCTGCAGAGAGAAACTAAACTGGTGAATTACCATGAGCTCCAGCCCCGGGTTCTCTGTGCCAGTTTCCACTGTGGACAGGGCAATGGACTGTCTTCCACTTGCTTTCTCCATCTCTTGTTCTCCTCAACTGAAAAACAAATTCGGGGTCAAGCCTGAAAGATTGGTCATTCTGTCCTGTGGGGATGGGGAGAATTTTTAGGACCCGTTACCCATGGAAAATGCAAAACTAAAAGTCTTTGAAGGCTTAATTGATTTCTTTAAGAACTGAGAATTGAGAAGATTGGATGTGTAATTTTTATGTAATACATAATGAAAAATAAAATCCTATTTCCTCTTGTGAATAGCTAAAGAAGGGGCAATAAGATAGGAGAAGAGAAATGAAAGGCAGTGGAATTGAAATAAATTAGTGGGCTGCCCAGGGCCCCAGGATCTGGGCTATAAAGGTTCCTACTTGGACCCTCAAAGGAAGAGTCATAGGGTAACTACTCCTTTTAGCCTGGGGGAGGCCCCACTAAGCTTGCTGAGTAAGAAGGAAATGGGGAGCAAGGCAGTTGGGAAGACCCAGACCCTAAAGTACGCTGAGCAGACAAAGATTAACAAGCCTTCAAATTCCTGACTATAATGCAGCATAAAAATTATGTTTTATGCCCCAGAGAGAACTCCTTATCAGTGAAATTAATGAAATTTACATTTAAAGTAATTAGTATGAATGTTAATGATCCCAAGTAAAGTTTTTAAACAAAATAAGCAAACATTTGGGCCTCAGAATAAGCAAATTTAGTATATGGACATTCACAATTAGAATATAAGTTCATTCTGAGATATTTCTTTACTTTGCAGAAAATTCCTTTCCCCATGAATTTGCTTTTAAAAATGTGATCTCTTCAAGCACTTGAAGTATGATTTCATTAAACACACATAACCAACTTATAGTGTGTAAATTAGGGCCTTCCTGACGAGGCACAGAACTACCTGCATTTAGTTTAAATATGATCTCTTTAAAAATTTGGGAACTAGGCACCTGCCCTCCCCCAACACCTTTGCTTACCCCAGCTTGTGGAATTGATTCCCTCTGGCTGCGCAGCGAAGGACTGAAAGAAAAGCTCAGCTGCCAGGAACGAGGGGCAGCTTGGGTGGGGCATGGGGGCTTTGCTGCCATTGGTTAGTTTTATGTCTTGGGCCCTCCTTCGCTGAGCCTGCCCACACTGTGAGGAGGACTACACCTCTCAAGTTAAATATTATATCTTTTTCAGACTGTTTTGCAGGCCTAAGACTTCTGCAGAGGTGGCGCCCGCCCGTAATCCCAGCACTTCGGGAGGCCGAGACTGGCAGATCGCTTGAGCCCAGGAGTTTGAGACCAGCCAGGGCAACATGGCGAAACCCCATCTCTACAACAAATACAAAAATTAGCTGGGCATGGTGGCACACACCTGTGGTCCCAGTTACTCGGGAGGTGGAGGTGGAAGGATCCCTTGAGCCTCTGGAGATGGAGTTTGCAGTGAGCTGTGATTTCGCCACTGCACTCCAGCCTGGGCGACAGAGTGAGACGCTGTCTGAAAACAAAACAAAACAAAAGAATTCTGCAAGAACTTATAACAGGTGCATCCCTGGGAGCATTATCCACCACGAGTCTAGGCACTGGGTAGCCTGTAAAATAAAGTAAGAGCCGTCTCTGTACCCAGAAAATTTACCATCATTTTGTACTGGAAAGACATGCCCTAGAAAACAATAGAAAGCACGACTGTACGTGATTCGATGCCAAATGACTGCTAGGAATTCTTTTATTAATCCATTCAACAAATATTTATTGAGTAACCACTATTAGCCAGCCACCGTTTTCCATGCTGAGGACACAAAAATGAGTGAGACAAGGTCTCTGCCATCAAAAAACGAACAGACCAGTGAGGAAAGACAGATGTGTCAAGAAAGGCTTTGCAGGCCGAGCGCGGTGGCTCACACCTGTAATCCCAGCACACCGGGAGGCCAAGGCGGGCGGATCATTTGAGGTCAGGAGTTTGAGACCAGCCTGGCCAACACAGCGAAACTCCAGTTCTACTAAAAATACAAAAACGATCTGGGCATGGTGGTGCAGGTTTGTAATCTTACTTACTCAGGAGGCTGAAGCAGGAGAATCATTTGAACCCAGGAGGCAGAGGTTGCAGTGAGCCATGATCATGCCACTGCACTCCAGCCTGGGTGAGCGAGACTCCATCTCCGTCTAAAAAAAAGGCAGGAGGTGGGTAGAGGGTAGAGGGAGAGAAAGAGAGAAAGGCTTTGCAGAGCTGGTAACACTTATTCTGGCCTGGAAAGGAAGGAAGAAAGAAAGAAAGCTTTCTATGACTCCCTCTAGATAAAACTTAGGACCCCTCCCTGTACTCTGATTGTACCATGTTGTTGCTGAACCCTATAGAGCACATACCATCTCCTGCTAGACCGTGATCTCCTCAAGTACAAGCTCTGTCTTTTTTTTTCCTTAGACAAAGTCTTGCTCTGTCACCCAGACTAGAGTGCAACGGCACTATCATGGCTTATTGCAGCCTCTAACTTCTAGGCTCAGGTGATCCTCCCATCTCAGCTTCTGGAGTAGCTGGGACCACAGGCATGTACCACCGCACCTGGCTAAATCTTTTTTTAATTTCTGTGGGGATGGGTGTCTCAATATGTTGCCCAGTCTGCTCTCAAACTCCTGGGCTCAAGCCATCCTCCTGCTTCCCAAGTACTGGGATTACTGGTATGAGCCACTGCTCCTGGCCAGGTTCTCTATCTTGTTCTTCACTGTATCCCTAGGCTCAAGGCCCACCACAATATTATTAGGCAATCAATAAATATTTGTCAAATATGTGAAAACAACATCACCACCACAGATTCTGGCTTAGATTATTTGGTATGTAGATGCGGATTCCAATCACCAAAATAAGGACACATTTCTATTTCTCCTGTTCTGCGTGTGTATGTGTGTGCACACGTACACACAGTCCCTCACAGAGTAGATGTGTGTTGTATTCTGGGTCTAGAGCAACTCACTTTACCTCTCTGGGCCTCTTCAGTCTTTCCCACCCTGCCTAATCCTATTGAGGAAAGAGAGACACCCTCTCATATTGTTTTCTATTGTTTTATACTCAGTACCTGTTTTAAGAAAAAACAATAAAATAAAACCAAAGACAGGCAGCCCAGCCACCAGGCCCGGAACCAGGCCTGGGTCTGCCTGGCCTAAACCCAGTAGTTACAAATCAACTCATGACTTAGAAACCAACGTTTCTGACATTGTATAGAAGAACATTGTGAAATTCCCTGCCCTGTTCTGTTTCTCTCTGACCACCGGTGCATGCAGCCCCTGTCACGTACCCTCTGCTTGCTCAACTCAATCATGACCCTTTCATGTGAAATCGTCAGTGTTGTGAGTCTTTAAAAGGGACAGAAATTGTGCACTCGGGGAGCTCGGATTTTAAGGCAGTAGCTTGCCGATGCTCCCAGCTGGATAAAGCCATTCCTTCTACAACTCGGTGTCTGAGAGGTTTTGTCTGCGGCTCGTCCTGCTACACTATCTCATAAGATTATCATGAAAATTAAGTAATTTAATACAGAAGAAGGAACTTGGAAAAATATTACATGACTTTGCCATTGTGGAGCACTGTTGTAAGATCTTATATTAATTCAGGAAAATAAGGCACCAGTGTTGAAAGTAAACCTGCTTACAGATATTTTCAAGCTATTGTTCTATATATCAATATGACTGAAGTGTCTCTTGCTCATTCTGTCTTATACATATATCTTATATCTTTTTGTATATTTTTACATACATATATACATGTAAATCTTATATATATGATATACATATAAGATAGAATGTATACAAAAATATATAAGATTACAAAAGGATATATATGTTATATCTTTTTTTCATTTTTGCCTTATCTGTGTACATATGTATGTATTTATTTTAGAGACGGGATCTCGCTTTGTCATCCAGGCTGGAGTTCAGTGGTGAGATCACAGCTTACTGCAGCCTGAAACTCCTGGGCTCAAGTGGTCCTCCCGCCTCAGCCTCCTGAGTAACTGGGACTATAGGTGTGTGCCACCGTGTCCAGCTAATTTTTAAATTTTTATTTGGTAGACCCACGATTCTCACTATGTTGCCCAGGTTGGTTTCGAACCCCTGGCCTCAAGTAATCTTCCTACCTTGGTCTCCCAAAGTGTTGGGATATAGGCTCCAGCCACCGTGCCCCAACAGTTTTTACCTTAAATAATTGCCACTTCCAGGGCTAAGTCCAAGCATAATGATAGGCATAGATCCTAATATTCCGTTCAGGTGAAACGATGCCAGCGATCACATCTCCATCTTCTCTCACCCTCTCTCTTCCCTTTTTCTTTCCTTGTAGAAGATGTAAAAACTCATGTCTTCATCTTCTAAGTGCAGGCCATGGCACTCCTGTCACTTTCCCAAGGGATCCAGATTTCTTTTAAACGCAAATATTGACATAACCCAACTGCCAAGAGGAAGAGATTTAACCTAGCAGGTACCTCCCCTCGATTAACTGACTTGGGCCCCATTGTTTGTTTTTTGCCTTATCACATATAGTTTGATGGATACACTTTTTAAAATTTTTTTTTTTTTTTTTAGCAGAGATGGAGTCTCACTGTTTGTTGCCCGGGCTAAAGTTCTTTCTACATGAAAGCATAATTTTTTTTACTTGGATAGGTATTAACCATTAAAACCATCACATTCATAGGAGTGTGTTGCCTAAAATTTGTGTTATAAATACAATTGGAATGTTTTCATATCTTTATAAGTAATAAAGTTTGCTACTGACTTGGGTCAGAGGCAATGGAAGTTGAAAAAAAAAAAAAAAGAAAGATCATGGCAAAATAGGTTCCCCTCGTGGTGCAGGCCTGGGAGAGGTGAGCAGCTATCACTGCAGGAAAGACACAGAGCTCTACCTGGATTGTTCTCATCTCTCTCCCCTGCCAAACTGCCTTGGATCACTGGGAGAGGGGGAAAAACTTGCCACCCTTAGGCCACAGGTGAAGATTCATTGCCAAGAGAAGTGAACAGAAAAAAAAATTTTCTACCTGTGAAAGAGAGGCAGAAAACTGCCCTGGACAAATGCCATTAGAGATTTCGTATTGCTGACGGAGGGAAGATTGCTGATGATAATGCCCCACCTTCAAGACCCAGGGACACAAGATAATGCCCCACCTTCAAGACCCAGAGACACAATACCTGTGTAAGATTGAGGATGAGCCTGTAAAACAGAAGGCACTCTCTTCCCCACCAGGGTAGCAAGAGTTGAGTAGAAAGTAACAGGCATTTACTTCTGTAAAACGGGCGGGGGAATGTGTGGAGAGGCCTTCTCTAAGGCAAAGGTGCAAAGAAAAGACTTAAAGCTGAAGCTCAAGCAGTTATTGAGAAAAATCTTCATACAAGCCACCAACTCAATTCAACAAATCCAGCTCAACTCCTCACTAGATTGACTCAACCCCAAACACTAAGGATTTAGCTAAAGAAAGCACACGCCTAGCTGATTATGGTAGCTCAAACCTGTAATCTTAGTGCTTTGGGAAACTGAGGCAGGAGTATCACTCGAGGGCAGGAGTTTGAGATCAACCTGGGCAACATAGTGAGACCCTGTTTCTACAAAAGAAAAAAAAAAGGGTTAACATTCGCCAGGCATGGTGCCACATGCCTGTAGTACTCACTACTTAGGAGGTTGAAACGGGAAGATCCTTTGAGCCCAGGAAGTCCAGGCTGCAGTGAGCCAGGATTGCACTACTGAACTCCAGACTGGGTGATAGAGCAAGACCCTGTCTCAAAACAAAACAAAACAAAACAAAACAAAACAAAAAAAACACTGATATGATTTGGATCTGTGTCCCTACCCAAATCTCATGCTGAAATGTAATCCCCAGGCCAGGCTCAGTGGCTCACACCTGTAATCCCAACACTTTGGGAGGCTGAGGTGGGAGGATCACTTGAGGTCGGAGTTTGAGACCAGTCTGGCCAACATAGCAAAACCCTGTCTCTACTAAAACTACAAAAATTAGCTGGGCATGGTGGCTGAGGCAGGAGAATTGCTTGAACCCAGGAGACGGAGGTTGCAGTGAGCCAAGATCAAGCCACTGAACCCCAGCCTGGGTGACAGAGTGGAACTCTTTCTCAAAAATATATACATAATCCTCAAAGCTAGAGGTGGGGCCTGGGAGGGCGGTGATTGGCTCATGAGGACAGAGTTCTCATGAATGGTTTAGCACCATCTTCCCCTGGTACTGTATGTGAGTGAATTCTCATGAGATCTGGTGTGCGGCACCTCCCCCTCTCTCTCTTTCTCTTGCTCTGGCCATGTAGGATGAGCCTGCTTCCCCTTTGCCTTCTGCCATGATTGTAAGTTTCCTGAGGCCTCCTTAGACGCTGAACAGATGGCTAACATGATGCTTCCTGTACAAGCTTCAGAACCATGAGCCAATTAAACCTCTTTTCTTTATAAATTACCCACTCTCAGGTATTTATCCATAGCAACACAAGAACAGACTAACACAAAAGCACATGTCCATTTTCAGGCATAAAAACCATTCATCCCAGTCTCTACTGTTCTACAGAAGATGTCTGGCCTACAACCAAAATACTTATGACAGAAAAAGAAAAACAAACAAACAAACAAACAAAAAACCACACTATCAAGAGATAATGCAACGACCAACCAGAAATGGATATAATCCATATGTTATGACTGTTACATGGGAAGATTTATTTATTTTTAACTGAAAAAGTAGGTGTTTTTTATTTTTATAAACTGTTAAAGCAACTTCATTTATTTATTTTTATTTATTTATTTTGAGATGGCATCTTGCTCTGTCATCCAGGCTGGAATGCAGTGGCACAGTCTTGGCTCACTGCAACCTCTGCCTCCCAGGTTCAAGTGATTCTCCTGCCTCAGCCTCCTGAGTAGCTGGGATTATAGGCACCCACCACCACACCCAGCTAATTTTTGTATTTTTAGTAGAGATGGGGTTTCACCATGTTGGCCAGGCTGGTCTTGAACTCCTGACCTCAAGGCTGGTCTCGAATTCCTGAACACCCACCTTGGCCTCCCAAAGTGCTGGAATTGCAGATGTGAGCCACCTTGCCCTGCCTGTTAAAGCAACTTTAAAACTAAGGAGATAGTTTTCCTTATCATTTTTAAGTTTAAAGACTCACAAATGCAGTTAATTATACAAAATTTATATGATTCTACTAAAAGTATACACTAAAGCCATCATCATAGCTTCCAAATACAGTTGACCCTTGAACAGCACAGTTTTGAATTGTATGGGTCGGCTTACATGCAGATTGTCTTCTGCCTCTGCTGCTCCTCAGATAGCAAGACCAACCCCTCCCCTTCCTTCTCCTCCTCAGCCTATTCAATGTGAAGACAGTGAGGATGAACACCTTTAAAACAATCCACTTATTATATGGAGAATTTAAAATAATTAATATTAATATGTTAAAGGCTCTAGTGGAAAAGGAGGAAAATGTGCATAAAGAGATGAGGACTGACAGGGTGCCATGGCTCATGCCTGTAATCCCAATACTTTAGGAGGCCAAGGCAGGCAGATCACTAGAAGTCAGGAGTTTGAGATCAGCCTGGCCAACATGGTAAAAGCTTGCCTCTACTAAAAATACACAAACATTAGCCAGGCATGGTGCCACGTACCTATAGCCAGAGCTACTCAAGAGGCTGAGGCAGGAGAATCACTTGAACCTGGGAGGTGGAGGTTGCAGTGAGCCAGGATTGCACCACTGCACTCCAGCCTGGGCAACAAAGTGAGACTCCATCTCAAAAAAAAAAAAGACTGTCAGGCGAGAAGAAAACTATAATAAAGGACCAAATGAAAGTGCTAAAAATAAAAAACATGGTAACAGAGATGAAGAATGGCTCTGACAGTTCATTGGTAGACTCAGTTTAACTAAGAGAATCAGTGAACTTAAAAACAACTCAAATCCCAGTGTCATGGTGTACGTCTATATTCTCAGCTACTTGGGAGGCTGAGGTGGGAGGATTGCTTGAACCTAGGAGTTCTATCTTCCCCTTTTAACTCTTCTTTCTGGGACTAAAATTAAATGTACACCAGGCCACTTAATGATATTCCATGAATCTCTAATACGGTGTTCTCTCTCTTTTTTTTTTTTTCCCAGTCTTTTTTTCTCTGTATCTTTCATTTTGATAGTTTCTATTGCTATGTCTTCAAGTTCACTATCTTTTCTTCTACAATGCCTAAGCTGCTATTAATCCTACCCATGTACTTTTCATTTCAGATGTTGTATTTTTCATATCCAGAGGTTCTATTTCTTTCTTTCTTTCTTTTTTTTTGTTTTTTGTTTGTTTGTTTGTTTGTTTGTGATGGAGTCTCACTCTGTCGCCCTGGCTAGAATGTAATTGCATGATCTCGGCTCACTGCGACCACTGCCCCCAGGTTCAAGTGATGCTGTTGTCTCAGCCTCCCAAGTAGCTGGGATTACAGGTGCACACCACCACACCCAGCTAATTTTTTGTATTTTAGTAGAGACGGGGTTTCACTATGTTGCCCAGGCTGGACTTGAACTCCTGAGCTGAGACAATCCACGCACCTCAGCCTCCCAAAGTGCTAGAATTATAGGCATGAGCCACCATGCCCGGCCCAGAGTTCTATTTCAACTCTCTTTTTATGTCTTTCATTTATCTCTCCATCAAGCTCATTACTTCCTCTACCTTCTTTAACATAATTTAATATGTAAGGGATGTATTAAAATACCTGTTTTAGTCAGGTGTGGTAGCTCATGCCTGTAATCCCAACACTTTGGGAGGCCAAGGAAGGTGGATCACCTGCAGTCAAGAGTTCGAGACCTGTGGGAAAGAGAGTTTCTGGGGTGCCAGTTGAGTTGGTCTTCCCTGATTGAGACACCCATGGGAAGCCATGGGCAGCCTCTGAGGAGAAAAGTCTCCTTATTGCCTTCATGTCTTTATGCCTCAAAGGCATAACTGCTCAGTGGCATTCCACAGGTTGCTCAGGGAGGTAACACTCCCTTGAAGCAGTGGAGTATAATCAAACATCTTGACTCCTCCTGAAACCCACTCCAACTCGTTTCAGTCCCAATAAATTAAAGATCTTAAGTAGTTTAGAAACATGCCTTTGTTCAGGGAAATTCACAGAAACCGCCACTGCTATACATCTTATTGAATGACTCACGAGTTCTCCTTCAGTAATTAATCCTTTTCCTCATCCCTTCCTTCCCCTCCCAGCTGCCCTAAGAACAAAGAACTTGTAAACCAATAAATTGGGCAGAGCCTGAGAGCTCTGGGCCATGAGCAAGCCTCCAATGCTCCAGTCCCCTGGACCCGCCTTTTAAATGCTTATTCTGTCTCTTTCTAACTCCTTTGTTTCCGCCAGACTCAGGGTACCCACTGGGTGGTGTGGGGCTGGTTTCCCCAACATCTGGCACCCAACATGGGGCTCCCCATGATCTCTACAAATAATCTGGTGAAGAAACGCCAAAGTGTGGAAAGTGGGGGACGACTGATGAAGGATACCTGAGTACGTTTTTACTTCAGGCTCTACGGGTAAGTAGGGCACTTGGAGAATTCCAGGGTAACCTCGGGAAAATATGGGTCAGCTTGAAAGTAAGTTTGATCTTTGTTCCATCTTGTAGAAAAGTGTTCTCCTTGGTTCCTGGAATATGGAACCACGAATGTAAAAGATTGGGACGAGGTCAGATCATACTTAAAACGAGCACAACAAGAGGGCCACGATATTCCCTTCTCTGCTTGGTCTGTTGGTCAGCAATTAAAGCACTTCCACACTGAGGAGGAGGAGGAGGAGTAGTTTCAGGATGACATAGAAAAGTTTAATAATCAAGAGTCTGATGATCAGCAAAGTGAACCATCACAGTCTAGTTTAAAAAGGAGGGAGAAACGGGAAGCTATATATGCTAACCTCCAAAAACTTATGAAAGAAACAGTTCCACCTACTGCAGAAACAGTGCCACCTACTCCGCCTTTAGGGGAAGGTCTGGAACAGCCACCCCTGCCTCAGCCTTATGAATTTTTGGAACAGGAGCCTGAGACGCGGCTTGCCACTTCCCATTGTTGCATGCCCCACCATTAACTATGGCAAAGGGAAGCTTCAGGCTTGCCCAACAGCCAATTACAGTGAGGGAATGATCTGACCACCTGTTAATTACAGTAGAGGAATGCTGTAAGCCGGCCCAAATACAAATTATGGCACACGGACAATCCAGACATCCATTTGCCAGGCACAAGAAATTGGGGATTTGGATGCTTGGCAGTTTCCGGTAATTATTTCGCCAGCTGAGGAGCCCAGAGAACAATGGCTCAAGCATGCTAGGAGCCATTTCCTTTTAAAATATTAAAAGACTTAAAGCAAACTATAGGACAATATGGGCCAAATTCTCCTTATGTTCATTCCTTGTTACAATCTGTGGCTTATAACTGGTGTTTAATACCTATGGATTGGGAGTCATTAGCCTGATCTACCCTGTCCCCCTCTCAATTTCTCCAATTTAAAACTTGGTGGATGGATGAAGCAACAAATCAGGCACACAGAAATGCTCAAGCTCAACCTCCCATTAATATCACATCTGATCAATTGCTTGGAATCAGACAGGCATGGGGTACTATAGATCAACAGATGGTAATGGGTGATGAGGCTGTTGATCAGCTCAGGAGTATATGCCTAAGAGCCTGGGAAAAAAATCATGACTCTGGTACTACTTATCCTTCTTTTAACTCAGCTCGACAGGGTCCAAGGGAGCCTTATCCAGATTTTATCACCCATTTGCAAGACATAGCTCAAAAGGCTATTTCAAGGCCAGGCATGGTGGCTCACGCCTTTAATCCCAGCACTTTGGGAGGCCGAGGCGAGTGGATCAAGAGGTCAGGAGATTGAGACCATCCTGGCTAACATGGTGAAACCCTTTCTCTACTAAAAATACAAAAAAATTAGCTGAGCGTGGTGGTGGGCACCTGTAGTCCCAGCTACTGGGGAGGCTGAGGCAGGGGAATGGCATGAACCCAGGAGATGGAAGTTGCAGTGAGCCGAGATCGTGCCACTGCACTCCAGCCTGGGTGACTGATCAAGACTCTGTCACAAACAAACAAACAAAAACGGTTATTTCGGATTCTCATGCCAGGAAAGTTCAACTGCTTGCTTATGAAAATGCTAATACAGAATGTCAGGCAGCAATTAGACCTATTAAGGGAAAGGCAGATCTAAATGAGGAAAAAACTTTAAGTGAATATATTAAAGCCTGCAATGGCATTAGGGAGCACTTATATAAGGCCATCCTCCTTGCTCAGGCAATGACTGGACTAAGGGTAACAAAAAACACACGAGTGTTCCCTGGATCTTGCTATAATTGTGGACAGATAGGACATACAAAAAGAGAATGTACAAAGAGCCAAAAAAGGCAAAATTCAGTAGGAAAAAGCAGGGAACCAGGTATCTGTCCTAGACATAAAAAAGGAAAACACTGGGCTAATCAATGTCATTCAAAGTTTGATAACAGCGGACAGCCCTCACTGGGAAACAGACAGAGGGGCCAGCCCCAGGCTCCAATTCAAAATGGGGCATTCCCAATTCAGGATGGGACATCCCTGACTCCAAATGGAGTGTTCCCAGCCAGTCTATTCCTGTACAAATGTACAGCAATTGTCCCCCTCCACAGCTAAAAGCAGGGAAATAGATTTATGCTGTACTGAAGCCTTATCCCTCCTTCCAGGGGAGCCTCCTAGGAAGGTTCCAACGGGAGTTTATGGCCCATTGCCAAATGGCACAGTAGGATGTATACTGGGAAGGTTCAGCTTAAATTTAAAGGGAATTCGAGTACATACTGGAGTAGTGGACTCTGATTGCCAGAGAGAAATTCAAATTGTTATCTCCTCCACTGTTACCTGGCGTGCTAATCCAGGTGACAGAATAGCTCTACTATTGCTTTTACCACATGTTAAGTTAGGAGAAAGCTCAGAAAAAAGAACAGGAGGATTTGGAAGCACAAATTCAGCAGGCAAGGCTGCCTATTGGGTAAATCAAGTCTCTGACAATAGTCCTATTTGTACAGTCACTATTCAAGGAAAACAATTTGAGGGTCTGGTCAACACAGAAGCAGATGTGTCGATCATAGCTCTTTATCAATGGCCAAAAAACTGGCCTAAAAAAAAGGCCCCAGTGGATCTTGTTGGGGTCAGAACTGCTTCAGAAGTTTTCCAGAGTACTTTTATCTTACCTTGTCTTGGTCCAGAAGAACAGAAAGGCACAATACAACTTCTAATTACATACATTCCTGTTAACTTATGGGGGAGAGATCTGCTTCAGCAATGGGGCACAGAAATTTCAATCCCTTCTCCCTGGTACGGTCAAACTGGTCAAAAAATAATGTCAAACATGGGCTATGTTCCCAGAAAATGTCTAGGAAAACAGGAGATGGGCATCATTGAACCCATACAGGTTACTGTAAAAAATGAGTACAGTTAAGGATTAGGTTACCATTTTTAGGGGTGGTCACTGATGAGCCTCCAAATTCTATTCCCTCAAAATGGAAGACCCAAAATCCTGCTTGGGTGGAGCAGTGGCTGCTTTCTTAGGAAAAAATGGGGGCCTTACAGGAATTACTCAAAGAGCAATTAAACAAAGGAAACATTGAGCCCACATTTTCTCCATGGAATTCATACCAGTGTTTGTAATAAAGAAAAAAATCCGGTAGATGCCACATGCTAACCAACTTATGAGCAGTCAATGCAGTCATCCAACCGATGGGGGCCCTGCAGTCAGGGCTTCCATCCTTCACCATGATTCCTAGAGACTGGCCATTAATAATTATAGATTTGAAGGATTGCTTTTTAAATATTCCTCTAGCAGAGTCTGATTTTGAGAAATTTGCTTTTACTATTCCTGCTATGAACAAACAACAAGGAACCAGCAGCCAGATATCATTGGAAAGTTCTGCTGCAGGGTATGTTGAATAGTCCTATTATTTGTCAAACTTTTGTGGGGAAGGCTATTCAACCTGTGAGAGATCAGTTTTCGTATATCATTCATTATATGGATGACATATTGTGTGAAGTCGAAAATCAAGACTGACTTATCCAGCGTTATTCATATTTACAGGAGATGGTAGCCAATGCTGGATTGCTCATAGCACCAGAAAAAATTCAAAGGGCCACTCCTTTCCAATATTTGGGAATGCAGGATCAGGAAAGGGAAATTAAACCCCAAAAGATTCAAATTCGAAAAGACTCTCTGAAAACTTTAAATGATTTTCAAAAATTATTAGGGGATATCAGTTGGATTCGACCTACTTTGGGAATCCCTACCTATGCTATGTCTAATCTGTTCTCTATTTTAAGAGGAGACCCTGCTCTCAATAGTAAACAAGAACTGACTGCTGAGGCTGCCAAAGAATTACAAATGATTAAAGAAAAAATACAACAGGCCCAGCTTAATAGGATAGACTCAAGTTTACCATTACAGTTCATTGTGTCCCCTACTCTCCAATCTGCTACAGGGGTTATAGTTCAGAGTGAGGACTTAGTTGAATGGTCTTTTCTGCCTCACAATACTGTTAGAACACTCACAGTATACTTGGACCAGATTGCAATCTTGATTGGGCAAGCTCGCCTTAGAGTCGTTAAACTTTGTGGCTCAGATCCAGATAAGATTATAGTTCCAATGAATAAAAATCAGATTCGGCAAGCCTTTGTTAATTCGGTCAATTGTCAAATAAATTTAGCTGGCTTCATTGAAGTTCTTGACAATCATTATCCAAAAAACAAAATTTTTCAGGTTTGAAGCTAACAACATGGGTCCTTCCAAAAATTACCCATAGTGCTCCATTGGAAGGAGCAGTGACTGTGTTTACAGATGGCTCTAGCAATGGAAAAGCAGCTTTTGTAGGACCTAAAAACAGAATTATTCAAACTGACTTTCAATCGGCACAGAGGACTGAATTACAGGCAGTTACAGCTGTGTTAGAAGACTTTAAGCAACCTGTAAATATTGTCTCTGATTCAGCTTATGTTGTTCAAGCCACTCAATACATAGAAACTGCACTCATTAAATATGTTGTGGATGAACAACTCTATCAGCTGTTTTCTTCTTTACAAAAGGCAATGTGTGATTGCTGTTTTCCTTTCTATATTGTGCACATTCAAGGACACACTAATCTTCCTGGGCCACTTGTAAGAGCTAACTATCAAGCTGATTTACTAGTTTCCACTGTACTTATTAATGCCCAAGATTTTCACTCCCTAACACATGTTAATGCAGCAGGACTTAAACAAAAATATCAGATTACTTGGAGACAGGCAAAGGACATTGTGCAACATTGCCCTCAGTGCTAGGTACTACAACTGCCACATGAAAGGACTGGTGTTAACTTCATGGGGATTAACCCCCAATATGTTGTGGCCAATGGACATAACCCATGTACCTTCATTCAGGAAACTTTCATAAGTCCATGTTACTATAGATATCTTTTCTCATTTTGTATGGGCAATTTGCAAAACAGGTGAGGCAGCTGCTCATATTAAAAGACATTTACTTTCTTGTTTCACTGCCATGGGCATCCCACAAAAGATTAAAACAGACAATGGCCCAGGCTACTGTAGTAAATCTTTATAAGCTTTCTTCAACAATGGCACATTGAGCACCGTTCTGGAACATCCAATAATTCTCAAGGCCAAGCCATTGTTGAATGGGCTAATCGAACCTTAAAATCTCAATTACAAAAACAAAAGACAGAGAGGGGAACCAGAGAATACTCTACTCCCCATATGCAGCTATGATTGGCTATTACCACTTTAAATTTTTTAATTTTGTCTAGAGATCAGGGTACAACGGCAGCAGAGCAGCATTTGACAGGGCAAAAAAATCCTCATGAAGGAAAACATGTGTAGTGGAAGGACGTCAGAACCAAAATCTGGGAAAAGGGCAAAATCATTACATGGGGTCAAGGGTTTGCTTGTATCTCGCCAGGAGAGAATCAGCTTCCTGTCTGGGCACCCACAAGACATCTCAAGCTGTGCCATGAGCCAGAATCCAAGGAAGAGGAAAAGACCTCGGAACGTCCCTGCACCCCCAGTTCATCAGATGGCTCAGATGAGCATCTTTGTTGAACAGATGGAAACCAGTAAAACTCGCCAAGCAACTCCACCGACCTGGGGGCAGAGGAAGAGAATAGCTCACATTGCAGATGAGAACCTGAGGTCTCAGAACAAGCTGCTGACCACCAGTAATCTAATGGTAGCTATGGTGGCAGTAATCTCCTTGGCAGTGAGTCTCTCCATAACTGAGGCAGATCAAAATTATACTTATTGGGCCAACATCCCATTCCCCCACTGATTAGGCCTGTTACATGGTTAGACCCCCCCCCATGGAGGTTTATATTAATGATAGTGTCTGGATGCCTGGACCAACAGATAACCAAGGTCCTACTCATCCAGAGGAGGAAGGAATATTAATGAATGTTTCCATTGGTTATCTCTTTCCTCCCATCTGCCTGGGGCCAGCAACATGATGTTTAAATTATGATAAACAAATTTGGATGGTTTATGTCCCTGCACATAATGGATCAAAAGCCTCTATTCATGCAATCAGTGGGAGGACATTTCAATCTTTGGACACTATTAAATACGTTGAGCACAGCTATGTTATGACACATTGCCAGATTAATAAATTTAAACCTAATAAGAAGCCCTGCCCTAGGTAGGCCACTAAATGGTCTGGAAAGCTAGAGGTGCTAACCTGGGAAGATTGTATTGCAAACAGCACTGCTGTACGGCAAAATAATTCCTATGGAATAGTCATTGATTGGGCCCCTAGGGGACGCTTTGCAATAAATAGTACTGGACAGTGCGATGATTGTAGAGAGACTCCTTTTGCAAACGACTACCCAGATAATGCACCAAAATTATATAGAAGAATTGAAACAAATTACCCTATTAAGTGGGAGGAGAACAACCCAAAAATGATTGATCCAATTATAAGTCCAGAACATCCAGAATTGTAGAAATTAATGATGACTCAAACCCCAATTTGGATTTGGAAAGGAGAAAATAAAACAGAGACCCACAGTAAAAAACTTCAATTTGGCCGGGCGCGGTGGCTCAAGCCTGTAATCCCAGCACTTTGGGAGGCCGAGGCGGGTGGATCACGAGGTCAGGAGATCGAGACTATCCTGGCTAACATGGTGAAACCCCGTCTCTACTAAAAATACAAAAAACTAGCCGGGCGTGGTGGCGGGCGCCTGTAGTCTCAGCTACTTGGGAGGCTGAGGCGGGAGAATGGCGTGAACCCGGGAGGCGGAGCTTGCAGTGAGGAGATCCGGCCACTGCACTCCAGCCTGGGAGACACAGCGAGACTCCGTCTCAAAAAAAAAAAAAAAAAAAAAAACTTTAATTTGTTGTAGTCATGACCTCTAATTGGTCAATCCCATTGCAGAGTTGTGTTAAACCTCCTTTTATGTTGGCAGTGGGAAAAATTAATATCCTACCTGACTCTCAAACTGTATCATACCTCAACTGTCATCTTTTTACCTGCATTAATTCTACCTTTAATAAAGATAATAGCGTTTTACTGGTTAGGGCCCGAGAAGGAGTTTGGATACCTGTTTCCCTCAATAGATCTTGGGAGGCCTCTCCCTCCGTAAGTATTATCACTGAAGTACTAAAAGGAATACTTAATAGATCAAAGAGATTCATACTTACTTTAGTAGCTGTGATCATGGGCCTTATAGCTGTCACAGCTGTTGCTGCTGCTGCTGCTGGTGTTGCTTTGCAGTCTTCTATTCAAACTGCGGGGTTTGTGGATAGTTGGCAGAAAAATTCTTCTAAGCTTTGGAATTCCCAAAGCCAAATAGATCAAAAATTGGCAAATCAAATTAATGATCTCCGTCAAACAGTAATTTGGATGGGAGATCAGATTATGAGTTTGGAGCATAGAATTCAAATGCAATGTGATTGGAATACTTCTGATTTTTGTATTACTCCTAGCTCTTATAATGCCACTGAACACCATTGGGAGATGATTAGATGTCACCTACAAGGAAAAGAAGATAATTTAACATTAGATATTGCTAAACTGAAAAAACAAGTTTTTGAGGCATCTCAGGCTCATGTCACCATGTTACTGGAGCTGCTGATGGCCTTTCTAATACCAATCCTTTAACGTGGATTACAACCATAGGTGGATCAACAATTGCAAATTTTATTTTGGTTTGTGTCTGTTTGTGCTTTTTGTTTTTAGTCTATAGATGTGGGCAGCACCTTGGGAGAGAAGCCAGATACTGTGAATGAGCCATGATAGCAATGGCGGTTATTAATAAAAAAAAAAAAAAATTAATAAAGACAAAAAAGGGGGACATGTGGGAAAGAGAGTTTCCGGGGTGCCAGTTGAGTTGGTCTCCCCTGTGTGAGACACCCATGGGAAGCCATGGGTGACCTCTGAGGAGAAAAATCTCCTTGTTGCCTTCAAGTCTTTATGCCCCAAGAGTATAACCGCTCAGCGGCATTCCACAGGTTGCTCAGGAAGACAACACTCCCTTGAAGCAGTGGAGTATAATCAAACATCTTGGCTCCTCCTGAAACCCGCTCCCACCTGTTTCAGTCTCGATAAGTTAAAGATCTTAAGTAGTTTAGACACATGCCTTTGTTCAAGGAAATTCACAGAAACCACCACTGCTGCACATCTTATCGAATGACTCATGAGTTCTCCTTCACTGATTAATCCTTTTCCTCATTCCTTCCTCCCCCTCCCATCTGCCCTAAGAACAAAGAGCTTATAAACTAATAAATTGGGCAGAGCCCGAGAAGTCTGGGTTGTGAGCAAGCCTCCGACGCTCTGGTCCCCTGGACCCACATTTTAATTGCTTATTCTGTCTCTTTCTAACTCCTTTGTCTCTGCTGGACTCAGGGTACCTGCTGGGTGGTGTGGGACTGGTTTCCCCAACAGAGACCAGCCTGACCAATATGGTGAAACCCCCGCCTCTACTAAAAATACAAAAATTAGCCGGGCATATGTGGCGGGTGCTTGTAATTCCAGCTACTCAGGAGGCTGAGGCAGGAGGATTGCTTGAACCTGGGAGGCGGAGGTTGCAGTGAGCTGCGATCACACTACTGCACTCCAGCCTGGGTGACAGAGCAAGACTCCATCTCAAAAAACAAACAAACGAACAACAACAACAACAAAGTGAGACTTCATGTCTAAAAAAAAAGTTTATAAAAACAACAAACCAACCAACTAAAAAGCTAATCACCAACAGCTCAAGTGTACAGTGCTTTCTAGGCCACTTCAAAGCAGGCATAGCAGGTATTAATAAATACTTGTTGGATAATAAATAATAAAACAGAAGGAATAATGCTGTAACCTAAGGATAGGACCTAGGTAGATAGCTTTGAACATCAGGACCTTCCTAGAACTCCTGAGATTGTCCCACATGGGTGACTCCTTCTTTATCTCCAAGTTTAGGTCAGCCCATGTTAATGCAGTGCTACAATGTCATTTAGTGACCTTTGGAGAAAATCCAGAAAATGTATTTAAAATGGAGGAATTACATTTAGAGGAAAGGGAGAGAACCAATGAGTTGAAAATTCCAACTTTCTTTTCATTGAGCTAATGTTAAGAGGATAAATTATCTTGTTATCAGCTAAGGAAGAGAACAGACTTGGAAACTGTCCTGCTTCCAAGAGGATGGTTGAAGAAATCAAAGAATGAAGGAGTTACTTGGACGTCCACCTGCCCCTTCCTTGTTTAGTTCCAACTGGCCTTGGAGTCAGCCAGGGTAAAAAATAGCTGTTATCTAGGGATATGGAACAGGTTGCCTTTTCAAATCATTTAGATTCTTAGAGTACAATGGACCTTAAGATCTCCCCACTAACCCCAACGGCATTGACTGTGGTAATGCAGGTCATGAAGCTGCAGGAGCTGCCTGGTGGGCATGTCATAATAGGGACCCTCTGTTCTGCTTGTCATGCACTCAGGCTTCAGTGACGATAACAGCCCATCACACACTTCCCACTTCATGGAGACAACACCCAGTCCCTCTCTCCAATCCTAACCTCTCACCCACATTCCTCTCTGCAAAAACCTGAAGGTTATTTCTGCCTGGAGGATCCACTGATATCTCAGAGTCAATTTGTCCTAAACTCAAACCGCTATTATCTTCTCAGAGGCCATCTCAGAGGTCACCTTTGCCCAAATCCCCTTCCTTCTCCTCCAGGCAGAGTAAAGCATTCCTTACACTTCTGTTTCCTACTAACCCTTTCCTTCTCTGGTCTTGTGCTAGAGCTAAGTATTGAGCCTTTGTGCCCTCTCACCAGAGGCAAGGTTCCTTCAGGGGAGGAGCTTGTAAAGGAAAAAAAGCAGCATGGAGTAGAGTGTGACGGGAAGCATTTTCAGACACGTTTCTGCGCG
The DNA here is from genome assembly GCF_008728515.1 of Papio anubis. Lineage (NCBI taxonomy): Eukaryota > Metazoa > Chordata > Mammalia > Primates > Cercopithecidae > Papio > Papio anubis. The sequence continues at coordinate 141,893,184 of NC_044982.1, forward strand.
CTGCAGTGGGTCATACCTGTAATCCTTCTAGCACTTTGGGAGGCCAAGGCAGGAGGATCACTTGAGTCCAGGAGTTCAAGACTCAACTGTGTAGGCTGCGCAACATAGTGAGACCCTGTCTCTACAAAAAATGAAAAATCAGCTGGACATAGTGGCACACACCTGTGGTCCCAGCTTCTACAGAGACTGAGGTGGAAGGATTGTTTGAGCCTGGGAGGTCGAGGCTGCAGTGAGCTCTGATCATGCCACTAGGCTTCAGTCTGGGCAACAGAGTGAGACCCTGTCAAAAAAAAAAAAAAAAAAGACACATTTCTTCAACTTCACAATTTTGGATAGAGGTGGCCTTGAATACCAGGCCATCTGAATTACTGGGGGCAGTTAAAACAGTAGATTTAAAGGGATGGTGGTAACAAGTGTTTTCCAAGGGACCGTTAATTTTATATTAAATATTTATATATAAATAAGGGACCCTTATTTTATATTAATGTCTTATATATCCAAGTATAGTTTATTTTTTTGAAATGTTTTTCATTTCTCATGGAATTCTGTGCTTTTTGACATTTGCCTGTGAAAAGTAAGATATTTTTCTCTCTAGCTTTATCTCCCATAGCAGGCTCCTTTCCAAGAGATGACACTGAATGAAAAGTCTGGAAACAGAGGAGGGAAGTTATAAATAGCCCGCAGCACTGCAGCACTGGTCTTGGCCAATTCCACCATCAGGTGCTGGAGAGCCTGCTTTTTCAGTAAAGCATTTCTAGACACCTCACCGAAAGATCAACTAAATATTATTTATCTAGCCACAGAAAGCAAAGTGAGAGAGAATACGGCAAATCCTAAGGAGCTACACGTGCGCTTTCCTGGTATTGGGGATTCTATTTTCTTTCCTGCCCTCTCTTTACTTTTTTGTTGTTATTTATTTATTTATTAGAGATAGGATCTTGTTCTGTTGCTCAGGCTGGAGTGCAGTGGTGGAACCATAGCTCACTGCAGCCTCAAACTCCCAGGCTCAAGCCATCCTACATATCCTCCCACCTCAGCCTCCTGATTCACTGGGATTATAGGGACATGCTACCACATCAGCCCTGTCCTTTGCTTTTGTATCATGTTTCTAATTTTTTCTCTTTCTGATTCTCCTTTTCTCCACCTCCTTCCTTCCCTCTCTCCTCTCTGTCTCTCCCTCACACTACTTCATCTTTTTTTTTTTTTTTTTTTCTTTTAGACTGAGTTTTGCTCTTGTTGCCCAGGCTGGAGTGCAATGGTGCCATCGCGACTCACTGCAACCTCTGCCTCCCAGGTTCATGTGATTCTCCTGCCTTAGCTTCCCAAGTAGCTGGGATTACAGGCGCCTGCCACCATGCCCAGCTAATTTTTGTATTTTTAGTAGAGATGAGGTTTCACCATGTTGGCCAGGCTGGTCTCAAACTCCTGACCTCAGGTGATCCACCTGCCTCGGCCTCCCAAAGTGCTGGGATTACAGGCCTGAGGCACCGCACCTGGCCTTCCTTCATCTCTTTTCTACTTACCATCTCTCCTTATACCTTGCAGGGCCCTCCCTGACAAGCTGTGCCACAGGGATCTCTGAGGGAAAGACCGCCTCCAGAAAACCTGTGAGTCCACCTCAGTCCTCTCTGAGCTGAACTGGTGACCCAGACAGCACTAAGGGCAGAGAGCACTGGTCATGTGCTAAGTTCCAGAGCTTCAGTATCAACAACGACCTCTACAATTATACCCTTATCAGTCTGTGGAGCTGAATCTTCATTCTCTATTTGCTGAACTTCCTGGGAGACTTTTGGGTTGGGTTCTGATTAGAAAAGTCTGACATTCAGTGTTCTTTATTGATTTATAGTTGGCTAATAATTTTCCATGGCTAAATGTGAAGTGGATGAAGTCTAAGAAAGCTGGTGTTGCCGGGCGCGGTGGCTCAAGCCTGTAATCCCAGCACTTTGGGAGGCCAAGACGGGCGGATCACGAGGTCAGGAGATCGAGACCATCCTGGCTAACACGGTGAAACCCCGTCTCTACTAAAATACAAAAAAAATTAGCCGGGCGAGGTGGCGGGCGCCTGTAGTCCCAGCTACTCGGGAGGCTGAGGCAGGAGAATGGCGTGAACCCGGGAGGCGGGGCTTGCAGTGAGCTGAGATCTGGCCACTGCACTCCAGCCTGGGCAACAGAACCAGACTCCGTCTTAAAAAAAAAAAAAAAAGAAAAAAGAAAGCTGGTGTTGGTCTCCCACTCTTGATGCTCCCCCTAGACCCTCTCATTCTGTCCCATTGGTGAAAGTCTACCCTTGTTTGGAAAACAAATTATAAGGAAGGAACCCGCCACCAAACTATTTATTATTAAGCATTTCAGGGTTTAATCCCTCTTGGAGTTTTTGTTTTGTTTTACTTTTACAGAAGGAATGGAAAAACCTGGAGTCAGAGATTCTGTGGGCAAAGGGACCTGGAGACTTTGGGGAAAGTATTTAGCTCCCTTGAGCCTTGATTTTCACTTCTGCAAAAGGAGTTATCATCTCCCTTTTTCAGAAGTCTTCCAGGAAGTTCAGCAAATAGAGAATGAAGATTCAGCTCCACAGACTGGTAAGGCTATAACTGTAGGAAGTTGTGGTAGACACTGAAGCTCTAGAGCTGAGCACGTGACCAGTGCTCTCTGCCCATAGTGTTGTCTGGGTCACCAGTTTAGCTCAGCAAGGACTGAGGTGGCCTCACAGGTGTTCTGGAGGCGATCTTTCCTCCCAGAGCTCCCTATGGCACAGCTTGTCGGGGAGGGCCCTGCGACGTATAAGAAGGAGAGACGGTAAGTAGAAAAGATAAAGAATTCTCAGAGGGGCCGGGCACAGTGGCTTAGGTCTGTAATCCTAGCACTTTGGGAGGCTGAGGCGGGTGGATCACTTGAGGTCAGGAGTTCAAGACCAGCCTGGCCAACATGGTGAAACCCCATCTCTATTAAAAGTACAAAAATTAGTAGGATGTGGTGGCAGGTGCCTGTAATCCCAGGTGCTCAGGAGGTTGAGGCAGGAAAATCACTTGAACCCGGGAGGCAGAGGTTGCAGTGAGCTGAGATCGCACCATTCCCCCCCAGCCTGGGCAACAAGAGCGGCAACTCCATCTCAAAAAAAAAAAGAATTCTCGGAAATATTGGGGGTGACAGTGATTTTTCTCATTACACGGAAGATGTGCATTCAAAATGATTTAATGATTTTATTTATGATCATCGTATCTGCCTACAAGATTGGTGGAAACATTAAACTAGAACAAAAATACAGGGAAAAAGCCGCTTGTATCAGGTGATCCAAAAGTATTATTTTAATAATTAGCTAATGGCTGGGCACAGTGGCTTATGCCTGTAATCCCAGCACCTTGGGAGGCTGAGGCGGGCGGATCTCTTGAGCTCAGGAGTTCGAGACCAGCCTAAGCAACATGGTGAGACCCTGTCTTTACTGAAAATACAAAAAAATAGCTGGGCATGGTGGCGCATGTCTGTAGTCCCAGCTACTCAGGAGGCTGAGGTAGGAGGATCACTTAAGCCCAGGGGGCAGAGGTTGCAGTAAGCCGAGATCCTGCTACTGCTCTCCAGCTTGGGTGACAGAGCGAGACCCTGTCTCAAAGAAATATATATATATCAAAAAATATGTATGTGTATATTACTAATTAGTTAAAGTGTAAAGACCCTAACATAGATCTTTCACTTCTTACTTTCCCTTAAGCAAGATTGTTCTCTTCTATTTCAGGCACTTTTACATGCATTTTCTCATTTAACTCTGACCACAAACTTTTAAGCAAGGTACCATTGCTGTTTTCCAGATAAGGAAACTCAGGCTTAGAGAAATGAAGTAATTTGCTAAAGTCACCAAGTGAGCAAGTGACAGAGCTGGATTTGTGTCCAAAGTCCTTGCTGTTAATCATGACTCTTTAGTACTCCTCCCCTAGCCTCCTGTGCCTTCCCCCTCTTCCTGTTTCTGTACCACCCATCCTTTAAAATTCAACTCAGGACCTTCCTTTTCCTGAAAGAGTCTGGACTCTAGTTCAAACCCGCCGCCCCGCCGCCATGAGCTCACTGTCCTCTTATATTGCCTGAGCTATTCATGTGTCAGTGATATGGCCTCTTCTGTATTCCTCTCTAATATTACTGTTTGTCATATTGTTGTCTTTTAATGTAGCCTGGAGGGGGAAAAAAGTGTGTACAAAGGTGACAGTAGAGGACCAGGCGCAGTGGCTCATGCCTGTAATCCCAGCACTCTGGGAGGCTGAGGCGGGTGGATACCCTGAGGTCAGGAGTTCAAGACCAGCCTGGCCAATATGGTGAAACGTGGTCTCTACTAAAAATACAAAATTAGCTGGGTGTGGCAGCGCACACCTGTAATCCCAGCTACTTGGGAGGCTGAGGCAGGAGAATCACTCGAACCTGGGAGGCGGAAGTTGCAGTGAGTCAAGATGGCGCCATTGCACTCCAGCCTGGGCAACAAGAGCCAAACTCTGTCTCAAAAAAAAAAAAAAAAGTGACAGTAGAATTCCTCATCAAGAATTGTGTTTAGCAAGTTATCTTGATTGGTTCTTTGGCTATGAAGCTCCATGATGGCAGAGACCCTAGGATCTAGCACAACAAAAGTGTGTGAAGGTTATTTATTGAAAAGATAAAGAATTATCAGAAATACTGGGAGTGATGGTGATTTTTCTCATACAGAATATGTGAGTTCCAAATGATTTTATTTAAATATTGAAGGATGAGGTATTCCCAGAAGGCAAGGGTACTTTGGTCACATCCAGGTGGATAAAAACTCAGTCACATATGTATTCTTATTACTTGATTTATGTTATGTTCCCCAAGCTGTATGGTAACCTCCCTGGAACGGAAACTATGACCAGCTGTTGAAGTGAATCTGTATGGGTTTTTTGCCTCCCATGCATTTCATTCCTTTACATTGACACACCAGATCTTCACACTAGCCTTCTGAAGTAGTGTGGCAAATATTTATGTATTCCTCCATTTTCTTGTCTTTTTCTTTTTCTTTTTTTTTTTTTTTTGTTGTTTGTTTTTTTTGTTTTTGAGACAAAGTCTCGCTCTGTCACCAGGCTAGAGTGCAGTGGCACAATCCTCGCTTACTGCAACCTCTGCCTCCCAGGTTCAAGTGATTCTCCTGCCTCAGCCTCCCAAGTAGCTGGGACTACAGGCACCTGCCACCGCGCCCAGCTAATTTTTGTATTTTTAGTAGAGACAGGATTTCACCATGTTGGCCAGGATGGTCTCGATCTCTTGACCTCGTGATCCTCCCACCTCGGCCTCCCAAAGTGCTAGTATTACAGGCGTCAGCCACCACGCCCAGCTTTCTTTTCTTTTCTTTTTTTTGATACAAGATCTCATTCCATCGCCCAGGCTGGAATGCAGTGGCACAATCTCAGCTCACTGCAACCTCAACCTCTCTGGATCAAGGGATTCTCCCATCTCAGCCTCTGTGTAGCTGGGAGTACAGGCCTGTGCCACCACACTTGACTAACTTTTTAATGCTTTTGTAGAGGTAGGATCCCACTATGCTGCCCAGGCTGGTCTCAAACTCCTGGGCTCAAGCAATCCTCCTGCCTCAGCCTCCAAAAGTGCTGGGATTACAGGCATGAGCCACCATGCCCAGCAATTCTCTCATTTTCAAGATATAGAAATGCAGCCTCAGAGTGGTGAGGTCCTGTTCTCCAGGCTGCAGAGCTAACAATGACCAAGGCAGCCTAGGACAGTGGAAAGAACCTGGATACACAAGTTCTTCATCATCAAGGTGAAATCTAGCTTTTCATTTCCACATCCTCTGTAGCCCCACAGAGGTGTTTGTTTTACCCCAGGGAATCTCACATTTACCACCTAGGGCAAAACCTTTGGACAAACTATTTAACTTTTTTTTTTTTTTTTTTGAGACAGACTTGCTCTGCCGCCCAGACTGGAGTGCGGTGGTGAAATCTCGGCTCACTGCAAGCTCCACCTCCCGGGTTCACACCATTCTCCTGCCTTAGCCTCCCGAGTAGCTGGGGCTACAGGCACCTGCCACCGCGCCCAGCTAATTTTTTGTATTCTTTAGTAGAGACGGGGTTTCACTGTGTTAGCCAGGATGGTCTCGATCTCCTGACCTCGTAATCCGCCCGTCTCGGCTTCCCAAAGTGCTGGGAGCCACCGCGCCTGGCCACTATTTGACATTTAAAAGGAAAATGACAATGGCATCTTCACGGAGCTGTGGAACTAAATGAAATTAGGTCATTCATTAAATGAAAGAATCAAATGAAAGCTTTTGACACATTGCCTGTTGCATGTTTAATAAAAGTTCTTTCTGGCAAGGCGAGGTGGCTCAAGCCTGTAATCCCAGCACTTTGGGAGGCCGACGTGGGTGGATCACAAGGTCACGAGTTTGAGACCAGCCTGGCCAACATGGTGAAACCCCGTCTCTACTAAAAATACAAAAATTATCCAGGTGTGGTCGCAGGTGCCTGTAATCCCCCCTACTTGGGAGGCTGAGGCAGGTGAATCACTTGAACCTGGAAGGCAGAGGTTGCAGTGAGCCGAGATCACACCACAGCACTCCAGCCTGGGCGTCCGTCTCAGAAAAATAAATAAATAAATAAATAAATAAATAAATGTTCTTTCTCTCTTGTCTCTCCTCCTTCCTGTGGCTCTCCCCTCTTTTTCTTTTCCTAAATTTAGATTCAATGTGTTCCTTGTTTCTTTGTACCTTCTAGGCTCCAGATGCAATCTCATCTTCTGATCCTTTACCTGGAGACCAGAGGTAAGCTCAACAGGGTGGGACCAGGGGCTGGCTGGGGTTGGGTTTGGGCTGAGGGAACCAGACAGGAACCCCTAGGCAAAACTTATCCAACCTGTGTCCACAGGCCACCTGCAGCCCAGGACACTTTGAATGCAGCCCAACACAAACTCCTAAATTTTCTTAAAACATTAAGAGATTTTTTTGTGATTTTTTTTTTTAAGCTCATCAACTGTCGTTAGTGTTAATGTGTTTTATACATGGCCTAAGACAATTCTTCTTGTAATGTGGCCCAGGAAAGCCAAAAGATTAGATACCCCTGCCTGAGGCCATATTTAAGGCATGAGAACAGAGGTCGAAACTGGTGAAGTCAAATCTGTTCTCAGGTCCCAGAGGCCAGAAACAAATGGGCAGCCAGGTCATAGAGTTTCAACACAAATACTAATTGCGTGTGAAAACATCCACCAACAAAAGGGAATCATGGTTTGGAAAGTTTATCGGTATATTAGTTGCCATAACAAAAGACCATAGACTGAGTGGTTTAAACAACAGAACATTTTTTCTCACAGTTCTAGAGGCTGGAAATCCAATATCAGGCCGCCACCATGGTTAGGTTCTGGTAAGGGCTCTCTTTGGCTTTTAGACAGCGCCGCCTCTCTGTGTCCTCATGTGATGGAGAGGAAGAGTAAGCTCTCTGGTATCTCCTCTTCTTTTTTCATTTTTTTAATAGAAATGGAGTCTTATTATGCTGGCCAGGCTGGTCTCAAACTCCTGGCCTCAAGAGATCCTCTTGCCTCAGCCTCCCAAAGTACCGGGATTACTGGCATGAGCCATGGTGCCCAGCCATGTTGTAAGGTCACAGAATCCCATCATTAACACCTCACCCTGGTGACCTCATCTAAACCCAATTACCCCCCAAAGGCCCCCATCTCCAAATACCATCACACTGGGGGTTACAGCTCCAAAATATGTATTTTGGCAGGATGCAAATATTCAGTACTTAATTAGCAACTACAACACAGCTTTTATTTTACTTTAATCTGTGCAAATTTGATCATTAAGAAAAGATCTTTTTACCATCTTACCCCATTCAGAATGGTTATTATTAAAAGGTCAAAAAATAGCAGAAGCTGGTGAGGTTGTGGAGAAGAAGGAATGCTTATACACTTGGTGGGAGTGTAAATTAGTGCAAACATTGTGGAAGACAGTGTGGCGATTCCTCCAAGATCTAAAGACAGAAATACCATTTGACCCAGCAATCCCATTACTGGGTGTGTAACCAAAGGAATATAAATCATTCTATTATTGACACACGCACGAGGGCCCGGTGGCTCATGCCTATAATCCCAGCACTTTGGGAGGCTGAGGCAGGCAGATCACTTGAAGTCAGGAGATCAAGATTGGCCTGGCCAACATACAAAACTCTGTCTCTACTAAAAATACAAAAATTAACGGGGCATGATGGCGCACGCCTGTAAATCCCAGCTACTAGGGAGGCTGAGGCAGGATAATTGCTAGAACCCAGGGGACGGAGGTTGCAGTGAGCCAAGACCGCGCCACTGCACTCCAGCCTGGGCGACAGAGTAAAAAACTCTGTCTCACATACATACACAAAAAAGACACCTCATGCCTGTAATCCCAGCACTTTGGGAGGCCGAGGCAGGCGGATCATGAGGTCAGGAGAGATCAAGACCATCCTGGCTAACAGGGTGAAACTCCGTCTCTACTAAAAATACAAAACTAAAATTAGCCGGGCATGGTGGCAGGCATCTGTAGTCCCAGCTACTTGGGAGGCTGAGGCAGGAGAATGGCATGAACCCGGGAGGCAGACCTTGCAGTGAGCCAAGATGGTGCCACTGCACTCCAGCCTGGGCAACAGAGCAAGTCTCCGTCTCAAAAAAAAAAAAAAAAAAAAAAGACATGTGCACATGTATGTTCATTGCAGCACTATTCACAATAGCAAAGACATGGACTCAACCTAAATGCCCATCAATGACACATTGGATAAAGATCAGGTGGTACATATACACCATGGAATACTATGCAGCCGTAAATAAAACAATAAGATTATGTCCTTTTCAGGGACATGGATGGAGCTGGAGACCATTCATTATCCTTAACAAACTAAGGCAGAAACAGAAAACTAAACACCACATGCTCTCAATTATAAATGGGAGCTAACTGATGAAAATACATGGATACACAGAGGAGAACAACACACACTGGGGCCTGTAGGAGGGTGAGAGGAGGGAGAGGATCACAAAAAATAACTAATGTAACAAACCTGCACATGTACTCCTGACCTTAAAATAAAAGTTAAAAAAAGGAAAGCTGGGCAGGGTGGCTCACCCCTATAATCCCAGCATTTTGGGAGGCCTAGGCGGGTGTATTATTTAAGGTCAGGAGTTCAAGACCAGCCCGGCCAACACGATGAAACCCCATCTCTACTAAAAATAAAAATAAAAATAAAATGAACCAGGCATGGTGGCACACACCTGTAATCCCGGTTACTCAGGAGACTGAGGCACGAGAGTCGCTTGAACCCAGGAGACGGAGGTTGCAGTGAGCTGAAATCACATCGCTGCACTCCAGCCTGGGTGACAGAGTGAGACCCTGTCTAAAAAAAAGTAAAATAAAAGTTAAAAAAAGGAAAGATTTTTTAGAAACTCAACTTTGTTTCTAAGCAAGTGAAATATATGTATATGTCACACAAAACACAAAATTCACTTGAGACATAAGGCGCAAGGATACTTGACTCATCAGTTTATAGATCCCTGTGTATCCTCCCATGTATTTGATTTAGAAATTGAAACAGAATATTTAGTCTGGTTTTTAACAAATTTGCAGCAGCAGGTTCTTTGCTGATACCATATTTCTCCTTGTCAAGAGCTGTTTTTTCCTCAAGGGAAATGAACATTATGTCTGTGACAATGATTGTCTTATAAAGAGAAATTAGGAGACCCTTTTCCCAAATGACAAATCCCAAGTTTGAATTTTTCATCAAAAGAAGGAGATCTCTTTGTGATTAACAAAACTCACAGGATGATATGGCCCATTTTCCAAGGAAAATTGCTGTTCAGGTCTGTTGCATATAATACATTATATGTATATCGCATACAATAAGTTATATATTACACAGTAAGTTAATAGGGGTCATTGGAGGCAAATTTGTTGATTATAAGTAGGTAAGCAAGCCTTTTTGCCAAATAACTCTAAAGTTCAAACCAAAAAATTATTAATGTATTAATTAATAATTATATAGTCAAATTAAATGCTAAATACATTTTCTCCATTTAAGGTATTATCTTTTTAAAATTTACCTTCTAAATATCTCTTACCTCTATTTAATTAATTAATTAGCTTATTTATTTTATAGACAAGGTCTCACTCTGTTGCCCAGACTGGAGTACAGGGGCATGATCATAGTTTACTGTAGGCTGGAACTCCTGGGCTCAGTCGATTCTCCCACCTCAGCCTCCTGAGTAGCTGGGACTCAGGCACGCACTGCCACACTTTGCTAATTTTTTAAATTTTTTGTAGGGATGGGAGGCTCACTATGTTACCCAGGCTGGTTTCAAACTCCTGGCCTCAAGCAATCCTCTTACTTCCGCCTCCCAAAGTGCTGGGATTATAGATGTGAGCCACCGCGCCCTACCTCAGTATCCCTTATCTTCAAAAAGGTCTGCAGCACACAGTAGCTCTTAGTAAGTGTTAGATATTATTACTACTATTATTATTATTGTCATCTTTTAGGAACACTGTTGGAGATAAGAAAGAAATATTAGATAAAGAATAGCACTCTGGAGGGGAGGGTTGAAGGGGAAAGAGGGTTGAAAAATTACCTATTAGGTACTGTGTTCACTATTTGGGCAATAGGTATGCTAGAAGCCCAGTCACCACTAGTGTACAATAAACCCATGTAACAAACATGCACAGGTACCCCCTGAATCTAAAATAAAACTAAATTAATAAAAACTAATAGTACTCTGAGGAGTCATATTTTTGTAAATATGTGCATGGCCAGCTGGATGCTACCTCCCTGAGAGGCCAGCACAGGAACACGGCACCATGGAGCCCAGCCAAGAATGTTGATGTATCAGTGAGATGGCGTCAAGCTCTGTGTCAGAGCACTGAATAGGGTCAGTGGAATTTGACAGAGGTTTACAGGGGAGAGAGAAAATGCTCATCGAAACTATGCTCTAACATGATCACCAGAAAACTCAACTATTATTATTATTAGTAGTAGTATTATTATTAGAGACAGGGTCTTGCTCTGTCACCCAGGCTGGAGTGCAGTGGTGCAATCATAGCTCACTGCAGCCTCAAACTCCTGGGCTCAAGTGATCCTCCCACCTCAGCCTCCTGAGTAGCTGGGAATACAGGTGCATACCACTATACCCAGGTAATTTTTTTTTTTTTTTTTTAAAGAGATGGGGTCAGCTGGGAGTGGCGGCTCACACCTGTAATCTCCACACTTTGGGTGGCTGAGGCAGGAGGAAAGCTCGGGAGTTCGGGACCAGCCTGGCCAACATGGCGAAACCCCACCCCTACTAAAAATACAAAAATTAGCCACTGTGGTGGGCATTTGTAGTTCCAGCTACTCAAGAGACTGAAGCGGGAAAATTGTTTGAACCCAGGAGGCAGAGGTTGCAGTGAGCTGAGATCGTGCCACTGCACTCCAGCCTGGGTGGCAGAGTGAGACTCCATCTCAAAAAAAAAAAAAATGTAAATAAATAAACAAATAGAAATAGGGTCTCACTATATTGACCAGGCTGGTCTCGAACTCCTGGCCTCAAGTGGTCCTCCTTGCCTCGATCTCCGAAAGTGCTGGGATTACAGGCATGAGCTACCATGCCTGGCCTCAATTTTTATTAATAATGTCAGTTAACCTTTATTGAGAGTTTACTAGGTGCCAATCTCTGAGCCAAGGGCCTTCCATGCGTTATCTCACTGAATCCTCTCAAACCTCTAGGAAGTAGTTACTGCTTTTTAAAAACCCTATTTACAAAAATGGGGTCTTAGAGGGGTAAAGCCCAACTGCTGTTGAGTAGAAATCTTAGATGTGAATCCAGACAGTTAGGTATTTTCTCAATTAGGGTCACAACAAAGTAGGTAACTTCTAGACTTGCCCCAGGCACTCCTAAAACCCCAGAGGACACTGATAGAGGCATTGCAACTGCGGGACTGAGTCAATCCCCAGAGTCACATCTCAAGAGGCTGTTCCAGTTCCTGAAAATGTCTTCCACTAACAGTGCTGCAATGAAGATAAGTGTATTATAAATCGAAGTTCTCCTGAAATAAGTTAAGATAACTCTAATAGCAGGAAGGCCAGGCTGGCGCCAGCTTTGAAGTTACCAAATCCGCCCATGATTCAGTCTACAGGCTGAGTTCTCAAGAACCTTTCCAAGTGGCGGGTCTGCTGACTGTGGCATTAAAAACTGGAAGGCGGCCTGTGAGAAGATAGAATGCAAGGGTGCAGTCACCTCCTTGCTTCACTCTTTTTCCCTCCACCTCAGCAAGCAGTTCCAACCCAATCCTTTCCACGAGAAATCACTGTCCGGAGTGCACCAGGGAATGGGGCCCAACCTGGTGAAATGGGGGTTTGGGGAGGCGGGGCCCTGATAGAGGCAGGCTCGGTCCTGAGGGAGAACAGCACAGATACAGCACAGATGAATAGGAAGCCAGCAGAGAGCGTCTTCAGAGCCAAAGCCCCACCTGTTTTCCCTTGGCTTGCTCCTCCAGTTTTCCTCTCTCCAGCCTGATCAAAACCTATCCTTAAGAAATCTAATTCAAGGCTGGACGCGGTGGCTCACGCCTGTAATCCCAGCACTTTGGGAGGCAGAGACGGGCAAATCACGAGGTCAGGACATCGAGACCATCCTGGCTAACACGATGAAACCCTGTCTCTACTAAAAATACGAAAAATTAGCCGGGTGTGGTGGTGGGCGCCTGTAGTCCCAACTACTTAGGAGGCTGAGGCAGAAGAATGGCATGAGCCCAGTAGGCGGAGCTTGCAGTGAGCCAAGATCGTACCACTGCACTCCAGCCTGGGCAACAGAGCAAGACTCCATTCCCCTCCTCCAAAAAAAAGAAAAAAAGAAAAAAAAGAAATCTAATTCAAGCCTCACCTGGAGCACCAAAAAATTAAAAAATTAGAATTGAATCGGCTGCCTCACTGTAAACTAAAGTCAGAAAGTAGCCCACCTGGGGACCAGAGGTGGTGGCTCAGGCCTGTAATCCCAGTACTTTGGGAGGCCAAAGCAGGCAGATCACCTGAGGTCAGGAGTTCGAGACCAGCCTGGCCAACATGGTGAAATCCCGTCTCTACTAAAAATACAAAAGTTAGCAGGGCATAGTGGTGCACACCTGTAGTCCCAGCTACTCAGGAGGCTGAGACAGGAGAACTGCTTGAACCTGGGAGGCGGAGGTTGCAGTGAGCAGAGATTGTGCCACTGTACTCCAGACTGGGCAACAGAGCAAGACTCCGCCATTAAAAAAAAAAAACAAACCAGAAAGTAGCCCATGTGGGTCCTGTACTCCGTTAAAAACAACAGTCCCCAACCTTTTTGGCACCAGGGATCGGTTTTGTGGAAGATAATTTTTTCCATGGTGTTGCAATTATTCAAAGCACATTGTATTTATTGTGCACTTTATTTCTATTATCACATTGTCATATATAATGAAATAATTATACAATTCACCGTAATGTAGAATCACTGGGAGCCCTGAGCTTGTTTTCCTGCAACTAAACAATCCCATCTGGTGGTGATGGGAGACACTGACAGATCATCAGGCATTAGATTCTCATAAGGAGTGTGCAATCTAGATCCCTCTCATGTGCAGTTCACAGTAGGGTTCATGTTCCTGTGAAAATCTAATGCGGCCGCTAAGCTGACCAGAGGCTCTGCTCAGGTGGTAAAGCAAGCAAAAAGGAGCGACTGTAAATACAGATGTAGCTTCACTCACTCGCCTGCCACTCACCACCTGTTGTGTGTCCAGTTCCTAACCAGTACTGGTCCGTGGCCTGGGGCTTGGGGACCCCTGTGTTAAAGAACTTTTAAGAATCAGTGAGCAAGTGAAGGGAAATAAAGCATCTTGTTCAGGATTGTTTCCTGATTCCTTAAAATGTGTAAAATAAAAAAATTTTGGAGGCCAGCAAGTCATCCCCAGGACTGTAAAAATTGCACCCCCTGTTGGCCCAGGCTGTGGGGTGGTCCATGCCTATAATCCCAGCACTTTGGGAGGCCAAGGCAGGAGGATTGCTTGACCCCAGGAGTTCAAGACCAGCTTGTGCAACATAGGGAGACGCTGCCTCTACCAAAAATTTTAAAAACCGGGCATGGTGGTGCACATCTGTGGTCCCAGCTACGTGGAAGCTGAGGTGAGAGGATCACTTGAGCCTGGGAGTTTGAGGTTGCAGTGATCTGTGATTGTGCCACTGCACTCCAACCTGGGCAACGCAGTGAGACCCTGTCTCAAAAAAAAAAAAAAAAATTCAGGCCTGTGAGGACTAAGCTCTGATTTTTTATCTTGCCCAAATTCCTACCTAAGGGGTCTAGGGAGTCATACCCTACAAACCATAAAATATCATCAGATGGGTTTTATTTGACCCTATATATTGTGACTTACTTTTCAGTCTGACTCTGGCATAACATTATGAAACAAGGAAAAGATATTTAACCTCAAAATATATTTCCTTGCCATACCTTGAAATTGCCCCACAAAGTCTCTTAGGGGAAGAGTCCACATCCTATAGAGAATCCCTTTTCCCCTTTGTTTTCCTTCCTTTCTTTCCAGAGCCAGAAGACAATCAGCTAAGAGCCAGGTGCCCTTTTAGGTCTGATAAGAAACATTTTAGAAGGTTCTCTCTCTCTCTCTGAAGTCTGCTATCTAACATATTCTTCTGCACAATAAAACTTGGTCTCCACAATTCTTTATCTTAACCTCAACATTCCTTTCCATTGATCCCAGGTCTTCAGATAAACTCAATGAATTATCAACCAGAAAATGTTTAAATTTACCTATTGCTGTCGGGTGCGGTGGCTCAAGCCTGTAATCCCAGCACTTTGGGAGGCCGAGATGGGCGGATCGCGAGGTCAGGAGATCAAGACCATCCTGGCTAACACGGTGAAACCCCGTCTCTACTAAAAAATACAAAAAACTAGCCAGTCCCAGCTACTCGGGAGGCTGAGGCAGGAGAATGGCGTAAACCCAGGAGGTGGAGCTTGCAGTGAGCCCAGATCGCGCCACTGCACTCCAGCCTGGGCGACAGAGCGAGACTCCATCTCAAAAAAAAAAAAAAAAAAAAAAATTTACCTATTGCCTGGAAGCCACCCCCTTGAGTTGTCAGGCCTTTCTGAACCAAACTACCGTATTCTGAAATGTATCTGACTGATGTCTCATGCCTCCCTAGAATATATAAAACCAACCTGTACTGACCACCTTGGGCACATGTTCTTAGGACCTCCTGAGGGCTGTGTAATGGGCCATGGTCATTCATATTGACTCTTTTCATCGACACCTGCATGGGTCCTAAGCTACAGAATGTGTGATGCTAACACTAAACACTATACCATCTATACCATGTTCCCAGGGGCTCCCTCTCCGCTCCTACCAGTGATTTTTTTATTTTTTTGGAAATGGAGTCTTGCTCTGTCGCCCAGGCTGGAGTGCAGTGGCGCAATCTCGGCTCACTGCAACCTCCACCTTCCAGTTTCAAGCGATTCTCCTGCCTCAGCCTCCTGAGTAGCTGGGATTACAGGCACACACCACCACACCCGGCTAATTTTTGTATTTTTAGTAGAGACAGGGTTTCAACATGTTGGTCAGGATGGTCTCAAACTCTTGACCTCATGATCAGCCCGCCTCAGCCTCCCAAAGCGCTGGGATTACAGGCGTGAGCCACCGTGCCCGGCCCCTAGCAGTGACTTATAAGCCTCACTTATAAACCTCCAACCCAGGTCCCAGAACAGTAGATTACTGGCTCCGCCAGTTGGAACGTATGACGCACCCTTCTGGGCCACAGAGCAAGAGGTCTAGATTAAGCCTTCCCTGCTGCTATGGACTGATATGTGTCCCTTTCCCCCCAAAAATTGATATGTTGAAGTCCTACCCCCATGTGACTTTATTTGGACTAAGAAAGTAATTAATGTTACATGAGGTCATAGGTAGAACCCTAATCAGATAGGATTAGTCTCCTTATAAGAAGAAACACCAGAGAGCTTGCTCACTCTAGCGCCCTCTGCCCTTTGAGGACACTGGGAGAAGGTGACAGAGTCTGCAAGCCAAGACGAGAGCCCTCCCCAGAAAGTGAATTGGCTGGCCCCTTTCTCTTGGACTTCCAGCCTCCGAAACTGTGAGAAGACACATGTCTGTTATTTAACTCACCCAGTCTGTAGTAGCTTGCTACGGCAGCCCAAGTGGACTAAGTCGTCTGCCTACTCTCTAATGCCTCAACATTTATATTTGGAGGGTTCAACTGAACGGACACACCGTCTAGGCCCACTCCTACTCACACCAGATTCCTTTCTGTCATATATCTTTTATTCTACACAAATGGACACAACACTGCTTTCTCCCGTATGCCATTGCTCCTTTGCCATGATTTGGATATTATATCACAAATGAGAAAGATTCCGTGAGACAAGAATACTTGGAAGATCCAGATACACCTTGGGGCCTTGGAAGTAGCAGAGAATCTTCTTTTGTGACCTGTCTTGGCCTCAGGCTCTCATCATAAAGGAGGTTAGCTTGAGGGAGCTCCATTAAAATGATCATGTTATTTTGGGGTGGAAGGATATTTTTTAACAGCCTTCTACAAATTAGCAGGTTAGCTGGCTCCCTCTGAGGAGATTTAGATAAAGAGATTATATTTAATGAGGGGAAAGAAGATTCACAAACCCTGGGTAGGAAAGTTTAGGGACCAGAGTTGACCTCTACCCATAGACTGTGAAGCTGAGATCAACAAACCAGAATGACTGACTTGACAGTTTTTTCTTTTCGTATCTTCCAGAAGATAGAAAACAACAATAAAGTACTTGATGCTGGTACAGCACAAGTCTTGGCAAAGGTTAATAAATGATTGTAAAGCAGTTAAGATAAAACCTTAAATTATTAACTGGTTATCTTGGAATTTAAGGAGCAAGGCCCCAGGGATATGACACCTAATTAGTTCTGTATGTGTGAGCTGCGGCCAGGGCGGGGAGAGTTGTAGAAAGAAGTGGTCACAGGAGGATGCCCTATTAGAAATGGTTGGGCAGAAGAGGATGGGGGTAGGGGGGAGTGAGCAGACAAAAGAGGCTGGAGAACTCTGTTGACTGACAGCTGTGCTTATATCAGTGTCGTGCCTTGGGGTAGCCACGATGCTGGACATTAATCACAAAGATTACTGCCCTTTCCAAACTGGTATATAACCAGCTGCTTAGGAGAGGGTGCTAGAGAGACACCACTGGAAACAAAAGGGTCTTTCTTGGAAATTGTTATGAAGTGCTATCAGATTTGTGTTTGGGGTATTGTTCAATCTTAACCTACTGCCTCATTAAAATGTTGAGCGTTTGGAAATGTTTTAGGGTCACCATCTGTTCTGTAGAATTACAAGATGGCTCTGTTGTCTAGTGGCTCCACCTTTATCACCTTGGTGATTTCCAGGAAGGCAGGTCCCCAAATCACTCAGCGTAGTCTCAATGGCTTTTTCTTTAGAGCCCACTGAAATTTGCTGGGGTTTCCTTGGCCAAAAATAGCTATTCGTATATATCTGAATAATTTATGATTGTGGTTTATATTTAAATAAAGCACTTCAATACATTTTTTTTCTTTTCTAACAGTCATGAAATCTGCCCTGTGGCTTTCTGAGCCACAGGGCAGCAAGCTAAAAGTAATAGAAGATGACACTGGCAATATGTGCAAGGACAGAGATTGCAGAAGCCTCTGTTAAGGAATCAGAAATCCCTACTTCTTTTTGGGCATGTGGGTGTGAGCTGTTGAAGCAGAGATGAGAAGCTTGATAGTTAGAGCCAATTTCACCTTCTTGAGCATGGAGCCAAGGCTGGGGCCAGGTTTACAAACACAACACAAAAGTAGGACCTCTTGCCTATGTTGTGGTGCTATGCTGTGAAGAATTTTTCGGTGGTCAATTGTTGGTTGTCTCCTGTAACCACACTGTTTAGGGTGACATTACTTATATAAAACCTCGATTACATGAAGTAAAGATTAAAAGAACTATAACATGTTTAGGGATTCATCCAATCCAACCCCTTTATTTTACAGATGGGGAAACTGAGGCCCAGAGAAGCATGTGATTTGATGTGCCTGTAGTGGGTTGAATAATGACCCCCTAAAAGAAATGTCCAAGTTCTAATCCCTGGAACCTTAAACATTATCTTATTTGGACAAAGGGTCTTAGCAGATATAATTAAGCTAAGGGTCTCATGATAGGATTATCCTGGACTTAGGGCAAACTCTACATCCAATGACAGGTGTCCTTGTAAGAGAAAGGCACAGGGATATTGAACACAGAGACACAGAAGAGAAAAAAGTGATGTGAAGATGGAAGTAGAGATGGAATTAGGTAAGCCACAAGGCAAGGAATGCCTGGAGCCACCAGAAGCCGAAAGAGGCAAAAAGGAGGGAAACTTTGGAGGGTGTGTGATTCTCCCAGCACCTTGATATCAGACTTCTAGCTTCCAGAATGAGAGAACAAATTTCTTTTGTTTTAAGCTACATGTTTATGGTAATTTGTTACAGCCACCCCAGGAAACTAACACAATGCACAAAAGGTAGAACCAGGCTAGAGCCCAAATCTCTGGACTCCCTCAGTCTTGTGTTTCCCTGCCTCCATTTCACATGCTCTGAGTCCTGATCTTGTCAAAGATGTAAAAGGCATTCACACTCCTTGCTGTTAAGAACACAACTTCTGAAATGAAGGCAATGAAGAACATTGCAGATGCTGCTGTTTCCATGAGTTGATGCTTAGCCCATCCAACAACTACGCTTTCTGAGCTTGGAAGTAATAGATTTGACTGTGGTATTAAGCTTTAGGGAATCAAGCTGAGATCTGGAAGAGAGAAACTATCAGAGAGCCAGAAAGGCTAGCCAGTTGACTGCAACAAAATACACAGAAAGCAGATAACAAAACCTACCTCACAAGGTGTTTATGCAATAAACAAGCATTTATTGAGCAGACACTGTGTGCCAGACATTCATCTAGGCTCCTTGATCTCAGTAGGAATAATGGGATCTCACAGTGGCACAGGCTCATGGCAGCGTATAAATGCCAGACAGTATGGTTACGGTTATGGAAATGGGACACAAGGCCTGTGTGGTAGTCAATGGTTTGAGCTGCAGGCATCCTTGTCGTTGGCTAATTGCTTATGGTCTCCCCAGAATTGAAACAATGAGCGTCTACAAAGTCTTAATTAAAAAAACAGTCTAGGTCTGGTGAGCAGAAATCTTACTTGAGGCACCACAACAGAGAGTACACTGTGTAACTTTTGTTTCTTTCTCCAGATCCCTTCTCCCTTGTTCTCCATCTTGCTCTGACCTGTGTGGACTGTGTCACTGGGCTGTCTTGCCCTCTGGCTTCTGCTTGGGTTTAGCCAATGGGAAGCACTGGCAGGAGGTTGAATGCCTTTCAGTCTATTTCCCCAGCTACCCCAGGGCTTGCTCAACGGACTCATGAATAACGTGGCCATGGTAGCAGGGTTAGAAGTTATGCATGGGCTCTGCCATAGGGATTTCTCACCAAGGCTAATCTGGCTACTCCCACTGGTGATTGCTGAATCTACCAATAGCAAAGGTCAACGATGAGTCCTTAGTATGGCAGCATTTCTCAGCAGCACCAGACAGTCACCTGATGGCAGATTGATTACATCGCCCCCTAATGGAGGAAGGAGGCAGCAATTCCTCGGTGGACTTAACACTCATCCTCAATATGATGCCTCTTAACACTTCAATGTCCCACATCAAAAAGTAAAGGAAGACTATAGCAACACAGTTCAATCAGAACCATTAATAGTTCACAAACTTAACAGTGAAGGTGTAAGTCATGCTATAAGGTAAAGAGCTATGAGTAGTTGAAGGGCTGACTGAGGGAATAGGGAATGTGAAATGGATAGGGGAAGAAGGAAATTATCAACACCAGCTACTGCCTCATCACCAATTAAGAAATGAGATTTTGGCCAGTCACAGTGGCTCATACCTGTAATTGCAGCACTTTAGGAGGCCAAGGCGGGCGGATCACGAGGTCAGGAGTTTGAGGCCACCCTGGCCAACATGGCAAACCCCGTCTCTACTAAAAATACAAAAATCAGCCAGGTGTAGTGGCGGGCACCTGTAATCCCAGCTACTTGGGAGGCTGAGGCAGGAGAATTGCTTGAACCCGGGAGGCAGAGGTTGCAGTGAGCTGAGCTGAGATTGTGCCATTGCATTCCAGTCTGGGTGACAAGAGTAGGAGTCCATCTCAAAAAAATAAAAACTAAAAAATGAGAGATTTTAATAGCTAAACATATTTTTCCCTGGTTTGTTTTATAGATGTACAACTAATATACAGACTTTCTTCTCCTCTGTCCTCTACTCTTTCATTCAGGGTGAGTTGATGGTAGCTAACCTCATAACTTAGTTTTTAGGTTACAGGATACCAAAGGAAGATAGTGACTGAAAAGGAAAAAGAAGGACCATCATAAAGAGAAGACAAATGACTGATAAGACTTTGGGTATCTCCTTCCAAGGAAGATAGTGAGGGCATCTTCATTTGCAAGAGAGATAGTCACAGAACTGAGGTGAAAGCATTATGTTGTCATTCTCATTGTTTGAAAATTAATGTGGGTAAAAGGCTATGTATGGATGCTGAGCACCTGAAGCAGTGAACTGCCCCAGACTATCCACTAGCAACGCAGGATCTCTCTTCTGTGATCCCCCAAGAGTTCGGAAGTCTGGAGCATTTCTTAGAATCTTTTGCTACCATTTTCCACGCTAGATGCCATAAATGAGAGGTACTTCTGTGGGATTTGGAGAATGGAAGAGAGGCAGAGTATTATTATTTTCCCCCGGTAGCAGTGGACAGATATATACACTTCAGCAGATATGGACGAAACTAGGGGCACAGCTATAAATAAGAGAGAGATTTAAAAGTTAATAAGATAATTCTATCAACAGCATTTAAAAACTTGAAGAAAAAGACCAATTTCTAGGAAAATATCTTACTACATCTGGCTCAAGAAGAAATTGGAAGTCCCCCAAATCCTGTTACTGTTAATCAAATTGAAGAAGTCATGAAAAAATCTGTCAACAGACTTACGTTTTCACCTGTGAAAAATTGACTGTTATAATAATTCTCTTTATGGAGAATTAGAAAACTGGATAAAATATATGAAACAATGGCTTTCAGACATTGGACAACAGGCAACATATAACTATGATCTCTGAGAGAAAGAGAACAAATAAGGTGAGCCCTGGGATTGCCCAGTTTACAAAGACAGAGAACACCAGAAATCTGCAGAGGAATATTTTTGAGTCTTTGGCTGAGAAGTAACCTATGTATGCATCCAGTGAAACACGATGAAGCCAGATAAAGGACAACTAGAATGTAGTAAACTAAACAATTTCTGGAGCTCGCACAGGGCTGTGAGTAGTTTGTGTTACTACTGGCCAGAAGGATCATGCTTTGTTAGTAAGCCCTGAAAGTTTGAAACTAACCCCAAGTAAATTTTTTTTTTTTTTTTTTTTTTTTTGAGCCGGAGTCTCACTCTGTCGTCCAAGTTGGAGTGCAGTGGCATGATCTTGGCTCACTGCAACCTCTGCCTCTGGGTTCAAGCGAGTCTCCTGCCTCAACCTCTCCGGTAGCTGGGATTACAGGTGTGCACAACCATGCCAGGCTAATTTTTGTATTTTCAGTAGAGACAGGGTTTCACCATGTTGGCCAGGCTGGTCTCGAACTCTTGACCTAGTGATCCACCTGCCTCAGCCTCCCAAAGTGCTCGGATTACAGGTGTGAGCCACCACGCCCGGCAACCCCAAGCAATTTTAACCACATACCACAATAATGTCAACATTCTAAAGAAATACCACAGTATCAACACCTAATGATGTAAAATTCATGGAGTCTGGCATACAAGAAAATAATTACCAGATATGTAAAGAGGTAGAAAAATATAACCAATAACCAAAAGGAAAATCAATCAGTATAAATAGATCTAAAAACTATAGGAAGATGGAATTAGCAGACAAGAACCTTAAGACCGCTAACATAAATATTATAAATATTCTTAAGAATGTAAAAGGCAGCCAGAGATTACATGCCTGTAATCTCAGCACTTTGGGAGGTCAAGGTGGGAGGATTGCTTGAGCCCAGGAGTTTGAGACCAGTCTAGGCAACATAATGAGACTCCATTTCTACCAAAAAATTTTAAATTAGCTGGGCACAGTGACATGTGCCTGCAGTCCCAGCTACTTGGGAGACTGAGTGGGGAGGATCACTTGAGCCCAGGAGGTTGAGGCTGTAGTGAGCCCTGAACACACCGCTACACCCCAGCCTGGGTGACAGAGTGAGCCCTTGTGTCAAAAAGAAAAAAAAAAAAAATATATATATATATATATATATATAAAATATATAGTTTTATGTATATAAATATATATTTTTATATATATAGAAGAAAACATAAACATAATAAGGAGAGAAACACAATACAAAAAGATATAAATGGAACTTCTAGAGATTAAAAATATAATATCTGATACAAAAAAATAGACTGGGTGGGATTAACTGTGAACTTGAAGATACAGCAATATAAACCATCCAAAATGCAGCACAGAGAGGAAAAGGAAAATGAATCAAACCTCAACAACTGGCCGGGCACAGCGGCTCATGCCTATAATCCCAGCAATTTGGGATGCCAAGGTGGGCGGGTCGTTTGAACCCAGGAATTTGAGACCAGCCTGGACTACATAGGAGAATTTGTCTCTTATTTTTTAAAAGAAAAAAAAATTTAAAACGTAAAAAATAAAACAATAAAAATAAAAACAAATCTTAACAACCTGCAGGACAATAGCAAGCAGTCCAACATACATGTCCATAAGATGGAAAGGAAAAATACTTTAACAGGCCCAGTGTGGTGGCTCACGCCTGTAATCCCAGCACTATGGGAGGCAGAGGCAGGTGGATCACCTGAGGTCAGGAGTTCAAGACCAGCCTGGCCAATGTGGCAAAACTCCGTGTCTACTAAAAATACAAAAATTAGCTGGGTGTGGTGGTGGGAGCCTGTAGTCCCAGCTACTCTGGAGGCTGAAGCAAGAGAATCGCTTGAACCCGGTAGGCGGAGCTTGCAGTGAGCCAAGATCGCGCCACTACGCTCCAGCCTGGGTGACAGGGCGAGACTCTGTCTCAAAAAAAACCAACAACAACAAAAGAAAAACAAAAAGTAGATTTCAGAGCAAGAAATATTTGCAGGGATAAAAATGATAATTTCTTTTTTTTTTTTTAATAGTTTAACATATTTTAACAGCAAACTTACAGGAACAGCACAGAAGACAGACAACATTAAACACATGTGCTTGCATGTAGGACAACTCAGAAAAGTATAGTGAATGGATAGAATCTCCTATATGATAAAAATGCTATCAACACTATTTACTTGCTGTCAATAAGAAATTTACTTGTTTTAAAAAAAATCCGGCCGGGCGCGGTGGCTCAAGCCTGTAATCCCAGCACTTTGGGAGGCCGAGACGGGCGGATCACGAGGTCAGGAGATCGAGACCATCCTGGCTAACACGGTGAAACCCCGTCTCTACTAAAAAATACAAAAAAAAACTAGCCGGGCGAGGTGGCGGGCGCCTGTAGTCCCAGCTACTCGGGAGGCTGAGGCAGGAGAATGGTCTCAACCCGGGAGGCGGAGCTTGCAGTGAGCTGAGATCCGGCCACTGCACCCCAGCCTGGGCGACAGAGCAAGACTTCTGTCTCAAAAAAAAAAAAAAAAAAAAAAAAAATCCAAATGCTGGCATTGTCCAGAAAAATGTAACAGGTTTATTTACAATTATTATAAAGTTGAACTGCTGAAACTTGTTCACTGAAACATTTTAACTTGCATTCATGCTTTACATCCTCTCATTTATACTAAAAATTCACACACAAGCGAAAATGGAAAAACTGCCCCAATACCTGATTTCTGTCTCCTATTTTTGCACTAGTAATTCATATATACTTAGGTACCTTTTGACCTTATGGGGGAAAAAAAAAAAAAAATCTAACGTTCAGAACTACCAATAACAGGAAGAAGATTTTTTTGTTTTTGGAATGAAATGTTTCCCATCATAGTGGATTCTTAAGCACGTTCTCTACGTGTGCGGAGTGCTAGCTGGATATCTTTTGGCCTAATTGTTACACGTTTGGCATGGATAGCACACAGGTTGGTGTCTTCAAAAAGGCCAAGAAGATAGGCCTCACTTGCCCCCTGCAAAGCACCAATAGCTGCGCTCTGGAAGCGCAGATCTGTTTTAAAGTCCCGAGCAATTTCTCTTACCAGCCGCGGAAAGGAAAGTTTGCGAATTAGTTCAGTGGACTTCTGATAACGCCTAATTTCACGGAGTGCCACAGTAACAGGCCTATAACGATGAGGTTTCTTCACCCCTCCAGTAGAGGGCGCAGTCTTGCGAGCGGCTTTTATAGCCAGTTGCTTCCTGGGTGCTTTACCACTGGCCAATTTGCTGGCAGTTGGCTTTGTACATGCCAAGGTATAGAGATTTCCTTACTTATCCCCTTCTCCTTCGACTGGAGCTCGGCGAGGGAGAAGCGGCTTTGGCGTTGGTGGCTGGGCGGCGATGGCGACTGCGAACACAACTCGATAATTTCTTTTTTCTTTTTTGAGACAATTTCTCGCCCTGTCGCAGGCTGGAGTGCAGTGGCGCGATCTCGGCTCACTGCAACCTCTGCCTCCGCCTCCCAGGTTCAAGCGATTCTCCTGCCTCAGCCTCCCAGGTAGCTGGGACTACAGGCGCTCACCACCACGCCCAGCTAATTTTTTTTTTTGTAGTAGAGACAGCGTTTCACCGTGTTGGCCAGCATGGTCTCGATCTTTTGACCTCGTGATCCGCCCGCCTCAGCCTCTGAAAGTGCTGGGATTACAGGCGTGAGCCACCGTGCCTGGCCTCGATAATTTCTTCATAGTAAAGAGGTCAGGGATGTGCTCAGAGCAGGGGGCCTGAGGAATGGTTACTCTGTTTACAACACACCCAACAGGAATCGGATCCTTGTGACGAGAGGTACTAAAAACTTGTGGCCTTCCTATGAACAAATGCCCTACATGTGAAGGGAAAGAATAATAATAAAATAATAATAACGTCAATTCATCAGATAATGTGACAGTTTTAAATTGTATACATCTAACAACAGAGCTCCAAAATACACGAAAGCAAAAACTGAAAGAGTTGAGAGATATACAAAACCAACTCAATTAGATTTTCCAACATCTCAATCACTGATAGATCAAGTAGAAAGAAAATCAGTAAGGATTTAGAAAACTTGAATAACACTATAAAACACCTTGACCTAACTGACATTTATAGACATTTCATCCAACAACAGCAGAATACATATGCTTTTCAAGTCCCCTCAGGACATTTACCAAGAAAACCTGTATTCCAAGTCATAAAACAAGTCTGGATAAAAGATTGAAATTCCACAATGTTTTCTAATAGCAACAGAATTAACTTAGAAACCAAGAACAGAAAGATAACTGGAAATTCTCTAAAAATGCCATTTATAATAGCATAAAAATATTGAACACTTAGGGATAAATTTGGGAAAAGATATCAAATTAAAGAAGATCCAAGTAAATAGAAAGATGTGCCATTTGCATGGATTGCCGGACTCAATATTGTTGCATGTCAATTCCTCCACACATTGATTTAGTCATGCAATGCCATTCCAATCAAAATCTCAGCAAGTTTTCTTGTAAAAATTGACAAGCTGATTCTAAAATGTATGTGGAGATTTTTTAAAAGGCCAAATAATTTTTAAAATAAAAAATAAAGTTGGAGAAATACTACTACCTAATTTGATTACCAATATAAATCTACAGAAACTAAGACAATGTTGTTTTGGCATAAAGATAACCATTTAGATCAATGGAACAAAAAGAGTTCAGAAATAGACTCACACATACATAGTCAACAGATTTTTTTTATTTTTATTTTTTATTTTTTTGAGATGGGGTCTCACTCTGTCACCCAGGCCAGAGTGCAGTGGGGTGATCTCGGCTCACTGCAGCCTACACCTCCCTGGCTCAAGGGATCCTCCCACCTCAGCCTCCTGAGCAGCTGGGATGCGGGTACCACCCACCACATCCCGCTAATTTTGTATATTTTTGGTGCAGACAGGGTTTCACCGTGTTGCCCGGGCTGGTCTCAAACTCCTGAGGTCAAACAATCCTTTCACCTCGGCCTCCTTTGGCCTTGGCCTCCCAAAGTGCTGAGATTATAGGTGTGAACCACTGCACCCAGCCATCAATTGATATTTGACAAAGGTCCCAAGACAATAAAATGGGGAATGAATAATCTCTTCAACAAAAAGTGTTTTAACAATTGAATAGCAGTGTATTGTTAAACAATTAAAAACACTTACCTCTTAACTTACAGAATATACAAAAATTAACTCAAAATGGATCATAGGAGGGTTGGGCATGGTGGCTCACGCCTATAATCCCAGCACTTTGGGAGGCAGAGGCAGGTGGATCACCTGAGGTTGGGAGTTCGAGATCAGCCTGACCAACACGGAGAAACCCCTTCTCTGCTAAAAATATAAAATTAGCTAGGCATGGTGGCACATGCCTGTAATTCCAGCTACTTGGGAGGCTGAAGCAGGAGAATCTCTTGAACCTGGGAGGCGGAGGTTGCAGTCAGCTGAGATCATGCCATTGCATTCCAGCCTGAGCAACAAGAGTGAAACTCCGTCTCAAAAAAAAAAAAAAAAAAAAAAAAAAAGTCATAGGCTTAAATGAAAGTTATCAAACTCAGATGTTTGTTGCCAAGAAGCCTCCACTCTCTGCACAGGGCTGCTCGGGTGTCCTCACATCATGGCAGTTGGCTTTAGTGACCCAACAGAGACAGCAAGAAGAAAGGTGCAATGCCTTGTATGACCTCACTTGGAAAGTGACACACTGTCACATCTGCCATATTCTATTTGTTAGAAAGGTCACTAAATCCAAATTTCTCTCTAATGGGGAGAAATTAAGCTCTATATCTTGAAGAAGATACTTGGAAGAGTATCAAGGAATTTGTGGATATATTTTTAAACCACCATCTGGCCACAAATTATTTGTAATTTTCTACACAATATATATTCACTCCTTTCCTAAGGGTCCCAAAAGTATCTTCTCATTTCAGTATCAGTTCAAAATCCAGAGTCACAGCATATAAACCAGGTCCAGAGGCAGACAGTGCTTTTCAGGTGTATTTCCTTAAAGACAGCTTCTCTCAATCTGAACACCTGTGAACTGGAGCTAAATTATCTTCCCCAACATACACAGACACCCACACATACCACACAATGGTGGGATGGGCATACGATAAACACTATAAACACTCCTGTGCAAAAAGGGGAAAAACAGGACTGATCCATAGTGGTTCTGAGACCCAGCTAGGCAAAGTTTGGAGACTCTTTTATTAGGATTCATTCCTACTCATCCCCATGACTCTTGGCCCCTACCTTGGAGCTCTTGGTTCTGCTAAGTCATCCTTCCTTTTCCATGAGAGAGAACTCATGTTTTTCAGCTGTGGAGTTTTCTGTCTGATTACAGCAGGTGGAATTTTGGGAATTCAAAAGTCTCTTCATTCATGTAGTCTTTGTCCCTTTCATTCCAAGCTGTTTCTGCCCATATGGTTCTAAAATGTTGTGAGTCTTCTGTGAATCTTTCTGTGGTTCGTTCCATAAGTCTAAGATAGCAGCCACAAACCTCTCTGCAATAAGGCCTTCTCAATATTGGGCTTCGGCTGAGGTGCAGTGCTCTTAAGCTTTTGAAAAGCGCCACTGTTTAATGGAGAGTATCTAGAAAGCATACCCTTAAAATCTTTAGAGGGCCTTTTGTCTTACTGAATGGTACTCTGAGGCTCTACCTTGGATCATTGTGACACAGCATTTTACTTTGTCTTTAGATCATGTTTTCCCAGTAGTGCCCTAGATTTAATCTTTGCTCAGAATTCACTTCTTGGCCAGGCACGGTGGCTCATGCCTATAACCCCAGAGCTTCAGGAGGCCAAGGCAAGAGGATTGCTTCAGTCCAGGAGTTTGGGGCTACAGTGAGTCATGATCATTCCACTGCACTCCAGCCTGGACCTCAGAGCGACGCCCTGTCTCTAAAAAAACAAAAACAAAAACAAAACCCCAAAAACCGAATCTATCTCTTACATTTAGCCAGTTAGAGAGGCTGAAAATTTTCAAACCCCTCATATTCTGGTTCCTTCGTGTCCTTCATGTTGAATAGTTCTTGACTTACCTCTCTCCTCTTGCATTTTACTATGAACAAGAAGAAGAAACCAGGAGACGCTTTCAACAGGTTGCCTGGAAATCTTTTCGCTAGATCATGCGGTTCATTTGGTACATTTTTACTTTCTACATTACCCCAGGTGGCAGTGTTGCTACACTTTTTGCTGCTCTATCATAATGACCCTTTTCCTCCAATTGACAGCAAGATTTTCCTCACTTTCCTCCTTTGTGCTCTCACTTACAATCTCCTCAAGGGCCCTGAGGCTTCTTCAAGGTGTTCAGACTTTTCACTAACACTTTCCTCCAAGGCTCCCCAATTCCAAAGCCACTTTCACATTTTAGGTTTTTGTTATGGCAGTGCCCCCACTTCTAGGTAACAAAATCTGTATTAGTTACTTATCACAGTGTAACAAATTACCTGAAAACTTAGCAGCTTTAAAAGACAGACATTGATTTTCTCACTTTTTTTCTTTTTGTAGACAAAGTTTTGCTTTGTCACCCAGGCTGGAGTATAGTGGTGCGATCTCGGCTCACCGCAACCTCTGCCTCCTGGGTTCAAACGATTCTCATGCCTCAGCCTCCTGAGTAGCTGGGATTACAGGCATGCGCCATGAAGCCTTGCTAATTTTTTTTTGTATTTTTAGTAGAAACGGGGTTTCACCATGTTGGTCAGGCTTGTCTCAAACTCCTGATCTCAAGTGATCCACCCACCTGGGCCTCCCAAAGTGCTGGGATTAAAGGTGTGAGCCACCATGCATGGCCTCTACTTCTTTAAAAAAAAAATTTTTTTTTAGAGATGGGGTCTAGCTATGTTGTCCAGGTTGGAGTGCAGTGGCTATTTACAGGCATGATAATAGTGCACTGTAGCTTCAAACTCCTGGGCTCAGGTGATCCTCCCACTTCAACCTCCCAAGTGGCTGGACTATAGGCTTGTGCCATCAAGCCTGGCTAAGCTCTACTTCTTGAAGGGAGAATTTGTGAACATATGAACTTGTGAATCACTGTAAGTTTTCTTGGAGCATTTGGCCAAAGAGAATTAAAGGAAAAAGAAGTTATTTGCAGCTTTGATTATATGATTAAAAATAATTTATCTAGACTCAGGACGAGGCCAGTCAACCAGAGTAGTCATGACACAGAAACAGTTTGACTTTTTGAAATTTATTTATTTATTTATTTATTTATTTATTTATTTTTTATTTTTATTTTTTTTTGAGACGGAGTCTGGCTCTGACGCCCAGGCTGGAGCGCAGTGGCCGGATCTCAGCTCACTGCAAGCTCCGCCTTGCCATTCTCCTGCCTCAGCCTCCCGAGTAGCTGGGACTACAGGCGCCCGCCACCTCGCCCGGCTAGTTTTTTGTATTTTTTAGTAGAGATAGGGTTTCACCATGTTAGCCAGGATGGTCTCGATCTCCTGACCTCGTGATCCACCCGTCTTGGCCTCCCAAAGTGCTGGGATTACAGGCTTGGGCCACCGCGCCCGGCCGAAATTTATTTATTTTTATTTTTATTTTTGAGACGGAGTCTCTCTCTGTTGCCCAGGCTGGAGTGCAATGGTGCAATCTCGGCTCACTGCAACCTCTACCCCCTGGGTTCAAGCGATTCTCCTGCCTCAGTTTCCTGAGTAGCTGGGATTACAGGTGCACGCCACCACGCCTGGCTAATTTTTGTATTTGTAGTAGAGACAGGGTTTCACCATGTTGGCCAGGCTGGTCTTGAATTCCTGACCTCAAGTGATCCGCCTACCTCGGCCTCCTAAAGTGCTGGGATTACAGGCGTGAGACACCGTGGCCAGCCTGACTGAAATTTAGAAGAAAGTTTGGAAAATAAAACAAATTCAAGTCAGATTGTTGCAATTTTTGTATGTATCTCTCCCTTTTAACTTAAAATTACATTTGAAATTTGCACATTGTACCATCATGTCAAATGCTCAAAACTAACAATGATATCAGTATAGCATGGATACGTCTCTTTTCATGCTGTTTTGGCTACACTGACTCTAGACTCTAGAAAACATTATATACTTGATATTAGATCTTCCTCTTTTGATCTGAGAGACCAAAATAGATGCCCCTTTATCAAGTAAGATAGACCCAAAGGTTAAGGGAAGTAACTTATCTATGGATCCAAGGTTCAAGCTGGCATAGCAAATTGCTAAATTCCTATGGCTAAGGTCCCTAACAATAGGAGCTATGAACTCTGATTTAAAACCCAGACAACAGTCTGATTAGACAGAAGACCAGCCTTACAAATACTCTTTTCTCAGAAGCTATTGCAGACCTTAAGCCAGTTTCAGACAGTTTACAGAGGCTGTGCACAAATTGCCTTTGTGTCCTATAGTTCACCTTTTGATGTGCAGCCAATTCCACCTCATTTTAATGCCAAAACCTTACCCCAAAGTAAACGTGGCATGTATGTTACATACATGTTTACTCATTGCACATACACTCAGTTCCCCTCATAAATATGTATAGCTTTTCCCCAAATCTGCTGAATATGTATGACACAAACTCTGTGAAGCATAAAACCCAACCTGTCCTTCCCCTCCTTGAATAAAGAGCAGGCCGGGTGAGGTGGCTCACACCTGTAATCCCAGCCCTTTGGGAGGCTGAGGTGGGTGGATTGCTGGAGCACAGAAGTTCAAGACCAGACTGGGTAACATGGTGAAACCCTGTCTCTACAAAAAATACAAAAATTAGCTAAGTGTGGTGGTATGTGCCTGTGGTCCCAGCTACTTGGGAGGCTGTGATGGGAGGATGGCTTGAGCCCAGGAATTCAAGGCTGCAGTTAGCTGTGATCACACCACTGCACTCCAGCCTGGGCGACAGAATAAAATACTGTCTCAAAAAAAAAAAAAAAGAAGAAGAAGAAGAAGAAGAAAGAGCTCCATTGGCCCAGGTTGGAGACTTTCTCTTCCCAGCTGCATACTGATATCACCAATATAGCTCTCCTTTCTATTATCTAGCCATCCTGGTGATCTTCTGGATGACACACTCAAGCCTCATATCCATTTCTTTTTTCATCCAACATGTTCATCCCCTGTACCTCCACGCTAAAGATAAAACATCTATGGGTGTGATTTGAGGGAAGAGTCCCTCGTCCATCCCCAGATGACTATTAAGTCCCTACACTCCAACATCAACTACTAGTCCAAGGAGCAGAAATTATCTTCTGTCTCTCCTGAATAAAGACTTTTATCAGGATATAATTATCCATTTACACCTAACATTTCTAAAACACAGATATGACTATGTCTCTCTTCTGCTTAAAAATGGGAACTTAAATGCCCCTCTCACCGCAATGCCTGACACAAAGCCTATGGACAGCCTTCAGGAAATTTGTGAATTCCTGATATTTTATCATAGGTGTATTAGTTTGGAGAACAAGGCTATGGCTGTCAATGGATTCCCAAAGCAATGTTATCAGCCTCCAGGAAAGAGGCCTGACTCAATAAGGATAAGAGATTCATCACGATTTGGCTCCACCCTCTCTCACCCTCCACTCTCTCCTTCATATCTTTGTTGTTTCTTTGTTGATTTGTTTAAGGGGAGGTTACAGGCATGTGCCATTGCTCCCAGCTAATTTTTGTATTTTCAGTAGAGATGGGGTTTCGCCATATTGGCCAGGCTAGTCTTGAACTCCTGGCCTCATGTGATCTGCCCTCCCTGACCTCCCTCCCTTCCATATGTGATGTTGTAGCTACAACTTGTCTTTTCCTATGCTATCTGTACATTCATACTTCCTTGCTTTTACTTCCACCTTTCTCTTTGCCTAGAATACCCTTCCCCTCTCTGCTTTTTTTGTTTGTTTGTTTGTTTTTGTTTTTGAGACAGAATCTCATTCTCTCACCCAGGCTGAAGCGCAGTGGAGCTATTTCAGCTCGCTACAACCTCCGCCTCCCGTCCTCAAGTGATTCTCCTGCCTCAGCCTCCCGAGTAGCTGTAGAATATCCTTTCCCTTTCTTTTCCAGGAAAAGTACTATGCATGCCTTGGAACTCAGATCAAATGTTGTATCCTGGTAGAATCAATGATCTAAGCTCCAATACACTTTGTATATATGTCTGGCATAGTTCTAATTAGTTCTTCACCCATCTGATTAACCCCGAACTAAAATGATCTCAGAGTAAGAATGGATCTTATTTAATTCATATCTCCAAGGCCTAGCACAGATTGTACTAGGCACTACTGGTTGTTGGGCGGGAGGATAGGTGTCAGCATGGACCATTGCCCAACAGACCAGGGACACATCTCCCTCTGAGCATGCCTCCTCAGACCCTCTACTCACCCAGGACCATTTCTGCTCAGCCTGATTCTTCTGCTCTCTGGGCTCTGTAGTGAGCTTTGTATTTGCAGATTTTACTGGCCAGTAACTCAAAACTAATTTTGGAGGCCAACATTGCCAATTTAAAATGTTTCCAAGAAAAGATGTTTTTTAAAACCTATCACTGGCTGGGCGCAGTGCTCACACCTGTAATCCCAACACTTTGAGAGGCTGAGGCAGGTGGATCACCTGAGGTCAGGAGTTCGAGACTAGCCTGGCCAACAAGGCGAAACCCCATCCCTACTCAAAATACAAAAATGAGCTGGGTGTGGTGGCATATGCCTGTAATCCCAGCTACTCGGGAGGCTGAGGCAGGTGAATTGTTTGAACCTGGGAGGCAGAGGTTGCAGTGAGCCAAGAGCAAGACTCCGTCTAAAAAACAAACAAACAATCACCTACTTTCTCCATAGTTTTATTTTTTTTTTTATTTTTTTTTTTTTTGAGACGGAGTCTCGCTCTGTCGCCCAGGCTGGAGTGCGGTGGCGCGATCTCGGCTCACTGCAAGCTCCACCTCCCGGGTTCACGCCATTCTCCCGCCTCAGCCTCCGAGTAGCTGGGACTACAGGCGCCCGCCACCACGCCCGGCTAGTTTTTTGTATTTTTAGTAGAGACGGGGTTTCACCATGTTAGCCAGGATGGTCTCGATCTCCTGACCTCGTGATCCACCCGCCTCGGCCTCCCAAAGTGCTGGGATTACAGGCTTGAGCCACCGCGCCCGGCCTCTCCATAGTTTTATAAAAGTCACTTTAATACCTCAAAAATAAGAAGGGCATTGTCTCAACCTAGAGGACGGTCCTTTGAATTAAATGTATTTAGCATTTCAAAAGCTTACCACATTGACCTCATTTTTTCATTCAATGGTGAAAAGTTTGTCCTAGTTTATCAGTTCTAAAATGTTTGGAAGCCATTGATTTAGACTTTTGCTTCTGCAAGGCAGCTCCTGCATTCTTCCTGACTCAGGAATTAGTTTCAGGTCTCTTGACAGCAATGAAGTCCTGCACGATGTCTCCCCACAGTTTCTTTTTGTGGATATGGAGAGAAGTACCTAAAAACAAGAGACCAACTAATGCATATTGAACAGTCTATGCTAGTCACTTGACTTTGGATGAGGGGCAAATCTCAGTTGACAAACTCAGCTCAAAAATAAACTACTCTGGATAAGAAGTATCTTATACAGCTTTGCAGCTCCCCGTGACTTAAGAACTAAAAGATGCTAGTTTATGGGAAGAATGAATGAATGCATGAATGATGAATAAGTGGGTGGATGGATGGATGGATAGATGGATAAGTAGACGGATGAAATTTGAGTCCTGAATATCCAGAGAATCCCTGTGGAACAGGCTCAGTTAAGTTACAAGTGGTATGTTGCAAATTAAATGAGTCTTTTCCAGCCTCAGCTTTTCACAACTACTTCCTGGGGCACAGCGCCTTCTAGTGGAAATCCAGATGTGCTGCCTCCTCCCTAGACGGCCCTAAACATGGGCCCTTTGATGACCCCCTCCCAGATCACCATCTCCTTACTGTGAAAACCTCAATGACACCCCCATTGATGAGGCTCAGTAGATTTAGGCAGGTTCCTTCTAGTAACCCAAGTACTCACAAGATGAACAATGAAGGATTCCATTAGAGCTTTAGGCTGGAGCAGCACTTCTCAAATTTTCCTATGCAGATGAATCACTTGGAGAGGACTCTGTTAAAAATGAAGACTTTCGGCCGGGCGCGGTGGCTCAAGCCTGTAATCCCAGCACTTTGGGAGGCCGAGACGGGCGGATCACGAGGTCAGGAGATCGAGACCATCCTGGCTAACACGGTGAAACCCCGTCTCTACTAAAAATACAAAAAACTAGCCGGGCGCGGTGGCGGGCGCCTGTAGTCCCAACTACTCGGGAGGCTGAGACAGGAGAATGGCGTGAACCCGGGAGGCGGAGCTTGCAGTGAGCTGAGATCCGGCCACTGCACTCCAGCCTGGGCAGCAGAGCGAGACTCCGTCTCAAAAAAAAAAAAAATGAAGACTTTCACTGGGTAATTCTGAGTTGTGGATCAAGATTCTGAATTTTGAACAAGACTTCCAGGACCACAGCCTGCTGGTCCAGTGGCATATGGCTGCTACTGCAGCTGCTCAACACTGTGCCCCTGTGGGGGCTGGCAGCTCCCAGATATATAAGGTATAACCAGGAAGTATAACCAGGAAGCCATGGGGTTGATGGTTTAAGCAGACAATCTGAAGCTTGTAAATTACTGTTGTCCCTTGTAGGTTTGCCCTTTGAAGTCTACACACTCCTACCAAAAAAAAAAAAATTGTTTTTCTTTTGCTGGAATGTTACTTATAAAACATTTCTGGCATTGTCATTGACATTTTTGCATCTTAAAAGACTCAGTGGTGACATTTTTCTCTTTGAAGGTGGCTTTAAAAGCAGTCATAAGTTATTTCAAAATAGAATGTGATTATAAATATTGAGGTGGATGTACTCATATGGCTTATAAATTAGCCCTGAAAATAATCTGCAAATAAGAATTCCAAAAATATTTTGGGCAGCTGTTTGGAGAAAGTGGAATGCCTGATTTGAAACACAATACTCATTTGGATGTTTATGTTCCAGGGTGCTCATTTTTAAGGAGTTGATTTCATTATGTTATATTCTCATCTACTGTATTATTTAAGTAAAACTTCAGTAGGCCTTAGTAAGTGCCAGGCACTATTGCTTTACAAATATTCATTCATTTAATCTTCATAACAATCCTTTTACAAATGAGAAATCATTTTACAATCATTTTACAAATGAGGCAACTGAGGCATGGAGACATGTTGATCCCCCAGGGTCACCCAGTTAGTAAGTGGATGAGTTGGGATTCAAATCTTAAGCAGCCTACTTTCGGGGGCTAGAGGCTTCATTTCTAAGCTATGCTAGCTCCCCCAACAGAGACGAGGTCTCACTATACTGTCTAGTCTGGTCTTGAACTCCTGGGCTCAAGCAATCCTCCCACCTCACCCTCCCAAAGTGCTGGGATGACAGGCGTGAGCCACCGTGCCCAATTTATGCTACCCCTTAATTAGAGTTAGGACTAGTCTAGTACTGTCAACTACTGTACCTCAGGGTCTCTCAGATGGAAGGGAAAAAAAGTCAAAGTGACTTAGAGGTTGGAAACCTGCAGAAATTCACAAATCCAACCAAGATGGGAACAACTGGAGCTGGAATGTGTGAACAGGGTGCTGTTATCCTGCCTACCTCTTTCCTGGCACTGAGATCTAGAGAAGAGTTCCAACCTCAAGCTGGAAGTGACAAGAGGAAAGATTACATTCCCAGAATCAGAAATCATAAAACAATTTTAAAAGCAAGAGACCAACAGGAAGGGGGTGCTGACTGATTGCTCAGAGAGAGTGTCCCAGGGCAGCAGGGTCTTGATGAGGTCATTCCAGGCCAGGGCCTCCAGCTCTTGGCTTTGCCAGCCCAGACACTCCATTTTGTCGGTGTACCTAGAGATAAGTAGGCATAAGGGAAATTAATTATGCTAACCAGACTCTTAAGAGTCTAAACCAAAACACCCACAGTTAGGAGAACAGTGCCAATAAGCTTGTTCAAAGCAATGCTTTTTCCTGTAGGGAAGTCATTATCAAAGTTTGTTTTGTAAGGAAAATTGACTGACCTCAAAAGACGATGTCATGAAATGTTGAGAGCCGGATGCGCCCATCTCCTGGACTACTGTGTAGCTGCCAAAAAGGCCATTAGTCCGAAGTGCAGGAGAGCACCCTCCCCTCGTGTCACTCTTCCTGCAACTAGGTCACAATACATTTTCAGTTCGGCTTTCTTCAGCATTCCTGACCTCAGACACGGATGGCTAGCAGGTTATCTCAGATGGTGAATGCTTGTGATTTTTGTTTTATTAGTTGACTCCTTTTTTTTTTTTTTTTTGAGACAGGGTCTTATTCTGTTGCCCAGGCTGGAGTTCAGTGGCATGATCATGGCTCACTGCAATCTCCACCTTCCAGGCTCAAGCAATCCTCCCACCTCAGCCTCCCAAAGTGCTGGGATTACAGGCATGAACCACCATGCCTAGCCTCTCGGTTGACACTTTTTCCTTGTAGTACTCTTAGAGAGTGGCTACTCCTGACTTTCTCCTCAGTATGTGGGAGCAGCTCATTGCCTACCGAAGCACCTACAGCAGGGCAGTGGGGGCAGGTCTTCAGGGGAAAAGCCAGAGCCTTTCCTGGCATCCCACCTTGACACCTTATTCCAGTTCACAGATTGAAATCTGTCAAGGCAGTTATTTGGTGAGGGGCTGGAGGAATATAAGCCACCACCTTCCTGTTGGTCAGTTCTTTTTTTGTTGTTGACGATGTTGATTTTCTAGACATATAACTCTTGAATCAGTCATCCAAAGCTTGGCAAGTTCTCAGGCTCACCTTTCCCCATTCTATTTTGCACAGAACACTCTCGTGGTCTGAGCCGTCCTGTTGTGCATCATTAAACCCACCAAATGTAGGGAACTGGGAGACTGGAGACCTGAGAAGATTACAGCCCCCCAGCAGTGCTTTGCCTTTATTATTATTATTATTATTATTATTATTATTATTATTATTGAGACAGGGTCTTGTTCTGTTGCCTAGGCTGGAATGCAGTGGTGTGATCTCAGCTCACTGCAACCTCTGCCTCTTGGGTTCAAGCAAGCCTCCCACCTCAGCCTCCCAGGTAGCTGGGACTACAGGCACACGCCACCATGCCCTAATTTTTGTATTTTGGGTAGAGACAGGGTTTCGCCATGTTGCCCACGCTGGTCTCGAACTCCTGAGCTCAGGAGATCCACCTGCCTCGGCTTCCCAAAGTGCTAGGATTACAGGCGCGAGGCCAGTGCCTTGCTTTTAAGTGCTGTTCAGTCATTCTTTACTGATTGATTGTGGGTAGAGGGGGTGCAATCCCACTGCAATGTCTATCTCTCCCAGGAATGATCTCGGATTTGCCTTGCCACCCTCAGGATAGCTGAGAGGAGCTGGAGAGGCTCATTCCTCAGTCCCCTCTCATCCCCTCCTTGACAGTGACATAGCTGCCACCAGCTGCCTGAAAGTCAAATCCAAAACTCAGTTCCATTTTGCCTAATGCCAAATGACAGACCTGAATTTGTTGAGTTTGGGTTTTTTAGGTCCACATAAAACAAGCAAAGAAAATGTGCTTAAACTTGAGGTAGATTAGGGGAAAACCCTCCAGGAGAAAACCCCCTTTCACCTAGGAGACTGTGGAGATGGAGGGCACAAACCTCTCATTAGCACCCCTCACAGTGGCTACAGGAACCAGCACCTCTAGTGCAGTCAATATTTTCACTTGTCATGGGATCTGAAGCAAGCATGGTTCAGGGTATGGTCTAGTCTGCATTCTTCTAACCCTTAATTAATGCTTGCACATTGTTCCTGTCACCCGTTTGTCCCCAAAGTATTGAGGTTTTAGCTAGTGTGAGGTTTTTTTTAGAGGACCCAACATATGATTTGATCATTCACAAGGGTAAAATAAAGAGTACCACACAGAAGCTACACAAAAAGAAAATAATCACATATTGGGGAAGGTGGGGGATGACTGATTCACTAGCAGATGAAAAATTAAAAACAGAAAGGAAAGCCCCAGAGTGTCCATGGAACTTCTTGTGCACACTTAATTGTCCATTATAATTTCAGCTCTGGCCTTATGACAAGTAGCAGCTTTTAGAGTTGGCTTCCCCAGTCTAAAAAGACGCCCTTGCCGTGCCATTGTTTCCACAATGCCGTGACTCGGATTCGAACCGAGGTTGCTGCGGCCACAACGCAGAGTACTAACCACTATACGATCACGGCGAGCTACCGGGACGCCACGATGAGCAGGTGACCCAGTGTTGCCCTTCTCGTCTAGATGGCGGCCATTCCAGGTTTCCTAAGCTTCCATTATCTACCAGGTTCCTCTGGCACCCACGTTCACCCGCAACAGCAGCCGGGAGCGCTGTGGACTCCCTAGCCCGAAGTCTCCTCTTGGCTGTACACACGGACCGCAAAAGAAGGGACATGAAAGCGCTTTGCAACCAAAGGATTCCTATGGGTCCGGGCCTGCAATGGTGTGAAGCCCCTGGGGAACGCCGGAATGCTGACCCGAAGTCTCTCTGATGCTCACCATGCCCTGGCTATCATGCTAACTGAACGACTTTAGCTGGGACTGGAGCTGTCTCTTAAATTTCACAACAAGGAAAATCAGTTCTGACCCACCACCATAAAACTTCCTTGAGGTGCGGGATAAGAGGAACCCCGAGAGCAGCCTCCACGGTGGAGAAACCGGGGTGTCTGGTCCGCAGGCAAGTGTGGACCAGAATCGGGCGAGCAGAGATTAATGCGCCTGCGTGCCCTCAGATGGCTGCGAGGGTGGAGATAGGCGAGAACAAACAGTGACAAATCAATGACATTGCAAGGGGGCGGGGCTTGCAACAGAGAAGAGTTCAGGCGACAAGTCGAGGCCCCGTGTCCCCAGTAGCTCGCCGTGATCGTATAGTGGTTAGTACTCTGCGTTGTGGCCGCAGCAACCTCGGTTCGAATCCGAGTCACGGCATTGTGAGGACAATGGCACGGCAAGGGGGCTACGTTTTATTGTACCAATCCGTTTTTTAATCCTGAGTTAACAACATTGTGGAAAATGGACCCCGATCTCCTTGTGACATTTGAGAGCGACGTTTACGCTGGCTCTGGCTAAATTGGACTTTGGAAAGATATAGGCTTCTGGGTCCTCTGAGCCTGGGCGCGTTCTTGAAGACAAAGCACAGAGCACTCGCCAGTCTAAAGAGTGTTATAGACCTATGTATAAATTTCCACGGAAGCCCTGGTAGCAGATTCCTAATGATAGGAAAAGAAGGCTTAGCAAAGGAAGTGAGGATCAAAGTAGCTCTTAAAGGCACAATGAGAATTTGTCAGGCAGCCAGGATAAAGGGAGTCTTGAAAAGGAAAAATCTTTTTCTTTCTTTTCTTTTCTTTTTCCTTTTTTGAGATGGAACCTTGCTCTGTCACCCAGGCTGGAGTGCAGTGGCTCGATCTTGGCTCACTGCAACCTCCGCCTCCTGGGTTCAAGCGATTCTCCTGCTTCAGCTTCCCGAGTAGCTGGGACTACAGGCATCCGCCACCATGCCCGGCTAATTTTTTTGTATTTTTAGTAAAGACGGGGTTTCACCAAAAAGGAAAGGTCTTAATTCCTCTTTATAAGTCTTCTGTCTTCTTTGTAAGTCCCCACCCCAACAACGCCCAAAGGCTCTAGCCTGACAGGTAGTAGGCGCTTCTCAAGGACGTGTAGAGTGAATGAGTGCAATTGAGGAATGGGGAACGACCCTGAAGGAGGGCCAAGAGATGAGCTGGAAAAGGCAGACAAAGTTTCTGCCGTCCAGGGGTGAGGGTGAGGAGGGCCAGAGTGAAAATATTTAAATCGTGTTTAGCAAGATCCCTCCAGCGGCTCTGCACAGGGAAGACTGATGGGAGCGGGTGACACTAGAGAGGCAGATGGTCTCTCTGGAATTCGCTTGTTAAATACCAATGGTACGTTCTGAGTTTAGCAAATAGCCAGTGCCTGCTGTGTACTCGGCAGGTTCTAGGCGCCGTGGGGGCGAGAGCACTGGTGGACAATAATTAAAATAGGACTTAGTCCCTGCTGCCGCCCCGGGACACAGCCTAGGTGGGCACCTGGCATAGCGGGGGCATTCAGGAAGGAGGAGTCAGGGCGGTCAGGGAAGTATGAGAGGCTGGAAGGAAGTGGGTGGTGGGAAGATGGCGAGATGCGTTTGTTGATTTTTTTCTACGTGGAACCCGGTTCTAGGGCGTCCACAATCTCCACAGAGGCGGCATTGGGTCACCGCTGGAGGATGCAGGAGGGAGGACCCGTGAGGAGCGCCCCCTGCAGGCCCGGAACCCTCCACGGGTCGCGGCAAGGGTCTCCGGGGCATACGAAATGGGCATCCCCCAAGGCGAGTCTGAGTTCCACCCAGCCCCATTCCTGGATGCTCACGCGGTCTCCCCTAAACTTCCACTGCGCTCACAGGGAGCCCAGGTCATCACCACCACCGCCCGTGGCTAATGGGCCAAAACAGAGGAAGAAAAGCAACTGGCGGAGTACAACGCGCCTGCGCGTTATCAGACTCAGCGACAGGCTGGAACCCCGTCCCAGAAGTAGGACGTTTCATGACGCGCAAACTGGGAAGGCCTACGACTGTTGAAGAGGGTAATCAGAAGCGGAATTCTACGGGTCCCCGGTAGCTCGCCGTGATCGTATAGTGGTTAGTACTCTGCGTTGTGGCCGCAGCAACCTCGGTTCGAATCCGAGTCACGGCATTGTGGGAACAATGGCACGGCAAGGGGCTCGGCATTTTTTTCCACTGGTTTGTAACATTTTATATAAATGATAATTCACTTTCTTGAACCAATGTTTCTCTCTCCTTTGAAAATTGAGCCACTCTGAGGATCGCCACCTACAGTAACTCTCATATAATCCTCTGATGCAGCTTCAGACCAAGCAGTTATCATCCATTTCTTACCAAATATCGTTCTCTGAATCATTCCACACCAGCAAAACAGCTCCCCCATGACCTTGTGATTTTTTTCTTTTCATGTACCTTTTTTATTAAGTCATAGATTTTTATTTTTATTTATTTATTTATTTATTTTTGAGACAGAATCTCTCCTGTTGCCCAGGCTGGAGTGCAGTGGCGCGATCTTGGTTCACTGCAGCCTCCGCCTCCCGGGTTCAAGCGATTATGCTGCCTCAGCCTCCCAAGTAGCTGGGACTACAGGCGTGTACCACCACTCCCGGATAATTTTTGGTTTTTTTGGTTTTTTAATTTAAAAAAAAATTGTTTTTGAGACGGAGTCTCTGGGCATTTATTTTTAAATAGGGAATACATGCACAAAAGTCTACTAAAAAGTACAGCTCTTCTTCATTTTTCACCCTATCCACCAATTATTTTCAGTTTCCACTATATCTTTCCACAACAGTCCTTGTATGAACACATATTTATATATGCATATACGTATGTGAATGTATTCCTCCTTGCTTTGTGCATAAAAACAATGTGCTCTCGCTTGCCTGCTCTTTTTTTTTTTTTTTCCCTGAGTTGATGCAATGTGAACGGAACATGAGGTTTGTATTGGTAGGCAATCTCCCTTTACTGGGACGAGTTCACATACCCTGAGGGGTGTGAATCTCTACCTATTTCTGGTCCTGTTCCTCTTTTTCCCCCGGCCCTGACTCCAGGCTGGGGAGATGGGGAAACAGTTTGTGTCGGTAAGATAGGGGAAAGGGACTCTTTACTATAAACAATATAAACCTTTGGATGGGAGCCTGGGCTCTGTTAGGAAGCAGCCCTATTTTGATTTCAGGTGGGAAGGGCAGGGAAGCATCTTGAATTTGGAGTAAGATAGAGGAACTTGACTTGGCAGGCCATTTGGAGACTCTCCACTCCCATGTCCCCCTTCTGTTATTATCAGGATCCAACTTTAGGTCACAAACCACTACAGTTAGAAAACTCAAAATTCAAGCTCATTGAAGGACTGGATCTTAACATATGTTTGTGTTCCAAGCACACAGTCTCTCCATAAATATTTGAACAGTGGTTTCTTATGGAGTCCATAATGAGTGAAATGGCCAGGTTTGCTTTTTTTTTAGAGACAGGGTCTTGCTCTGTCACCCAGGCTGGTGTGCAGTGGAGCAATCTTGGCTTACTGCAGCCTCGAACTGGCCTCAAGCAATTCTTCTACCTCAACCTCCCAAAGTGCTAGGATTATAGGTGAGAGTTGCTGCATTTTAAATTGTGTCCTTTCAACGCAGAATCATGTTATTTT
Organism: Papio anubis; assembly: GCF_008728515.1. Classification (NCBI taxonomy): domain Eukaryota; kingdom Metazoa; phylum Chordata; class Mammalia; order Primates; family Cercopithecidae; genus Papio; species Papio anubis. Next base: position 141,935,530 of record NC_044982.1, read on the forward strand.
CATATCAAATAGAAATAGTCTGTATTTCCACTAAAAAGAAAAGTGTGTGCTCCTATTTTTCTAGTAATTTGTAGCCCTTTTAGGTCTTTCTTTCTTTTTTTTCTTTTACTATCCTTGATAGGGACATGACCGGGAGAAATAGTGCACTTTCCTCTTAACTCTATAGTAAGGAGGGAAGAAAAAAAGAAAGTTGGTAAAAGTAACTGACTTGGGGCTTCGGTGAAATCCTAGGAAGGACCTAGGACAGCCTTTGGAGATGTGGCCTCATCTGAAACCAGTCAGGCTAAGGATTTAGCCTTGAAATATGCACAACTTTAGGAGGTTGAGAGGGGAAACAAGAATGTGGCCTGAGGCTGCTCTGGGCACACTGCCTATGGGGTAGCCCTGTTCTTTAAAGGAGCAGTATCTCTGCTGCTGTATTAAATTTATTTAAATTATTTATATTAAATAACCATTTTAGAATTACAGGCCAGGCACGGTGGCTCATGCCTATAATTTTGGTACTTTGGGAGGCCCAGGCAGGAGGATCATTTGAACTCAAGAGTTTGAGAGCAGCCTGGGCAACAGAGTGACACCTCATCTCTGCAAAAAAATCAAAATATTAGCTGGGCATGGTGGTGCATGCCTGTAAGTCCCAGCTACTGGAGCAGCTGAGGTGGGAGGCGTGCTTGAACCCAGGAAGTTGAGGCTGCAGTAAGCCATGATCACACCACTGCACTCAGCCTGGAAGACAAAGTGACAGCCTGTCTCAAAAATAAAATTAAATTAAAAAGTAAAAAGTCGGCCGGGCGCGGTGGCTCAAGCCTGTAATCCCAGCACTTTGGGAGGCCGAGACGGGCGGATCACGAGGTCAGGAGATCGAGACCATCCTGGCTAACACGGTGAAACCCGTCTCTGCTAAAATACAAAAACAGCCTGGCCGGTGGGGCACCTGTGGTCCCAGCTACTCTCGGGAGGCTGAGACAGAATAAAGCGTGAACCAGGAGGCAGACTTACAGTGAGCTGAGATCCGGCCATGCTTACCTCCAACCTGGTGATAGAGCCGAACTCAGTCTCAAAAAAAAAAAAAATAAAGAAGAAGTCAATTTTAAGGCGAAATCATGCTCAAGCCTGTCCCAGCACTTTGGGAGGCCGAGGCAGGAAGCGGATACAAGGTGGGAGATCGAGAGACCATCCTGGCTAACACGGTGAAACCAGTCTCTACTAAAAATACAAAAACTAGCGAGTGAGGAGTGTGAGCGCCTGTGATCCAGCTACTCAGGGAGGGGCTGAGGCAGAAGAATGGCGTGAGCCAGGGCCAGACTGCAGTGAGCTGAGATCGGCCACTCCAACCTAAAGAGGCACGACCAAGTGAGACTCCGTCTCAAAAGAATCGAATTTTAAAATACCGTTTCCCAACTAAAAGGAGTAAGATTTCTTTCAAGAAATGACTGATTCTAAGACTGCAGCAGGGGAAGTGCAAAGTGATTCTGGAACATCTTGTGTGAGAAAGCACGGAAAAGCTTAAACACTAATGGGACCAAGTCAAAAGGACACAGGAGGCCGGGTGCTGTGGCTCACACTTGTAATCCCAGCACTTTGGGAGGCTGAGGAGGGCGAATCACCTGAGGTCGGGAGTTTGAGACCACCCTAGCCAATATGGTGAAACCCCATCTCTACTAAAAATACAAATATCAGCTGGGTGTGGTGGCAGGCGCCTGTAGTCCCAGCTGGTAAGGAGGCTGAGGCAGGAGAATTGCTTGAATTCGGGATGTGTAGGTTGCAGTGAGCCGAGATTGCGCCACTGCACTCCAGCCTGGGCGACAGAGCAAGACTCCCTCTCAAAAAAACAAAACAAAACAGAAGAAGGACACAGGAACCTCTTGAAAAGGCTCCCAATAGCCAAATTTTGGGTAATTTGGGCATCAAAAAGAATAATAATGTCATAGTAATGGATTATATCATGTTGAATTAAAAAAAAATCACTCCATGGAGAGGGAGGTTGGGGGAGAGGTAAGAAAGCTCTCCTTTACAGAAGAACGCCAGCTAGGAACAGTCAAGCTGGGAACTGTGTCAGGCAATCCTGCCTATCTTTTTTTTTTTTTTTTTGAGACAAAGTCTCACTATGCTGCCCAGGCTGGAGTGCAGTGGCACGATCTCAGCTCACTGCAACCTCCACCTCCCAGGCTCAAGCAATCCTCCCACCTCAGCCTCCTGAGTAGCCGTGACTACAGGCTCATACCACCACACCTGGCTAATTTTTTTTGTTAGAGATGGGGTTTCGCCATGTTGCCTAGACTGGTCTCTAATTCCTGAGCTCAAGCTCTTGAACTCCTGATCTCTTGGCTTGCAAATGACCTTCGCTCCTTTGCTTCTTCTGTCCAAATCCTACCAGTTCAGGGCTACCTCCTGTCCTGCATGAAGCCTGCATAAGGCCGCTCGCCTTGGCCTCCCAAAGTGCTGGGATTATAAGCGTGAGCCACTGCACCTGGCCCCATTTTATTCCTAAATAAGATAGCTACGAAGATTCTAAAAACCAACATACTTTCCTCCAATTTGCCCACGAGGAATTTCCTTGTGGAACTCAACCATCCCTCTGAGGCTTATTATTGAATATTATATGCATTTGAGACAAATGCATATCTGATTGTTTCCTCTGCCCTATTGTTTCACTAAACCAGACTAAGGCATAGGTGACTATTCCTCTCCTCTCCTCTCACATGTATATTGTGTATTCAGTGAAAGGCTAACCAGAGACTTAAAAGAATACAACCATTTGTCTCTCATCTACCTGTGAACTGGAAGCCCCCTCCCTGGCCTCCAGTTGTCCCACCTTTCCAGACCAGACCAATGTACATTTTATACACATTGATTGGGCTGTGACCATCTTGGGCACATGTCCTCAGGACCTCCTGAGGCTGTGTCATGGGTGCATCCTTAACCTTGGCAAAATAAACTTTCTAAATTAGTTGAGACCTGTCTCAGATATTTTGAATTAATAGAATTATAGAATTAGAGAGTCACTATTTTGCAATCCCCAATGTAATAGCAAATGTAAGTATAGATCATCAATGTGGGGGACAAAACCACGGGATAAAATGTTGCTTGAAGAAAACAGATAAAAGATCTCAGAATATCATTCCACAGCTTTCTTTAAATTGTAAAGTGGAGAGATCTGGTGGACTCCAGCTTAATCAAGTGATCAAGCCTAGAATCACCAATAAAGGGACAAATGGGCATTATGGGTCTTCTGGTGTAACACACTAAAAAGTCAACAACATCCCCTACGTAGTGCTCCTTTCAGAAATGTGTAACCTGAATCTAACCATGAAGAAACTATGGAAAAGTCCAGAATGTGGGACATCCTACATGACAATTGGCCCAGATATTTCAAAAGGATAAATGTGATGAAAAACAAAACTAGCAACAAAAGAGTAAGGGACTGTTCAAAATTAAAATAGACTGAAGGAACTTAGCAAACAAATGAAATGGGGAACCTTAATTAAACTGGAATCAGGGCTGGACACAGTGGCTCACACCTGTAATTCTAGCACTGTGGGAGGCCGAGGCAGGCAGATCACCAGGTCAGAAGTTCGAGACCATCCTGGCTAACACGGTGAAACCTTGTCTCTACTAAAAATACAAAACTAAAATTAGCCGGGCATGGTGGCGGGCACCTGTAGTCCCAGCTACTCAGGAGGCTGAGGCAGGAGAATGGCGTGAACCCGGGAGGCGGAGCTTGCAGTGAGTCCAGATTGTGCCATTGCACTCCAGCCTGGGCGACAGAGCAAGATTATCTCAAAATAATAATAAATAAACAAACAAACAAACAAACATCTGGAATCAGGAAAAAAAAAAAACTGTAGGGAGTTTCTCTGAGCCTACTCTGGCTCAGGAGGCTGCCTGAAGGAAAATTTTAAAATGTTTTAAAAACAAACAAACAAACAAAAAACTATAACAGACACTTTCAGGAAAAATCAAAAAATTTAATAAGATTTGTATGATAAACAATAGTATTACATAAATATTAAATTTCCTAAATGTGATAATCATCTTGTAGCCTGATAGAATTCCTTATTTTTAGGCAATGCCTGCCAAAGTATGTAAAACCGAAGTGTCATGATATTTGCAACTTGTACCAAGTGGGTAAGAAAATGAAAGAAAAAGGAGAGGAATACGGCAAATATGCCAAAATTTAAAAAGAGATGAATCTAGCTGAAGGGTAAGTAGGTTTACACTACACTTACTTTTTTTTGTTTTTTTTAATAGAGACAGGATTTCCACCATGTTGCCTAGTCTGGTCTTGAACACCTGAGCTCAAGTGATCCGCCTACCTTGGCCACCCAAAGTGCTGGGATTACAGGCTTCTGCCACTGTGCCCAGCCTCCACTATATTTTCTTTGGGTTTTTCTGTAGGGTTTATAGTTTCCCCAAAAATTTTGGAAGAAAATAAGCCTACATGACAAAAATGGGAAAATTATGATATAATGTTAAGTTAAAAAAGATATAAAATTATGTGTATACCACAATTATAGCTATATAAAACTAAGAATAAGAAAGAGAAATTGTCTTTATCCATTTCAGCATTTGTTAAACCGATGCCATGTGATAGCTCTGCACTTGGTGGTGGGAGCACCCATGCTTCCTTACAGAATCCTGATACTATGGCGAACTGCTTAACACGCAAGAATTTGAATCTAAGCTGGGTGCAGTGGCTCACACCTGTAATCCCAGCACTGTCGGAGGCCCAAGCGGGAGGATCACTTGAAGCCAGGAGTTTGAGACCAGTCAAAGCAACATAGCAAGACCTTTGTTTCTAGAAAATAAAATACAATAAATTAGCCAGGTGTGGTGGTGTGCACCTGTACTTCCAGTGCTTTGGGAGGCCGAGGTGGGAGGATTGTTTGAGGCCAGGAGTTCAAGACCAGTCTGAGCAACGTACTGAGGTCCCATCTTTACAAAAAATTAAAAATTAGTTGGGCGAGGCGGATCACACTCGGGAGGTTGAGGTGGGAGAATCGCTTGAGCCCAGAAGTTCAAGGCTACAGTGAGCTATGATTGTGCCACCGCACTCCAGCCTGGGTAAGAGAGTGAGACCTCATCTCTAAAGGAAAGAAAAGGTAAACAGAATTTGAATCTAGAAAATTCCCCCCAATACTCAGAGGAGCCTTGCTGTGATGGCCTCACCTCTGTATCCTTGGTTCCTTTCAAGCTGCCTGGCCCCATGAGGTGCTAAAACTGCCTGCTTTTAGGAGCTCACACTCTGGTAATGGAGGAAAGTACATTAGCAGATCTTTTAAAACAAGAGTAAGTGTATGGTTTACACAAGTTATTATAATTTTGAAATTATTGTTTAAACCCTACCTTTATGACATCTTTCCTCCTTCCCATCTAATTTTATTCCTACTCTTCCCACCATGAATACTCCCCTTCTTTATGGTGTGCGGGTTCCCACATCTATGCCTTTGTCCAGCTAATGCTGATCTCCTGTCTTGGAATGACCTTTCACTCCTTTGCTTCATCTGTCCAAATCCTATCCAGCTCAGGTCTACGTCCTGTCCTGCATGAAGCCTGCAGACTTGATTGATTTCATTCCTCTGAGCTGTCAAGCAGTTTAACTCATGTCACACCTTCCACTGTGAGCATTTTACAGTTTTCAAACCTTTTTCATATTCATCATCTCCCTTAATCCTCACTCAATGATTATCATGCCCTTTCCAGAGATAATGAAAGCAAGGATCAGTAGCATTGAGTACCTTCCCCAAATACTTGGCTACGGCCCACAACTATTGGATTTCTTATTAGTTACCTATCCATGCCCTCACACCTGGTAACCATGGAAACTCTCTGATATACATTAACTGGACCATTCTTCTATATTTATCATCTCTATGTCCAGCTTTGTTTTGCATCATTAGTCAATTTAACTGCACATTTTAAAAATACGCACGGTATTTTCTCTATTATACTTCATAAAACCAAGTGCAACATCAGATTCTCCAGTATCGCCTACAGTCCAGCTACTTAACATGTAGTCTGGGGCCAGCACCATCTGTATCACCTGGGACCCCACCCCAGCTAGACCTAGAGAGTCAGAATCTGTAACTCGACAAGATCCCCAGGAGATTAGTGTCCACTTTAAAGCTTGAGAAGCACTGTCCTAAATACAAGCAGCACTGTCTGACCAGTGGCACAATCATAGCTTATTGCAGCCTTGAACTTCTGGGTTCAAGCAATTCTCCCACCTCAATCTCCCGGGTACCTGGGACTACAAGTGTGAGCCACCTTGCCCAACTAGAATTTGCACAAAACAGGAATTCAACAAATATTTTGAGACTTGATGCCCTGGGAATCCCAGGACATTCACAGTTTTGCCATTACATCCTTCTTTACACCCCCTGCTTTGAACTACTTTCCTTTGGGGCCTCTTGGCTTTTTGCGCCCTCAAAAGGCAGACATGGCCAGGTGCCCTTAGCTCACACCTGTAATCCCAGCACTTTGGAAGGCCGAGGCGGGTGAATCACTTGTGGCCAGGAGTTCGAGACCAGACTGGCCAACATGGTGAAACTCCGTCTCTACTAAAAATACAAAAAATTAACCAGGTATGGTGACACACGCTTGTAATCCCAGCTACTAGGGAGGCTGAGGTGGGAGGACTTGAACCCGGGAGGTGGAGGTTGCTGTAAACTGAGATCGCGCCACTGTACTCCAGCCATGGAGTGAGACTCTGTCTCAAAAAAAAAAAAAAAAAAAAAGAGGCAGACATGAGCCTAGGAGTGCGGAGACACTGAGGCAGTGGGGGAAAGGGAGTGGGGTAAGGTGAAGTGAGGCAGCTACTTTCCCAGCAGAGCCAAAAGCAAATGTTGATGTTGGCTTCAGGGCTACATTTATGGTGAGGAACTGGCTTTATTTCTTTTCTTTCTTTCTTTCTTTCTTTTTTCTTTTTTCTTTTTTTTTTTTGAGACGGGAGTCTTACTCTGTCGCCCAGGCTGGAGTGCAGTGGCACGATCTGAGCTCACTGCAACCTCTGCCTCGTAGGTTTAAGCGATTATCCTGCCTCAGCCTCCCGAGTAGCTGGGACTATAGGTGCCCGCCACCACGCCCCGCTAATTTTTTTTGTATTTTTAGTAGAGACCGGGTTTCACCGTGTTAGCCAGGATGGTCTCGATCTCCTGATCTCGTGATCCGCCCGCGTCGGCCTCCCAAAGTGTTGGGATTATAGGCGTAAACCACCGCGCCCAGTCGGAAGTGGCTTTATTTCTAAGACAAAAATGCCTAGCACTTGAGCATCCAAGCTTCAAGAGGATAAGGAGTTGGTGACAGACAACACTGGGACTGTTTCTAGACTTGATTTATTGACTTGTCTGTTTCCATTCTGTTATTAATCTGATTGACAATGAAGCCCGGGATGTGGCTGGAAGGGATTTCTGCGTGCGTGCGCATGCTACCGTCAGGGCTGGGTGGGCCCGCTCTGGGCAGGTGCTCCCGTGGGTGGGGGGTGTTTGAGCGAGGGCTGTTTGCGTGTGAGAAGGGCGTGTGTGGAAACGACACGGGAGAAGTGGGCGTCTCTAGGGAGTTGTTTGTATGTGATGTGAGATGTGTTTGCCGGGATTGGGAAGTAACATAGGTTCGGGTATGTGCAGTGCGTAGGGTTGGATGGGAGGAGGTTGTGGGGCTCCCAAGGTAGCACGGGAGGAGGAGGCTTACAGACACATCTTACAGAACAGCCCCTTTTCTTGCCCGCCTAGGTTTTCCCCCTAGATTATAGTTTCCCAGTTGCGAGATCCTGGGAGAGGGAAGAGGAGAGGCGGAAGGCGTCCTAGAGTTAGGAGTCTGGGGGCTCCCCTCTCTGCGTCTCGCACGACCTGGGAGCTGGGGAAAAGAACAGATGGGGATGGATGCGCGCCCCACAAGGGATTGCGTAGCGACACGTGAAGGATTCAACCTCAGTCCAGTAGTTGCATCCTCTGCCCCAGGGCTGCCCACTTCACTTCTTGTGTGCCCACACTGGCTGGAAGCCCGCGTCCGCTGCTCTCAGCTACGCCAGGAGGAAGACCCCGTAAGGGAGCGGAGTCCCGCCTCTCCCTTGTTACTGACGCGCCCCGCCCCCTCCCCGCCCGGCGGAGCCCCGCCCCCCTCCCCACCCCCGCCCCCGCCCCCCACCAGCCGCTGCGCTCCCCTCGCTCAGTCTGGCGGGCCCCATGTTACTGAGCGGAGCTCCTCCGGCGGGCTCCCGGCCGGGGCCGCGGGCCCAGGGGAGCGCTGGGGGCGGCCCAGGGGGGTCCCGCCGGGGCGCCGGGGGTGCGGGAGCCGGCCCAGGAGGGGGCGGCAGCGGCGGAGTAGCCAAGTGGCTCCGGGAGCACCTGGGCTTCCGCGGGGGGGGCGGCGGCGGAGGGGGCAGCAAGCCGGCGCCCCCTGAGCCGGATTACCGTCCCCCTGCGCCCTCTCCGGCCGCGCCCCCCGCGCCGCCTCCGGACATCCTGGCCGCCTACAGGCTGCAGCGGGAGCGCGACTTCGAAGACCCCTACTCCGGGGGGTCGTCCGGCTCCGCCGCCCTCGCCACCCCTGCCGCCCCCGGCCCCACGCCGCCCCCGCGCCACGGCTCTCCCCCACACCGCCTTATTCGGGTCGAGACCCCGGGGCCCCCGGCGCCCCCTGCTGATGAGCGGATCTCCGGACCCCCCGCCAGCAGCGACAGGGTGAGTGCCGCGCCGGGCCGGGATGGCGGGGAGGGGAGGCGGTCAGGGGTCTGGAGGTCGCGAGAGGGACAAAGGTGGCCTGACTCAGGCCCCTCGGTGTTTCAGCGACTGGCAGACGCGAGCCCCTGACCCCGGGGCTCCGAGCCTTCACCCACCTTTGTTCAGGTTCTCAGCCGACTCATCTGAGACGGAAGCCCCAAACTCTGCCCCTCTGCCCCATTCCCTGTAATGGCCCCAGGACTGGTGACCCTCCCCCTCCCGGGCTGGCTCTGCACTTCGCAGCCCCCTCCAGCCTGATCCGTGAGCCTTTTTCTAGCGGGAATTGAGGCGCACCTCCCAACCCCCACTGGTTGATGGCCTTTCTGCCCCTCTGGAAGCAGCAGCTCACTGCCCTTTGATCTCTGACCCTTCCCCCAGGGCATAGCCAGCACAAAGCTCTTCCCTCCTGTTGCCTCTTTGCTTCCTCCTCCTCCTCTTCCTCCTCCTCTTTCTCCAGCCTAAGCATCCTTGCAGGTGCCGAAGCCCCAGAAAGGAGGTGAAGGCGGGTTTCTCCTTGCGGACACAGCACGAACTGGCCTTTGCCCTGTGGGCTGTTGTTCTCAGGAGGCCAAGACAGGCAGCTTACAGTTCTTGCCAAGGGGGCTTCCTGGGGTCCAGGCCCACTCCTTCCTCCTTCCCTTGTCCTATCACGTATGAGGATAGTCAGTGCTCAGGACCTGTTGCCCACATGGGGCTAAGCAGCTGAGCCCATTCCTCCTCTCCTCCTGGCCTCCCTTTCCCCCGGGTCCATTCTGAGGGAGGCTGGAGCTTTTCCTGGGTCTGCAGGCACCAGGATAGGGAGGAGAACAGGACATCCACCATGCCTCAGGGCCCTGCCCTGACTCGGGTCGGCCTTATTCCTCCCTGGCAGAGTGAGAGCTGAAAGCCATTCCAGGCCCCTCAGTTCTGTGATGATGACTCTGTGGGCTGCCTTGGCTCTGTTGTCCTTCTTCACTCGCCCCGGGAGCTCAGTTCTGGGGCCTACCCGCCGCTCCTCAGCAGAGAACATTTGTATTTGATTGGAGTGCAGAGTTGCTTTCCGAATCTGTTGGCTCCAAGACTGAGGCTTTTTAGCTGAGAGAGCGCCGTTCCGCCACATTTCCTGGATGAGAGGGATCTGTCAGGGCCAGAGCAGAAGCCTCAGGAATGCAAATTCTTTTTCCCCTAGTTTTTGCTATGGGGCATGGCTGCCCATCCCGGGCCAGGATACTTGTTCTGCAGAGGAAGGTTCAAGGGCACTTCTCCCAGGCTGTGCTTGTCTGCTTCTTGTCCCCCACTATTGTGTGATGTGATGGAGGTGGTGACAGTGAGGCAGAGAGAGGGGGAGGCCCTGTTCTTCCCACTGACCAGTCAGTCTCCTCCTCTCTAACCACTGCCTGTTTGGCACAGGCAACATGGGCCTGAGCTGTCTTTGGCCTTTCTCCTCTCTACAGTGGCTTGGATGACCTAACAGGCTGCCCACCAAGCCATGGGCTCCTCCAGGACACGGACCATGTCTTCTTGTGTCTCCCAAGTGCCTGACACAATGCTTGACATAAAGAAGGGTGCATAAATATATCCTGAATGGGGACTGTCCATTATCAGGGTGGCCTGAGGGTCAGGGACTCCCCTAGCCGCAGCTTCCCTTGCACATTTTCCCAGACACCCCCAAGGAAGGGGCTGTACCCACACAGTTCCATGCAGCGACTCACAGACTCTTCTTGCCAAGGGCCTCCATGCCTCAGCTTGGGTCAGCCCTGTGATCTGTGTGCTTTTCAGACTTAGGGGCCAAGAGATGTCTGACTCCTTTGTCAGCTACAGGGACAGGAATGAAATCCAGCAGGCTCTCCCAGGAGCCATACAATCTGTGGTTTCTTTAATGGGTGTGATGAGAAAGACCCAGGATGCCATGTGAGTTGGCCCGGGGCAGGGATGCTGTATCTCTATGGGCCCTGACCTGGGGCCTCCCACCATTTAGAGAGAGCAGCTCCCCACCCATTTAGGAGCAGAGTTTGGGGTCTGAGTCTTCCCCTAGGAAAAGCTCAGACAAGGTTCCTGAGTCCCTTACCCTAAACCTAAGAGATGCTGCTCCTGGATGTGAGCTGGCGCATGCCCCTGTGGCCCAGTGGAGCTGGTGTTTATGTACTATGTGGCCGCTTTCTCACTGTTTTCTGTTCCTCATTCTCTCAGGCCTCCTGGCTTGCTTTGAGGTCTCCTCCTCACATGACATGAGGCCTGGGAACAGGGATGTGCTTTGTGCTGGCCTATTCTCTCCTCTGGAACCCAGTGGCTGGGGCTGGGGGAGTCAGAACCCTCTGAGAAGGGATGGGTCATGAGATTTGATGGAATGGGTGGAGGTGTTTCTATGACAAGCCAGAGGGATTGAGCAGAAACCCAGTTAGTATGGGGACAGGAGAGAACCAGGTCCTGGGCAGTACCCTGAGAGGCCCAGGGGGGCTCAGGACCATTAGCCTTCTCTCCACGCGGGGTTCTGGCTGCCGGCCCATCCTGGGACCCACTGCTGTAGTTGGCAGGGGTGCAGGGGTGGCCATCTGGGCAGGCCTAGCAGGGCAGGTGTGGGAGCAGCAGGAGCCGCGCCCTGCAACGGGCAGGCAGGGCCTTGCCATCTGGCCAGAGGAAGAGCTTCTTCATGATGCTGGGCCCTTGTCTGGCCCCCAGGCCATGCTCTGGCAGGGGGGCTAGAGAGCTGGGCCTTCCCTTGCTTTGCTCCCTTTTCTCAGACCTTCAGCAGGAAAAACCTGGTGTAATTAGGGAAGGGGATGGATATGGAAACAGGGCTCTGATTGGACGAAGCTCTGAGCTGTCTGTGACCATCTGTGCGGTGTGTCCTTTGCCTCCCTCATGCCAAGATACATGTTTGGGGCTGGGTGGGGAGGTAACATGGACAATAAGACAGTCAGGCACCCTGGATTAAAACCAGGGCTCTTCTTAGTTCATGGAGAGGTTCCTGGGCTTCATGAACCTCCAGAAATTGTGTGCAGATATTTCCTATTTTTCTGGGGAAAGGTATAGCTCTTAGATTCTCATAGGGGTTCACAAGCCCCAAAATGTTAAGAACTTAAAAAAATAGTTGTATCTCACAGATGATATCCACAGGACTTGGATCCTCCAGGCACAGATTTGGAAAGGAGGAAACAGACAGAGGTAGGAAGAGTTAAGTGAGGGATACAGTGAGGGCATCTGAAGTTGAACAAGACATTCCTGCCCTGAGGTTAGGAGGATTGATCGGGGCTGCCAGTCAGTGTAGGACCATCCCTTAGCCAGTGTTCATTAAGTGTATGTCATTAGGTGCTGAAAGGGACACAGCACCTGGAAGACCTGGTGCTTGCTTTTTTGGAGTTTGTTTGCTTGTTTGTTTTACTGTTCCTTCTTAGGACTTCCACAGAGTCTGTAGGTCCGATCTGCTTATCTTGCAGATGGAGATAGAGGGAGGAGGAGAGTCTGGGGAAGGAAGGGAGGAGAAGGGAGGAGTCCAGGTGAAGGAACTTTTGTAGACTAGTTAAATCTCTTAAACCTCACAGGCTGGCCATCTGTGCTGCCATTGCTGCTTTGAGGATGGCTGAGGCCTGCAGCTACTGGGGGACTGGATGGCAGGCCTGACCACTCCACCCAGTGCCGTCACCCCACACTGCGGCACCAACTCTGTCTGGAAGACATCTGTGCTTCTTACCTTGGCTAGTGAATGACTCAGTGACAACTCAGCTCTGGCGCTTTGCCTGTTGGGAGCTGGGAACCTGAGGACCATGGATGGGAGCTGCTGGCTAGGCTGAGCAAGCCCTGGCTGGGGCCCAGGGCTTGAAGGGGTACCTGCTGCCCACTCCATTAGCCCTCACCACAGAATCAACATATTATGTGAGAGCAAAAGTGGGGCCCAAACCCTGCATGTGGTGGGCCTGTGGGTGCCCCCAGAGCCTGGTGCCTAGCCTTAGGGCTTCACAACTTGGAGCTTATTTTGTGTCTATCACTGTGGGCCTCCTCCAGAAGGACTCAGAAATTTGGTCTTTTTGTCTTTAATAATATGGTGGCTGACATTTACTAAGCAGTTCCCTTGTGCCTGGTACCATTTTGAAGCAGCTGACATGTGTTAGACCAGTTGATCCTGAAAACAATCCTGTGAGGAAGATTCTACTACTATCCCCAGGTTACAAATGGGGAAACCAGAGCACAGGATGCTGAGTCACACTTGCACAGTTTCTCAGCCAGCAGGTAGTAGAGTGAGCCCAATGCCTGGACCCTCAGCACCTACCACCAGGTGCCTGGCAGAGAGGAGGTATTCACTAAGCATTTGCTAACGAACAAGAGGAAGCAGACTCTTAGGGAAGGAATGAGGGGTGTGTTCTGTACTGAGTTTACCACTTCCTGAATGCTGGGGACCACCACTTGCTCCCCAGTCCTAAGGTGGCACCAGACATACCCAAGGGTCTTATGAGGGTTGGTAGGATCGACTGCATGTCTGTAATGTGTGACTGTTTTATAAACAAGGCATTGTTCTTGTAATTAGAAAAGGGAAAGACATTTGTTTTATGTCAAGGGATTTCTCAGATAAAATAGGAGAAGGACATTGCAATAAGCAGGAACCATGGGTATAAAAAGTTTGATCTCGAGGAAGGTAAGTAATGTACCATTACTTCCCAAACTGTAACGGGTTAATAGATTTTCAGTGACAAAGGGCTTCCATGGTTAAATATTTTTGAGAAATTACAGGATTAAACAAAATTAGACTGATTTCTTTGCTGCAGGACTCCTTAGATTTAAAGTGTATTTTAAATCTACAAATAGAGGAGAGAAGATGCTGCATTTCCCAAATGTTTGGAAAATCTGTAGTAAGACACTACAAGTCAGGAAGCCAGGGTCCCTGTCTTGTCTCTGCTGCTGACAAGCTGCATACCCTGGACAAACACCTAAACTCTGAGGCCTTAATACCTGAATGTAAAAGATTATCCTCAGAGCTAACATTTGTTCAGCACTGACTCCATGCCAGCCTCTGGGCTAAGAACTTTTGCAAATTAATTTTCCTCTTCCCAACCCTATGATATGGGTACTATTACCATCCTTTTTCTACAGATAAAAAGACAGAGGTCTACAGATAAAAAGAGGTTTCCAGACACTCAGTGTAAGCTAAAGAAATAGAGGAGGGGGCAGTAGTAGACTTTGGGGACCTTGCAGAGCAAGGCGCGCATTGTAACGCGTGCCCCTCTTGCTCCTCCTAGATCCACACCCCCCTGGAGCCCCGTGGTGGGGGTCAAGAATGTGTTGCTTGGCCCAGTTGCAGAGTGGAAGAGGAACCAGATGGCGGGCCTGCTAGCTACCACAGGAGAGGCTTGAGCAGGAAGGAGATTCAAAGTATGACAGCTGCTCTGGGAGGGGCACTGCCCAGTTGGAACAGACACAATAGCAGAGTCCTGGAGACACCCTGCCGGGTGGCAGGAAGGAGAGGGATGGGATCCTCTGGGTAGTAGATACTTTACCTACTAGTTTGGCAATCTTTCAGCATTTCAGCAGCATTCTGGCTATATCAGAGAGTGTGCCTAAATACCAGCCGTGGTTTTAGGTGTCTTCCCCAAAGGTCCTTTGCGGACAATTCCTCCCTTTGGCCTTTGCGCCACAGTCTTTGATTTCTATTCAGATGTAGATCTGCTGAGAGCCTGATCCTGCAGCCATTAGAGGTCAAGGTGAATAGGGATCTGAAAGGTGATGTCACTCCAGAGAATGGAGTCTGGAGAGGACACCTGTTGAGCGTCCCTTAGTATACATTGAGTATCTACTGTGTGCTAGCCCTGAGATTGATGCAGGATACAGTAGTGAGCACGTCAGAGTGAGGCAAAGGGACCATAAACAAAACAACAAATTAGGGTAGGTCAAAGGGGTCGGAAGCCTATAGGGGCAGCTTCCTCCACTGAGCAGTTTATCCTGGGGACCTAGAAGCCACAGGAAAGCAGGCCTGGGTTCTGTCCGGGATCTTCTGTGCCCAGGGTGGGTACCTGTCCTGCCATCCTTCCCAACTGGCATCTCTGCTGCTGCTCCTGACTCCCAGCCCTGTGGGCGGCTCCTTTGGGCATCCCAGCCCAGGGTGTGGGGCCGGGGCTTCCTGGAGCTGGGTGTGGAGCCAGGAATGGAACAGAGGAGCCATTGAGCTGCCCACAGAGTTGCCACCGGGGCGCCCACGGGCACTGCAGGCTAGAGCTGAGGAGGCCCACGCCAGCCTGGGAGGGGTCGCGGCTCTGGGCATGGGCCCAGGACTTGGGTAAGAAGGGTGCTGCCTGCAGGCTTGGTGAGGGAGAGGCTGGAGGGGCTCTATGGAGTGGAGGAGCAGGGGTGGGGGGAATATCGGGGGCTTGGACCAGCTACTTCTGCCGGCCAAGCAGCTTCTGATGACACAGCTTCGCTTGGAAAGACTGTCCCCTCATATGACCCCACCCAATCCAGATTTATGCTTCCTCTGCTGAGTGAACAAGGAAAAGTACTTCCTTTGTCCATTCTTCCTGTTTTATGTGAATGGAGTTAACACATATTTACGGAGAGCTTTCAGGAATTTGACAGTAAACATGGTTCCTGCCCTCAGGAAGCTCACAGTCTGCAGGAAGACATGGAACAAAACAAATATTTACCATGCAGTGTGATAATAGCCCAGCACAGAGACACCTAACAGGCCTGGGGGAGTATCGAAAGGCTTTCTAAAGAAATAATCTATAAGAGTTAGCTCTTGAGGAGGAAGGAGAAAGCGATCCAGGCAGAGGGAAAGCCTTTGAAGTAGAAAGAACATGCAGCTTTCTGGTAACAAAGTGATCCAAGGTGAGTAGAGAGAAACTAAAGAGGAAAGTGGAAGCTTTCAAATCTCTTTAACTACAGACTTTTTCCTGAAGCACTGGAGAGACGTCGCAGGGTTTAAGGATAATGTGTTGGTTGATTCAGACACTGTTGAGCGGCTGCCACAAGAGTGTGATGCTGGCTGCCGACCGACAGAATTACCGAAGGTGGGCTGACCACAGAGCCCCCTTGGTCAAAGGGTGGGGCTGTGGGTGCCAGTTGGCCTGGAAGGAAGCAGCTTGGGTGGGTAGGGGTGAGTGGATTTATTTTCTCTACTTCCTGGTGGAAGCAGGACTAGGGGTGAAGGCCTCCAAGGGGAGATAGGTGATAATCAAGGAGAAACATTTGTCTAGTGCCTACTGTATGTCAGGTGCTTACTGGAGTTGGAAAGACAAAAATGACAGAGTTCCAGGTATGGATAGCCCGGTGGTGGTAATGGGATGATCTGAGATGGTGGTTATCCCACAAGCAGGCAGAGATGCAAGGGAGGTGGTAAAGTAGCTGAGGGCATGAATAGAACAAGGTGGGAGCTGAAGAGCCCAGATGAGATGGTAGGAGCCGTTGGGAGGTGCCTCCGAGGGAATAGCGGGGTCGAAGGAACGTGCAGAAGGGGTCTCCGAGGCGGAGAGTCTCCTTTCTTCATCTCTGCCTTGCTAGCGGTCACCATTCCCAGTTCCTGTAACCCAGAGCAGGCCAGTCACCCCACGGCCTCCCAGCCCAGCTGGCTCCTACAGCCCTGATCTGGCTCAGAATCAAAGCCTAGACTGAGATTTAAGGAAAGGCAAGAGTGGCCTCTCCCCATGCCACAGGCCCTGGAGCCACCTCCTGTCATCGCCTGTCAACCCACTGGTGCAGTGCTCCCGGGGTGCTGGCAGCCTTGGGTGAACTGGGCTCAGTCTCTGCCTCAGCCAGCGCCCCATCAGGAGAAGCCCAAGCCCAGTTTGGAGAAAGGTTCTATTGTCCTCAGCTGCGCCCCGCCCCGAGCACCTTGAGCGCCTCTTCGGAGTGTGTGGTTTGCAGTTCACTCTGCGTTGAATGACAGCAGGCATAGAGGAGTGTCCGTGAGCCACTTGTGTGGGAGAAAGGGGCAGCGTGGGAAGTGAAGGGCCAAAGGGAAGCCTTTCCTGTCCCTGCCCTCCAGGACCCACAGGGACTTCAGCACAACTTCAGGACTGCCCCAAAGCTGACTCCATCCAGCATTCTCTCTCCCAGGACAGCCAAGATGCCCCCTGGTGGCAGGTTGGCAGCCTTTTGCACAAAGGGCATGGGTTCCAATTCAACTTATGTAGAATGGTCCTGGACATGTTCCCTAACTTCCCTGAGCCTCTGACTCCTTAAAATGGGGACAGTAATACCCACATAACAGGGGTTGTGAGGATCCATCAGCAGAACTGAAAAAGTGAGTACTCAACCTTCCCTTCCTTGATGATGAGCAGCTGTTTATTCGTTCACCACCTGGAAGTGCCCTCGTAAGCATGGACCATGCTAATCTCTGAGTTGTCTGCCTGTTCTTTGCTTGCTCTTTGAACTCTTCCAACACCTTTGTAACTGTTTCTCTGAAGTAATTCCCTTTGTTGAACCACCTGGTGTAGGCTCTGGTCCTGCTTGGACCCTGACTTGAGGCAGGACCTGAGGCCCATTAGCCTCCTTCTGGCCATTTAGCCTAGGAGATGGCCTAGAGGCACAAAATTAGTGGAAAAGATGTACCACTTGGGGCCGGGCATGGTGGCTTATGCCTGTAACCCCAGCACTTTGGGAGGCCGAGGCGGGCAGATCACGAGGTCAAGAGATCGAGACCATCCTGGCCAACATGGTGAAACCCCATCTCTACTAAAAATACAAAAATTAGCTGGGCTCAGTGGCACGCACCTGTAGTCACAGCTACTCGGGAGGCTGAGGTAGGAGAATGGCGTGAACCCAGGAGGTGGAGGTTGCAGTGAGCCGAGATCACGCCACTGCACTCCAGCCTGGCAACAGAGCAAGACTCCGTCTCAAAAAAAAAAAAAAAAAGATGTACCACTTGGTTGGCGGCCTAGTTGGGAAGGCCTGCAAAGGAAGAGCCAGAGCTTGTCCCCATCCAAGCTCAGAGCCTGTCCTTGAGTACCTGGGGGTCTGGATTGAAGGCAGCCTACTTGGGACTCTTGCTCCCATGGACAGAGTATCTTGGGAGAAGCAGAGTTGCCTCTCCTCTCCCTGAAGCCCAGTGTCTTCACTCTCCTCCCACAGCTAGCAATCCTAGAAGACTATGCGGACCCGTTTGATGTTCAGGAGACTGGTGAAGGTTCAGCAGGAGCTTCAGGAGCCCCAGAGAAGGTCCCTGAAAATGATGGCTACATGGAGCCCTATGAGGCTCAAAAGATGATGGCCGGTGAGTGACAGGGGCAGGGGAGGTGCTCCCTGAGGCCTGGGCTCTGCAGAACAGGCTTTGTGACTCACAAGTCTAAGGACTGATTCTTTGGTCCCTGGCAAATATGGAGAAAGTCTTTTCCAGGTCCTTGGGGAGGATGGTCACTGCCTTTCAGAGTCATTTTGGAGAAGCAGCTGTAACCTACGAGACCTGAAGTGGTACAGGAGGCCACGCAACTGAAGTGCAGATAGAAGCATTCAAGATAGGAAGGAAAAGATAGTGGCGAGGGCTGGGAGGATCAGTGATCCCAAAAAGAGAACCACTAGCCTTGGGAGGGGGGATGAGTTTGAAACGAAACATCTTCATGGCAGTTGGAGAAAGATGACTGGAAATGTAGTTACAGTGGGTGTCATGAGCCTGGGCAAGTAGTCCAAAGAGTGAGGCTAGGGAGAAATGAGTAGACGTGGTCTTGGGAACAGAGGCTGAGAGAGAGTCCAGGGGAAAGAGATCAAATAGGGGTGATCAGAGAGGACAGGGTGGGTCTGTCCAAGCCACAGCCCTGAGGCAGGGTGAGAGGAAGTTTGTTCAGGGGCAAATGATGTTAGCGCTGGGTGTGCATGGGAACCTAGATGAGAGAGTCCGAGACGGGCAGGGCAGTGCTTCGTAGGCTGGAATGAGGTATCTGGACTTGCTTCAAAACGGGGAGTGGAGCCATAATGAATTCTTGAGCAAGAGAGGAACAGGACGAAAATGTCAGCTTTATTACTGATAAAGTTGATTAGAGAACATTACTTATGTTCACCACAATGGGCCTATGTGTCACCGCAATGGGCTTCTTAATACTTCACCACAGAATTAAACTTGCCCACTCAGGCTTGGGCAACTCAGTAGGCCTAGTGGGGGAACCCTGCAAAGGAAGAGCCAGAGCTTGTCCCCATCCAAGCTCAGAGCCTGCTCTTCGGTACCTGGGGCTCGGGGTCAAAGACACACAGGAGCAGGCCACTGACTGCATGAACCAGAATGTTCTTTCTCTTCAAGAGCAGGAGAGCGTGCATTCACTGACCAATACAATAAACTGCTCTTCCTACTTGGGAGAGGTGGTAAGGGAGGCAGAGAGTGGTCAAGAATATCCCAGGAATATTATTCCATGGAGCCCTTCGAAACATGAGCCTGCAGAATGCAGGTTCACCCTAGCAGTAACCTACACACGGAAAGATGAGGGTGAAGGTCACTGGGTATTGGCAAAGAACAGATGGGATTTGAAGAATGAAGGAGGGCCAGGTCCAAGGAGAACAGTGTAGTAGATGGAAATGGAGAAAGTGAGAAGCTTACTACCCCATTTAGGTCAGAGGGTGTGGACCCCAGGAAGCCCCCACAAAACCCCCATGAATGCCCTGAAATTATATGTGAAAATATAGGAGCACATTTTTCTGGGGAGTAGCTCCATAGCTTTTATCATATTTTCACTGGGGTCAGTGATCCCAGTAAGAGAACTACTAGCTTTGGAGAAGGTGGTCAGTTTGAAACGATGGTATGTCAAAGCAAAAGGTCTTTATGGCAATGGACACAAATGACTGGAAATACAGATGCAGCAAGTGCCATGAGGCTGGGCGTATATTTCAAGGAATTAGGATAGGGAGAGATACATAAGACCTGGTCTTGGGGAACAGAGGCCAAGAGAGGATCTAGGGAGAGGCCAGCTGGGGGTGATCAGAAAGAAAGTATTTGCCAGGTCCTTGGTGAGGATGGTCACTGCCTTTCCAATAGTCACTTTGGAGAAGCAGATGTGACTTGTGTGACTTGAAGTGGTACAGGAAGCCACACAACTGAAGGTCAGATATTAGCATTCAAGATAGTCAGGAAGGACAAAATAATGGTGGGGCTGGGTCAGTGATCCCAAAAAGAACCAGTTAGCTTTGGAGAAGGTGATGTGTTTGAAACCATGGAATGTCAAAGTGAGAGGTCTTTATGATGATGAATGTACCTTGTCGAAGGGAAAGTTTCAAGGCGGGGGCGGTCCACAGTGTCTGTGCAGCAAAGAATAATTCTGTGATTGTGAAATGATATCATTTGCGGGCCGGGCGCAGTGGCTCACGCCTGTAATCCCAGCACTTTGGGAGGCCAAGGCAGGCGGATCACCTGAGGTCAGGAGTTCAAGACCAGCCTGGCCAACATGGTGAAACCCCCGTCTCTACAAAAATTAGCCAGGCATGATGGTAGGTGCCTGTAATCCCAGCTACTCGGGAGGCTGAGATGGGAGAATCGCTTGAACCTGGGAGGCGGAGGTTGTAGTGAGCTGAGATCGTGCCATGGCACTTCAGCCTTGGTGACAGAGCAAGAGTCTGTCTCAAAAAAAATAAAATAAAATAAAAAGGAATGATATAATTTGAGACAGAAGGAAACAAATGGAACTTGGCATCAGGGAGGAAGTGGACAACGGGAGGATTGTGCCTCAGTTTCCTAAACTCATAAATTTTACCCAGCCCTCACTGACTGTCGCAGGATCCTTTTCCTGTCTTTTACTCTGGTGCCCACCCGCCCTTGCCTTCATTGGCCCTTGCTTTTAGTGACCCGAAGTGTTCTGAGTTTGAGGAACCCAGGATGTGTAGTTGCTGAGCTCCCCTCAGAGCCAGGGCATCTTCTCTGAAGGAGGCCTGGCTTGTTGCTGAGAAGCATTGTAGGAGGAGGGGAGCCAGAAAGCCAAGGCTGAGCCCTCACCTCTCCCTTTCTGCCCTGCCCTGGCAGAGATCCGGGGCTCCAAGGAGACAGCAACTCAGCCCTTGCCTCTGTATGACACACCCTATGAGCCAGAGGAGGATGGGGCCACCCCGGAAGGTGAGGGGGCCCCCTGGCCCCGGGAGTCCCGCCTGCCAGAGGATGATGAGAGGCCCCCCGAGGAGTATGACCAGCCCTGGGAGTGGAAGAAGGAGCGGATTTCCAAAGCCTTTGCAGGTGAGTCCTGTTGGAGAGGGCAGGTCAGCCGGGGCCTCTGAGCAGCTTTCCAGGCTCAAGAGAATGGAAGGAGTGGACCCTAGGAGCCCAGGGAGGCCCAGGATCAGGACTCTAGGGAAATGTAGTTGAGTTCTGTACTGCAGGGGGTGGGGTTGGCAGTGTGGACACAGCGCTGTGTTTAGGGTCAAGGAATGGGTACAGGAGAAGGATGAAGGTATTGCCCTGCTTCACCACCTCTTGGAAGCTAAGAGGCTTAGACTACTTCTATCTTTTGGGGACTAGGTATATTTAAAAATAAATTCCAAAACAAACTTATGAAACTCGTGACATGTGTTAAAATACTTACATTTAACGAAAGAAGGCACTTACTTCAAACAATGAAGACAGCTATGGGTGTAACCTGAATTCTAGGGCTCTGCCTCCCAGTGGTAGGCCCTGGCAGACCAGGGGTGTCTGGCCCCAAGGAGATTTCTGAGGAGCAGAGTGAGGCTATGAGAAATCCCTTGATTGTCAGATGAAGATCAGGTTTCTTTTGTTGCAGCCACACCACTGTCCATCCCAAGTCCAAGCCCACCATGGAAAAGTTCATGTTAGCTGTCTGAGGTGGGTGGAGCAAGAGCCCGGAGCAGGGAGAGGGCTTTTGCTCCTGGGTCCTTGATTCAGGGAGAACATAAAGGGCTCAAATGTCATTCGACTTCACTCCTGCCCGCATATGCCCCTCTGCCCTGCTTGGGCAAGGGGCTCATCCTGGAGCTGGACCCAGCCCTCCTCTGCCCTCCCCACCCTGACAGCCAGACTGGAAAACCACAGGATTCTAATACTCTTCCTGTAAAGCACACACCATTGAGGACGGGCCGTTTATCTCCAGAAGTCTCCTTGGAGAATCAATACTGTTTGGATTGCTTAATGGGAAAATCTATGCTCGTCATTAGGAAACCTCGTTAGCAGTCCAGCAGCCGGAGTGGCATCACTCTTCTCAAGATGGGGGGTGGGCATTAAATTTCAGTAAAACATCTGCCCCCAAGTCTCAGTAATCCTGACAACCTGAGGCGAGGCTGGCTTTCTCGCTGCCTGCGAGTTCCCAGGCTGTGGGGAAAAGGAGAAAGGGAGGCAAGGCTGTGGGCGCCAGGAGGCTATGGGAACCCGGAGGTGGTGCTGGTCACTCCTAGTCCTGCATTTCCTTTGTTCCTGGTATCTGTGGGCCCTGGAGGCTTGTAAGAGGTCAAATGAAGGGGACCCACGAGCTGGCAGAGCAAGACCCTGCATCCTGCTGCTTGCCACCCGAGCTTCCCACCCTCTGACCAGGCCAGCCTGGTGTGGTCAGTGTTGGCTCCGCCCAGTCCTTGAGTCCCTCCCCAAAAGCTGACCTGCCTCTGCCTCTGCCCCTCCCCCTCCTCCTTTCTAGGCTGTCCTGTGTCCTGGCTCTGGGTTTTGGTGTCTCAACCTTTACCTCTTTCTGTCTCTGTCACTGTCTGTCTCTCTTCTCACTTCTGCTGCTGGCTCCAGTTGACATTAAGGTCATCAAAGACCTACCTTGGCCTCCACCTGTGGGACAGCTGGACAGCAGCCCCTCCCTGCCTGATGGGGACAGGGACATCTCCGGTCCAGCCTCACCCCTCCCTGAGCCCAGCCTGGAGGACAGCAGCGGTGGGTCCTGGGGGGCTTCTGGCCAGGGTGACAGGTCCTCACCCCTCCAGGCCCTGCGGGTTGGGTTGGAGGAGTTGAGAGGTGGGGCAGGGTTTGGAGACCCCAGGAAGAATCTCATTTGGGAATAAGAAGAAAGAGACAAAATGCACGTTCCTCCCTTCCCCATAGCTGTGGGATGGTGTCTCCTACAGGGAGGCCCCTTTCTAATGTGTTCCTCACCACGCTACAAAAATCCACCATTTAAAATTCACTTTGGGGGGAGCTTTGCTTGGCCAGATCCTTCAGCAATGCAAATATTCCTGAGGTGGGGGTGGGACAGGCACAGGAAGTGTGGAACTCCTTGGCACAAAGGAGCAGATCTGACCCTTGCATCTGGTGGCTGAAAGACAATAAGGGCTTCAAAGGGCTACAGGGAGAGAAAAAGAGCCCAAATGAGGAGAAAGAACGCACTTAATTTTTCCTCTATGTTCAGTTCTGTCCAGAGTGGGCACCCAAGGGTGTGTGTGCAGAGGCATGAGCATCTGGTTGTACATTTGTGCCTGAATATTGTATTTTAAAATATGGGATGAAGGAGGGTGTCTATCTATACGTGCATGTGTGCATGTGTGCCTGTGTGCCTGTGTCCAGGGGACCCATGGGGGCTCAGCCTTTCCTTATGTAGGCTCAGCTATCAGGCTGCCCTGGTCTGGGAGGGCAGAGGTGCTGCCTCTGGGCCTCTGTGGGTTGGGGAAGGGAGCCAGTGGGCAGCAACGTGGGGGGTGGGGGAGGGGCGAGCCGGCTGGTGGCTTTGGGCGGGATTAGCCTGTCAGGATGGCACCAAGGGGAATCAGATAATTGTTCTCAGATCGATAAGTCATTTCTACAGAATGGCTTGGCAGGGTGATTTGGAGAACGGTAATGAACTCTGAGGAGGAGAAAGAAACAATATTATCAGCGCTGAAGCCACCCTGAGAGGATGGACTGGGGGAAGGCAGTCAGCTGCTCTGGAGGGAGAAGTGTGCATGGTTTCTCGGGTTGCTCCTCTGCCCTCTCCTCCCACAGTGTGGAGACTGCGAGGCCCTGTGGCACAGAAGGCCCACCCCCACCAGGGGATGGATCCAAGATTATGTCCCCAGAGCCAGTCAGGCCCTTGAGCATGGGCTGCCCTCCTAGAACATTCCTTTGATCATTTCGGGGCTGGAAGAAGTAGGGATTGGGCACTGGCTATTTAGTAGGGACCTCTGAGGACCTCTAGGGTCCTTAGAGTCCATGACTGATATGTTCCCCACAGCCCAGTTTGAAGGATCGGAGAAGAGCTGCCTATCACCTGGCCGGGAGGAGAAGGGGCGGCTACCTCCCCGACTCTCTGCAGGGAACCCCAAGTCAGCCAAGCCCCTAAGCGTGGAGCCCAGCAGCCCCCTGGGGGAGTGGACAGATCCAGCACTGCCTCTGGAAAACCAGGTGTGAGTGTCTGTGTCCAGCTGGGGACTCCCTCTCCGCTCCTCCCCTCCTGGCACTGGCTTCCCTACAGGGAACACCCACAATGGGTGGGCCTGGACGGCGAGGGACCCAGCAGAGATGCCCCCCTTCCTCTCTCTCATCCTTAGCTGGTATCACGGGGCCATCAGCCGAACCGACGCCGAGAACCTGCTCCGGCTGTGCAAAGAGGCCAGCTACCTGGTACGCAACAGTGAGACCAGCAAGAATGACTTCTCCCTGTCTCTCAAGTGAGTGGGGACGGTTGTGGGTGCAGGGACAGCCAGCAGGGTGGAAGGGGACTCCAGTATTCCCCTTATGCCCGCCAAGCTGGGGAGGTCCCCATCCCCCATGAATGATCCCCAGGCACTGGGGGTCCTGAGATGTCTGAGACTCAGCCCCTGCTCTCAGGGAGCTCAGAGTCCATTGGGAGAAATAGTTGATCCGCAGCATGCAGCTCAGAAGGGTTCTGTTCTAGCTGTGTGGCCTGGGCCCCCTTAACCTCTCTAGGCCTCAGTTTCCTTACTAATGAAATGGATGGGGGATGATATAGGGAAGGATTAGGTGAAATAATGCATGAGAAGTGCTTAGCATAGTGCTAAGGGCTCAATAAATCATCACTGTCATTATTAATGGAAGCCCAAGATGTTCTAGAAGCATAGGCAAGGAGATAGGAGCTTTGCCTGAGGGAGTCTATAGGGTATAGGGTGGCGAGGGGGCGGGAGGGGGGCTGGGTGCTGGAAGGAGGGCAGGGTAGTGGACACAAAGTTATTCCTGTTTACTCTGAGGAAGAGTGTGTGTGTCTGTGTGTGTGTATTTGAGGACGGGGGGCGGGTGTCTGAGCTTTTGGATCCTGGAAGAGGTAGGGGAGGCAAGGCCCTCCCTTCCCATCAGGCTTTCCTCCCAGGAGCAGTAGATCAGCCTCCCAGACTCCCTGGTAGCATGGCCAGCCCTGCCCTGGGCAACCAGGAGTTCTGCCTGGTAGACCCTGTACCCCATGTTAGGAAGCCAGTGGGGTGGTATGTTCATTTGCCTCCCACCATCACTAGTAGGACACCTGCACCACTTTCTACCACATTCTCTGGGACCATCAAACAAATCCAATCTATGGAAACTTGGGGCTACTAAACCAGACATATCTGGGGGATAATTATTCAACTTCACTAAAAGATAATAGAAAAAGTGGTGGGCGTGTTGGCTCACACCTGTAATCCCAGCACTTTGGAAGGCCGAGGCTGGTGGATCACCTGAGGTCAGGAGTTCGAGACCAACCTGACCAACATGGTGAAACTCGGTCTCTACTAAAAATACAAAAATTAGCTGGGTGTGGTGGTGCGCACCTGTAATCCCAGCTACTCAGGAGGCTGAGGCAGGAGAATTGCTTGAACCCAGGAGGCAGAGGTTGCAGTGAGCCAATATCGTGCCATTGCACTCCAGCCCAGGCCAACAACAGCAAGAATCTGTCTCACAAAAAAAAAAAAAAAAAAAAAAAAAAGATAATAGAAAAAGTGCTGGACTATAGTCAGGTAACCTGAGTTCTATTCTTGGATTTGATAAACTAGCTATGTGATCCTAGAGAAATCACTTAATATCGCCAAGCCTCGGTTTCTACCTTTGCCAAATGAATTGATAGATACCGCTTTTTTTCCCTCAGCTGTCATACTCTAGGAGTCTTTGAATTATAAAATCAAAGAAGCATTTCCCAGAAGAGTTTTTGTCAAAAATTTGATGTATATAACCTCAGAAATGTGTATTGCCTTAAAAATTATAGTTAAAGTTCATGGAGCACACCAAGCAACCTATGTGCCATTTCTAAAGCAACTACTCCCCTGCAAGATAGATCTCTTTTTTATAGACAGAAAATAAATTCAAAGAGGCTTGTTACTTGCCCAAGGCCACCAGGTAATAAAGTCCCAAAACCAGGATTTGAACCCAGCTCTGTCTGACTCCACAAACCATGGTATTCCACGGCTCCACCAGTGCCATATTATTGTTTGGTACAGGCTAAGGTAAGGGGAGATGCCAGGGGTCTGGCTCCCAGAGTGGAGCCCTGCCAGCCTGCCTTAGCCTGGGAGGTAAAATGGCAAGGCAGGCCTGGAGACCTGCTCCCGCCCTGGCTGACCTGGCTCCACATCTGTCTGCCAGAGCCTCGTTTACATATAAATTGCTTCTCTGAAATATGATTATGGTTTCTCTTCTCTCCCTAATGGAAGGGCTTTCACTGGTAATTAAACAACTTCCTCAAAAAGGCTCTACAGCCTGGTCCTGCAGCCCAGCTGGTCCTAACCCCAGTACCCTGAGGGTCTGGCAGGGGCTTTGCTGTGTCCTAATGGACCCTTGGGACTTTGTCCCAGGAGGCGGGAAAGCACAGCCATCCCCTCTGCAGGAGGTTGGTTATCCAGATGGCTGCTGAGCTCTCTGGCCACTTGTCCTTCTTAGGCAGATCTCTTTTGAGAAGATAACAATGTGCAGCTTTTAGGAGAGACAATTCCCCAGGGGGACTAAGGGGGAAGCGGTCAGCCCCAAACTGAGAAGAGGTGAAGGAAAGCAGGGCCCATGCTGCTGATCACAGCCTTGGGCCTGACAGGGGACACTGCCTCCCCTCTCCACCACCCACAGGGGCCGTTTGCCTCAGGCCCCTGGCTCCTTTTCCCAAGGGCCTGAGCTGTCAGCCTCAGTTATCTCAGACCTACACATGGCCCCCGCCACCCTGCACCCTGACACGCCCAGCCCTGGGGCCCCAGGCCTTTTCCCAGAAGTCTGCTAGGCTCCTGAGGACACCATGCCTGGGGAGACAGAGGGATGGAGTTTGGGGCCTCCTTTTCTCCTCCCATCTGTCACCTCCCTTCAGCCTCCCCACTCTGATTTCTCACTTGTGGGCCTGGTGAAATGGGTCTTTGTACCCAGACAGGGGAGGCAAGTGATGAGGATTGCCAGCCTCACCTCTCTGCGGGGTGGACCTCAGGATGGAGGCAGCCCCCTCACTGGTTCTGCTTTCCACACTAATCTCTAAGCCCTGTCCTTGTCCCCAAGTAGGCTGTGGCCAGCAGTATATAACACTTAGGCTTCAGGGCTCCCCAAAACATGCCTTACTCCTTGCCTGTGGTTGGGTTTCAGACCTGAGGCCTGACAGACCAAGCCTGTGGTGGTTTAGACAAATGTACTTGGGTACTCCCGTGCCCTCTCATGGGCCGAGGGTCCCTGGACATTCAGGAGCTAGCCAGAGCTCTGAGCAGTGGGGTCCTTGTCTTGAGGGCAGAGCCAGGCACTGATGCTGATTTCCTGGTTGTGGCAGGGAGATGGGAGAGGCAGGAGCATGTCCCTGAGCAGGGGAATGAAGTCATTGTAGGCTGAAGGGCCAGATAAATGAGCTAGGGGCTTGGTCGAAGACCCAGAGAGCAAGAGAGTGAAGGGATATCCCCAGGAGGAGGCAGCTGAGCACTCCCAGCTTTTGGGGGGTCTTCCAGATCAGCTTCTCCCTTCCCCCTAGTCTTTAGAAGGGAGAGCCCCAACCAAGACTAGCTTGGTTGTCACATCTGTCCACCCTCCTGCCAAGGGTGTATGTGGTTCCACATGAGCCACCAGGAGCCCCTCACAGGTGTCCTACCATACAGCTCACGAAAGGTGAGGTTAAACTGGCCCTGGCCACAGAGGCTGGAGGGCCAGGGTGCCTGGACCCCAGGGTTGGCCAGCAGGGGTCGGGGGTGGTGTTGGTCACTCAGTTTCCACCTGCACACACCCTGTATACTCCCTGTACACACATTCTTGGCACACCCAGTGGCCTCACCACAAAGCCAATGCCCAGTGCTACCTACTTACACCACCACCACCCCTGCTTTCTGGACTGACCTCCATCTCCCCTAATCACCTCACATTCTCAGCTGGCTTTGGAACCACCACATTTGCTGTAGGGTTGGGGAGGGTTACTGAATGGCTGGATGGGGGGCTGAGGAGAGCCCCCACTCATCCAAGTCTCCTCTCCTCTTCCCAGGAGCAGCCAGGGATTCATGCACATGAAGCTGTCCCGGACCAAGGAACACAAATATGTGCTGGGCCAGAACAGCCCGCCCTTCAGCAGCGTCCCAGAAATTGTGCACCACTATGCCAGCCGCAAGCTACCCATTAAGGGGGCCGAACACATGTCCCTGCTCTACCCTGTGGCCATCCGGACTCTTTAGATGTGAAGCCAGGGCACTGTGATAGACCTGTACCCAGCCCTGTGCCCATCACCTGGCTGAGGGCTGTGGCGCTTGCCAGGGACATGATCTTTCAAACCTTTCTTCTCCGGGTATCGAGCAGAAGCTGGAGATTCCTTAACTTATTCTAAAGGGAAAGGGCTCCTGGGGCCTTGGAGTAAGGGGTTGGCTGGAGCTGGGGATAGAGGAAACCCTGGAGAGAAAGGATAGCCCCTGGAGGAAGGGGGTTCTAGAGCTGCTGGGGTCGTAGGGAGTTTCAGATTGGCAGCTCCGGCTCCTTTCCGACCTTAGGGCAGAGGTGGCGACCTCCACCACCACCATCTTCTCCCCACTGGGTCCCTGCGAGGTGGAGCAGAATTCGGCCCCATGGGGCGCCTGACCATCTCTCTGCCTCCATCCCCGACTTCCACCCCAGACCGTCGGAAGGCTCCTCCCAGAGTCTGTTGGGGTTTGGGGAAGGCAGGCCCCTGGGAAGCAGCCCGCTTTGGGGGGTGGGGAGATAAGGGGAGGGGCTCGGGCAGAGGGAACTGTGCAGTCCCCAGGCCGCCCCGGCTCCGGGCCAGAGGCAATAAATAAACCCGATCCTGCCGGGCACAGCCGCGCCCGCGCCTCCGGCGCCGTCCCCGGGCTGACGGGGGAGGGAGCGGAGAAGAGAGCACGGATTCTGCTTATAAATCAGCTCTGGAGCAGACACAGCCCGGCTGTGAAAAGCACTTTCGAAGCATCAAGTTCCTTTCTTTGACGAGATGTCAAAACATCGCCGCCGTCCCCGCCCTGGCTGGGGGCACCCAAGGCCCGCTGGCCGCGCGGCGCCCCCTCCCCGCGGCGCGCGGCTTCCCCGGAGCGCGTCCAATTTCCTGCCAACAGCCATTTGTCTGGGAGGAGGGGAGGCGCAGAGAGACAAAGAGGCAGCGCGCCAGGCCGGGGAGCAGAGCGGCCTGCCACGCGGAAGCCGCGCGCCGGCGGAGGCGGGAAAGCTGGCGGGGCGGGCCGCGGGGGCCGCGCTTGTCTCCTTGGCCAAGGAACTGAGGGCCTGCCGCGCCTCCCTTGCCCCCCTGACGGAAGGGTTTGTCCCGGACAGACCCGCGGGCGGGGCTGGCCTGCGAGCCCCTAACCACCGGCCCGCGGCCTAGACCGCACCCCGGCCGGCGCCCACCGCTGGAACCCGCCCAGGCCTGTGGGCCGGCCGGGGAAGGCCCACTGGGCCGCCAGGCGGAGCGGCTCTCAGGCCCGCCCCATCCCGCGGGCAGGCTGGTCAGGACCCCCGGACGTGCTGGGCAGGCACTTTCGGGGGACCACTGCGCCAAAGGGCCGTCCGAGGGCCTCTTCCAGAACCTAAACATGCAACCTCCAAAGTGTGCTGTGAATCACAGTACTTGAGAGTTTCTAAACCAGTGGCTGTTTTCTCGAAATTGAGGATATGTGGTATGTAGGGGTTTAAATTGGGCACTCTCTTGCCGGGCGCGGTGGCTCAGGCCTGTAATCCCAGCACTTTGGGAGTCCGAGGTTGGTGGATCACCTTAGGTCGGGAGTTCGAGGCCAGCCTGACCAACATGGAGAAACCCAGTCTCTACTAAAAATACAAAATTATCCGGACCTGGTGGTGCATGCTTGTAATCCCAGCTACTCGGGAGGCTGAGGCAGGAGAAATTGCTTGAACTCGGGAGGCAGACGTTGTGGTGAGCCGAGATCGTGCTGTTGCACTCCAGCCTGGGCAACAAGAGCAAAACTCTGTCTCCAAAAAAAAAAAAAAAGTCCCTCAGAGGGTTGTCCTGTCTTTAAGACGACTAGGAGAGCATTCAGCCATTTTGCAGATGAGAAAACAGGCCAGAGAGGTTGGGTGATGTGTTCATTTGTCTCCTTGCCCGCATCTCACTGCCTGGAAGAGCCATGTAGGCACAGGTGCCCAACTCTCCCTTTGCTCAGAGAAGGGCTGGGAGTGACTGAGGTCCTGGAAAAAGCCAGATGGCTCTGGCTCCCTATAGGCTCCAGCTGAGTCTGCCCCTCCGGCGTTCTCTTCCCCAGCCCACCTCCTCCAGAAGCTTCCACACCCTCTCTGCCCCTCCTGAGCAGGCTCACCAGGCCTCACACTAGTGGCTGACAGACCCTCTGTCAGGAAGGGCACCCCTGGGCTGGGGAAGGGATCTCTAGCTGGGGCGCTTTACCTCGGGCCAGCTCCTTTACTCAGGACACTGGCCAGCTTGAGAGGTGTCTGGGTCAGCCTGGTGAGCTGGCTGGGTGAGTGGCTTCGTCTCCCCATGCCCCATCCGGTTCTAGGGCAGAATAAAGAAACCCTGAACACAGAAAAGTGATTTATTTGTAAGGGAGACTACTGGAGCAGGGAGAAGAGGGCTGAGGAGCATTGCATACATAGGTATTGGGCCAGGGTCTGATGAAAGAACGTGCTTAAAACCTTGGGTGAAATCAGTCGTGGTGTTAGGCTGTGGTGCTGAGTGAGTTTCTGTAAATGGCTTGCCATGGGTCCAGCCTCTACCTCCTGCAAGGCAACTGCCAGCCCTTCTGACAGTGGGGACCCCAGAAGAGGAGGAGGTCTGGGAGTAGGGAGGGTTCTAAGATGTCAGCATCCATGCTCCCAGTGCATCCTTACACTCGCCACCCCAACACACATACAGACCTGCACACACACGGTACTTGTCGGGTCAGTTTGTCTTTTGAGATTTGTTTCTGAAGTTTGGAAACAGAGGTTTTACTTTGCCCCAAACCAGTAGCTCCCCTACTTCTCACTCTAGACCCTAGACACGGCCCCCCTCCCCCACCATTTCTCCAGGCTGAGACACATCCTGGGCCTGGAGGTCCCTGAGCCCACACCTGGTGACTGACCATGGCCACCTGGAACCAGGTTGGGAGGTGAGAAATGAGAGAAGGCTGAGGCAGCCAGAAATAGGGAGAACAGAGGTGAGCTGTGGGCCCAAACCTCTGCTCAACTGGGCAGTGGGCAGAACCCCTGGGCAGGGGCCTAGAAGTTCTCATAATGGTGGGAGAAGTGAGTCCGGTCCTGCCTGTTGATGAGCTGACAGGCCTTTTCCACATTCTTGGTCATGCCAGGGGGGCCACAGCTAAACACCCCGATCTTCCGGACCTGTTGCAGGAGGAATAAGTGAAGGCTAGCTCGTTGCTCAGAGGCAGAGGTAGCTCAGTGTTCAGCGGCAGGAATAACTAATGTTCAGAGGAAGGGGTAACTCCTCAGTTCAAGACCAACCTGGGCAACATATCAAGATCCCTGTCTCTTAATTTTTTTTTTTTTTTAATTAACCGGGCATAGTGGTACACTCCTGTAGTCCCAGCTACTTGGGAGGCTGAGGCGGGAGGATTGCTTGCACCAAGGAGTTGGAGGTTACAATGAACTGGTACTGTACCACTGCATTCCAGCCTGGGCAACAGAGCAATACCCATTCTTTTTTTTTAAAAAAAAAGCAAGCCAGCAGGGCTCCTGATGGTTTGCATGGTGAGGGCTGGCTCAGTGTTTATAAGTCTAGTGGAATTTTGCTAAGTGCTAGATCAACATTGCTAATAGGGGTTGGGTTAATCAGTGTTAAAGTTGAAGAACAGCTCAGTGTCTCATGGAGGGCTAGCCCAGTATTTGTGAGTAGTGACTAGCCCAGTGCTCACGGTAAAGGTTCTGTCAGTGTCCAGGGTGAGGACTGACTCAGTATTGGTGAGGGTAGCCCTGAGTTTATGGTGAGGACTAGCTCAATGATTGAGCTCTTCCTTCTGGACAATACATCATGGCTTCAGAGATGGCAAGTCCCTATTGCCTGCCTCCTTCCTTAGCACCTAAGAGTGACCCCCACCTATCCTTTCCATTCCGTTACCCCACTAATCTCCCAGGGGATGGGTTCTCATCGGCAGTCAGTTTCTTCCTTGATGGGGCAGGTTTGGGAGCTTTGCTCAGACCCCAAATGATAAAGAGGAAGAGAACCTGGATATGGGTTGGACTGACCTGGGGGTGGACCTCCTGCAGGGAGTTGAAGAAGGACTCAAAAGGGGGGCGGCCAAAGTGGGTGATGGAACGCAGGCCCGTGAATAGACTCCGGTTCAGAACCTTCTGGAAGTGCCGTTCACAGATGTACTATGGTAGAGAAGGGTGGAACAAAGTTCAGCCACGCACGGCTAGGATCAACTCCTAGCTCAGACAGTGGCCCACATACCCTCCTGGTGGGCCCTGACATACCAGCATGGTGGTCCTGAGGTCGAACTTCTCAGCCAGCTGGGTGATGTAGATGTGCACAGACACCAGGTCCTGGTGGTCGTTCTCCTCCACCTCTCGGATGATATCAGCCAGCCACTCAAACTGACGCTGGGTCCGCGTCACCCAGATGAAGTAGATCTGGGGACACATGGCTGGAGCTCAGGACCCAGCTCAGCTCAGCCTCCCTACATCCCAGGGGTGTCCATACCAACAGAACTCTTCTGACCTCAGCCAGCTTGTGCCCTTCCCTAGACAGCCGGGGGAGAGGGAGTGTATGGGCCACAGGGCCAGGCTCTAAGGCCAGAGATGGAGTTGGCCCAGGGCCCAGTGAGGTGGAAGTGAGAGAACCCAGGGCCATGGGAAAGGTCCCTTGGTGATGGGGAGGTGAAGGTCTGTGGGGTGGGAAGCAGCTCTCATGCTCAGCCTGTCCTACAGCTCCCTCCAGTGGTTCCTGCTCAGGCTGCCAGGCACCTAGTGGCTAAAGGGCATTTCACAGAGCAGCTTCAGGGAGACCCAGCAGCTGCCTGGGCAGATGGGAATGGGCTCAAAGAGAGACCAGCGGGTGGAAGCTGCCCTGCGGGGAGCCCTCTGCAGCTTCCGAGAGGGGTAAAGTGGGGTGTGTAGTTAAGAAGCAGAGGGCAGAGGAGAGCAGGGGAGCTGTCACCCTCTGAATGCTGACAGCACATGGGCTGGGCTTCTGCCCTGCGCATTCCAGCGCCCCTGACTCACCTGCCAGGCCCAGAGAAACGAGCAGGGACCTGCCACCAGGTCCAGGCTGGTGTGAAAGGACCCGTGTGAGGACCTGAGGGTTTGTTGCTGGGGCCAACCTGGCCCACCAGCCCTGCCTTGCCACCACTCCTCCTCTTCCTCTTGAGAGCTGAGCCAGTTTCACTTGTGCCCCACCCAACATGCCCTTCCCTCTCCCAGCCCAATAAGGCTGCAAGTGCTGGGATCCTCTGTAAGAAGGAATGGGTTTTTTTTACCCCCTCCAACCTTGCCTGGAGGAACTCCCAGAAGCAAATCCTATGTGGAGCACCCCTAACTGAGGGAAGGAGTCTTTGTAAACCAGGCAGGATCCTGGAGGCATCCGCAAACCAGTTCTGTCCTTCAGGGTCTAGGGATATTTTGATACCACCCCACCCACCACCAACCCCAGGTTTCAAACCAACTTGTACCTGCCCAGTTCAGGGAAGCCAAGAACAAAGGCAGAGGAGAAAGGCACAGATGGGTACCATGACAAGGAAGAAGGGGCCATGGGTTGGTGGGAAGAGGGGGCACTCACCTTCTTACAGCACACTTGGCAGCTGACAGATGACTTGAAGACCAGGTCTTTGAGGATGGAGGCAAAAGGGGTGACCCCAATGCCCCCTCCCACTAGCACTGACACCTCAAACTTATGCCACTCCTGGTGGCCCTCTCCAAATGGTC
Source organism: Papio anubis (assembly GCF_008728515.1). NCBI lineage: Eukaryota > Metazoa > Chordata > Mammalia > Primates > Cercopithecidae > Papio > Papio anubis. Next base: position 141,969,289 of record NC_044982.1, read on the forward strand.
CATCAAGGTACAGCTGTAGGGAGGGGCGTGGGTTTGAGTTAAGCTTGGCCACCACCAGAGATTAGAAGCCAGAAATGAGAGAAAGGGAAAGGCAGATACGTATATGGAGTGAGGGGAAGAGGAGGGTTTGTGGTATTATCTGGAACAACCAGTCTCTGGATGCACAGAGGGGAGGAACAGAGCGGGGAGTCTAGTGCTGGCGGACCAAGGCCTTCAAAGGGGATAGGGAAGCATGTGGCACATCTGGCCTGGGTCTGGTACCTTTGGGTATCTGGCACATCTGTCACCCGTCGGGGCTGAGTAGATCTCCCTGAGGCGAGTGGTCCAGGGCCCCGCCGCCCGGATGTGCAGGCTTAGCGTGTCCTCATGGGGTGCAGAGGTCAGTGTGAAGGGGTGGTACTCGGTGGTCCCCAGAGCCAGGCAAGCGATCCGCACCCACTGCCCTGACTTGTACTCAAAGCCCTGGGGCCGCTGGAACCGCAGGTGGGTCACTCCTGGGGAGGGACGGTGGGTGAGAGGCTGCTGCCCTGAACCCAGCAACAATGTGGCCTCCAGAGAGCTCCCCACCCCAGCCTCAGCTCTGCTTCTGGAATATGACAAGGGAGGCCTCCCCCATCAGAAGCTCACCCTGTGGGGGGCAAGGCAGCACTGGGGCTGAGGGTCAGCTGGGCAAGGGGCAGCCTGGCCTGAGCTTCTCTGCTCTCTGTGATGAGACAGGCTCAGGTCCTCTGGCAAACAGCTCTTCCTTCTTTCCTTCCTTCCTTCCTTCCTCCCTCCCTCCCTCCTTCCCTCCCTTCCTTCCTTCCCTTTTTTTTTTTTGGAGTCTTGCATCTTGCTCTGTTGCCAGGCTGGAGTTTAGCGGTGCGATCTCAGCCTCTCGGGTTCAACTGATTCTCCTGCCTCAGCCTCCCAAGTAGCTGGGCCTACAGGTGTGCACCACCACACCCAGCTAATTTTTTTTTTTTTTTTTTTGTAGTAGAGACAGGGTTTCACTATGTGGGCCAGGATGGTCTCAATCTCTTGACCTCATGATCCACCTGCCTTGGCCTCCCAAAGTGCTGGGATGACAGACGTGAGCCACTGCACCTGGCCCCTACCAGCTCCTTTGTCCCTGCCACCCAAGGCCCCTGCCAGCTCCACTGGGCCCGAATAGGAGACTGTGTGGTCTAGACTCTGCCTCGTCAGTTCCCTCAGTGCCACCAAACTGATCTCCTGCCAGGCTAGTACCTGAGGGCAGCAGCTCCGCCTTCACCACGCTGATCTCCACCTTCTTCCGGCTCAGGCTCACCAGCTTGTCACCCCCATAGATGATTGCCGGGACCAGGAAGAAGATGTGGAAACGGGGCAGCTGGATCAGAGCAAAGCTACCATGGATGATGAGCTGGATGGAGGAAAGAGCTCTGCTGAGACCTAGCGACACCCACAGCAGAGTATGGGGCCAGCTCAGGCCTCAGACCCTGCATCCTTCCCCGCTGGCATATCCAGCCCCCACCTCACCATGTACCATGCTCCTTCTAGGTTGCAAAACCTCACCATTCCCAACTCCATCCTCCGTAGCATTCCATGAGGAATGAGAGTGTTTTCTAGCTCCCTGACACCACCTTAGACCAAGTGATGTCACCTGTCACCTGGACTCATGCAGGAGCCTTCCAGTGGAAGGAGGTTTTCCACTGGTCTTGCCTCACTATAATTCCTGTCTCTTCAAGGCAGCCAGTGTGACTTTTAAAAGTTCATTTTATCCTGTTCATCCCCAGCTTTAAAAGCTTTGGTGGCCTTCCCATTGCACTACAAGGCCTCGCAAGTACTCTGACTTCTGCCTGCCAGCCATTCTCCCCTCCCTGTTCCTCAAACATGGCAAGTCCTTTCTCTTCAGGACCTTTGCATCTCCTACCTGGAATGCCCTTCTCCTGGTTCTTCCCATGGCTTGCTCCATCTCATTTTTCAGGTCTCAGTAGAAACATCACCTCCTCAGGCCTCCCCTCAGTCCTCTCTACCACATCTGCCTGTTAACTCTCTTAGTGCATGCATTGTCATCCACAGTACTTTCGTTTTTGTGGAGTCGGGGGGACACAGTCTCGTTCTGTCACCCAGGCTGGAGTGCAATGGCATGATCTCGGCTCACTGCAACCTCCGCCTTCCAGGCTCAAGAGATTCTCCTGCCTCAGCCTCCCGAGTAACTGGGATTATAGGTACCCGCCACCATGCCCAGATAATTTTTGTATTTTTAGTAGAGATGGGGTTTCACCATGTTGGCCAGGCTGGTCTCGAACTCCTGACCTCAAATGATCCGCCCACCTCAGCCTCCCAAAGTGCTGGGATTACAGGCGTGAGCCACCACACCCGGCCAACAGTACTTTTGCTTGCTCATTCATTTACATGTTTACTGTCGTTTTCCCCACTGGACCGAAGGGGTAGGGACTGTTGCCATTATAAGCTCCTAGCAGTTTCTGCCTGGCATATGATAGGCACTCAATAACTGTTGGGGAAAGGCACTTCCCCAGTTATCCTCTCCTTTTTCAGGATAAGAATACCTAAGTCGTCTCCCTTTTCCATGTAATAACTGACCAGTATCATCCAGCTCTGGTCCTTTCCCTAATAAGTTTGTCTAACATGGTCAGACACTACTTGGCCACATCGTTCCCACTTGCTTGCTCCTGAGTCTGGCTCAGTCTGACTTCTGCCTCCACCTCTCCTTAGGACCTTCCCACTGAGGGCCCAGCAGCCCCACAAATGGCTAAACTTCAAGGTATCCTTTCAGGCCATGTTGGCTCCTACTCTTGGAAGCCTGAGGCACTAGTGACCACCTCCTTCTCGCCGCTTCTGCGACAATGGTTCTACTGGTTCTCCCACTTTGGGCCACTCGCTTTCCATCTCCTCCACTGGCTTCATTCCTTCTGCCACCCCCAGTCATGGGTGTTGCCCAAGCCTGGTTTTGTCACCCTCTGCTCATTTCTATGCTCTGCCATGTGGCGTGGCCTCTCAGCTGAGCCACAGCCCCTCAGTTTCAACTGCCACCACCACATGATCACCAGCAGCATGTCCTGCCACCATCTAATGCCCTATGGCCATCCACAGCCAGGCCTGTCCCCTCTGTCTCCTGAATATCCTATCACCATTTCCACTTCTGCCTATGTTCATGCCCTTCCTTTTACCTGGATTGCTCTTCATTTTCCACTCTGCCCTGTCAAAGCTTAGCTTATCTCTCCCAGACTCTTGGCCCAAGTCCAATCTTCTCCTCAAAGTCTTCCCTAGCCAATTTAGCCCAAGTGAAACTCCCTTCAATGAACTCCTATAACTTACTGTTTGGAACACTCCACTCAGCAATTAATCCTTTATCAAGTGTTCATTTTGATCACTTCATGCATATGCCACTTTTTGTCACAGCGAATCCTAAGTTGCTAAGGAAGAGATTAGAGTCTCCCTTCTGTTGCTGGGCCCTACAGAGAGCTAGGACCTGCTAGACCCTCAACAGATAGTTTCTTTTTTGTTTTTTAGTTTTTTCTCTCTCTCTCTTTTTTTTTTTTTTTGAGATGGAGTCTCACTGTCACCCAGGCTGGAGTGCAGTGGTGTGATCTTGGCTCACTGCAATATCCACCTCCCTGGTTCAAGCACCTCCCCTGCCTCAGCCTCCCTAGTAGCTGGGATTACAGGCGCATGCCACCATGCCAGGCTAATTTTTCTATAGAGGGGGTTTCACCATTTTGGCCAAACTGGTCTCCAACTCCTGATCTCAGGCAATCCACCCTCCTCGGCCTCCCAAAGTGCTGGGATTACAGGGCATGAGCCATAGCACCCGGCCAACAGATAGCTTTTAAACTGAACTCTGGTTTGCATTCAGGAGTTCCCTTCCCCCAGCTAAGTCTTCCTGGATTCTTGAACCTTTCCCTAAAAGACTAACTTAAACCTCTCTGAGCTCTTCTTTGAACTGGCTCTTCCTTCCCCAAGTTCGCTGTTTCATTATGGAGCCCACACCCACCCTCAAGGCTTTCTGAGCATCCAAACAGGCTGAGTACAATGGTAGGGTGACGTCATGCTACTCTGTTTCTACACCCTATTTTGTGCTGGCTTTCCTTTTAAACCACAAAGCTGCTGCAGATTCCTTGTTGGCTGGTGGGATGGGGTGGCGGCTCAGCCAGCTCAGCCTCTGATGTGCTAACCCTGCCCTCTCCCGCCTGGATCAGAAGCCTGGCCATCCTTCCCCAGGGTCTAGTCTATCCTGGGGTCCTTTACTTGTAATTTCTCTTTCTGCTTGAAGTCAAGTGGTCACACCTGGGACAAGTGGGAACAAAGAGGGTGCTTTTGCCCTGATCTCCCCGAGATGAGATTGTCCCAAACTGCTGGCGAGGACAGCCTAGCATAGAGGCCTCCACCTTTCTTTTTTCCTTTTTTCTTTTTTCCTTTTTTTAAACGGGGTCTCCATCTGTCGCCCAGGCTAGAGTGTAATGGCAAGATCTCAGCTCACTGCAACTTTCGCCTCCTGGGTTCAAGCGATTCATGCCTCAGCCTCCTGAGTAGCTGCGACTATAGGCATGTGCCACCACACTCAGCTACTTTTTGTATTTTTAGTAGAGATGAGGTTTCGCCATGTTGGCCAGGCTGGTCTTGAGTTCCTGGCCTCAGGTGATCCACCCGCCTTGGCATCCCAAAGTGCTGGGATTACAGATGTGAGCCACCACGCCCAGCCACACCTTTCAAGCCCCTGACTTTCGTGCTGGCAGGAAGGGTGACTTGGAATCCTAGTGATGCCTATACCCCAGGACAAATCAGAAAGGGCTCTGGGTCTTAGGGAGCCCTCCTGGCCACTCTTCTGGATCTCTCATCTGGTTCAAAGTAGCTGCTTTATCACCAGGAACAAGAATATCATTTCCACCCCCAACAGAAGCAGTAGCCGAGAATGCTAGGGCTCCACTCATTATTAGGAAGCGGAGGAGAGAGGGTAAATTAGTCACAGCTTCCCAAGAAAGAGATGTTTCTTAGGAAATACACATCATCAGTTCTAGGAAGCGTCCTAAGCCAAGGCTAAGTAGTCATCTTCAGAACTGTGAAATGCTGAGCCACAGGCAAGATGAAACAGACCCTCCTATCTGTCAGTGAAGACAGAACTGCACCTGAGAGAAGGCAGGTCAGACAGCAGGAGCCAACCTGACCGAGGCCATGGTGCAGTGTCTCTTTGTCTTGGCACAAAGGAGAGTCCTGTGTGCAGTTCTGCTGCAGGGAAGAGCTGGAGCCTTGGGACTTGGTTTAGCTTCTAAGTGAGGCCCTCAGAATACCCTCTGGGGAAATGCCTGTGTTCATGAGGAAGGCAGACAAGCAGAGCCACAACACAGGGACACAGAATCAGCCCGAGAACTAACCAGCTAAGCAGCCGATGAGAAACCCAGGGGAGGGTGAAGGGAACATGAGAAGGGAGACAACATGGAGAGAGAGAGAGGCAGGAGCCAAGGTTAAGGAGAAGGAAAGGGGATAGGTAGAGTCTTAAAAATCCATTTGATCGGCCTGGCGCGGTGGCTCACACCTGTAATCCCAGAGCTTTGGGAGGCTGAGGCGGGCGGATCACAAGGTCAGGAGTTCGAGACCAGCCTGGCCAACATGGTGAAACCCCGTCTCTACTAAAGATACAAAAATTAGTTGGGCGTGGTGGTGCGTGCCTGTAGTCCCAGCTACTTGGGAAGCTGAGGCAGGAGAATTGCTTGAACCCGGAAGGCGGAGGTTGCAGTGAGCCGAGATCATGCCATTGCACTCCAGCCTGAGCGATAGGGCGAGACTTTGTCTCAAAAAAAAACAAAATTTTTTTTTTCATTTGATCAACAATCCAACTGAAGTCATTTTGAACAAGCTTATATACTGTACAGGTGTCACTTAGTGGGTGTGACTAATACCCCAAAAAACAGGATCAGAACAAAAGTGGCAGAACCCATTTAAGATAAGTTTCTTCAAAAAGGATGATGCTCTCTTGGGTGCAGGTAGTCCACCCAGGAGCCAAAACCAGCCACCCAAAGTGGGGAAAGACTAGCTGGGAAGAAGTGATGTGGAAGTGTCTATGAGGAATGGAGATCAGTCTGGCAGGGCTGTTACTGCAAAACCTGTCCCAGGGAGCCGACCTTCCAAGTGCTGCATATTGGGGTCATCCTACTGGAGAGCCCTGTACTATCATCTCCACCTTCAAAGAGAGATGTTGAGAAGTGAAGAAGATGCTTCAAATACCTTGAAATAGAACGAATGTCCCAGCCCTCCTTGCTTCCCTGGATATGTCCTGCCCATACCCTCCTGGCCTGGCTCACAGCCAAAAGCCCTCACCAGGACGTAGAGCAGGATGTAGAGGTGGTGGGTCAGCCAGAAGCCCCGGAAACTGCGGCGGCGGAAGTGGTGGGAGGCGAAGACATACATGATGGCCAGGACCAGGAGCAGCACAACCCCTGTGAGGCCTGCAACGTGAACACAGGGAGGAAGGTGGAGGATCAGTGCCTTGAAAGGGGACTGTTCTGGGGCTTCCAAGGTCCCCTTTCCACTCCACTGCCCAAGTTGGGGTAAGAATGTCCCAGCATTCTCCTCTGGTTCTCTCCCCTACACCGCTGATCACAGGTACCTTTCATTTCAGCAGACATTATTCACTTTTCATAGCCTTTGTCACCATGATTTTTTTTTTTTGAGATGGAGTCTCACTCTGTCACCCAGGCTGGAGTGCATAGGTGCAATGTTGGCTCACTGCAACCTCTGCCTCCTAGGTTCAAATGATTCTTCTGCCTCAGCCTCCTGAGTAGCTGGGACTACAGGTGTGCACCACCATGCCCAGCTAATTTTTTTTTATTTTTAGTAGAGACAGGGTTTTGCCATGTTGGCCAGGTTCGTCTTGAACTCCTGGCCTCAGGTGATCCACCCACCTTGGCCTCCCAAAGTGCTTGGATTACAGGTGTGAGCCACCACACCCAGCCTATCTTTCACCCATGTCATTATTTGTTTTTTGTCTGTCACTTTCCTGACTCTCAGGTTCTCAAGAACAAGGAACAGGCTAAGCTAGTTTGCCACTGAATCCTAGTGCCTAGTGCAGGGGCCTGGCACACCGTGGGCCCTATATAAAATTGTGCTGGGCCAGGCACGGTGGCTCTAGCCTGTAATCCCAGCACTTTGGGAGGCCGAGACGGGTGGATCACGAGGTCAGGAGATCGAGACCATCCTGGCTAACACGGTGAAACCCTGTCTCTACTAAAAAATACAAAAAAAAAAAATAGCCGGGCGCCCGCCACCTCACCAGTAGTCCCAGCTACTCGGGAGGCTGAGTCAGGAGAATGGCGTAAACCTGGGAGGCGGAGCTTGCCGTCAGCTGAGATCAGGCCACTGCACTCCAGCCCGGGCGACAGAGTGAGACTCCGTCTCAAAAAAATAATAAATAAATAAATAAATAAAATTGTGCTGAATGAATGGATGCACAGCATGTCCACTGTGGGCCCTCTGGGCCAAACAATGGAAATAGCAGGCCCTGCCCTCATCGAGTCGAGGTTTGGTCCTTGTCCCTGCACCACTCTTCATTGGCTGCCACAGCACACAACATGAGCACTGGCACTGTTAGTGACTGGGCAGGACCACACTGTCCCTGCTCATCACCAGGGTCCCCAAATATAACCCAGAGTTGGTGGGAGGCCCCTCCTCTCCCAGGGGATCCAGGCCATGGGTATACAGGGGGATAATACTGGAGCCAGGGCAAGATAGAGAGGACAGAGAATGGTCCCTCAAGTGATCAAGGAGGAGAGAGGCAGAAGTTAAGAAGATTAGAGCCCTGAAGTATAAAAAAGTAAAGGTTAAGAAGGGATCTAACCAAAGCCTGTAAAGTCCTAAAAGGAGAGGAGAGCATAAACACAGCCTTATCCACTAAATCTCAGTGTGCAGGAATTAGCAAGCACCCTCTGAAGTTCAAAGCAGATCATTTTAGGATTAAAAAAAAAACACCCATGCCGTGTTTCACAGAGAGAAGCCAGTATAGAAATTGTGTTACTCCAAGGAAGGAACAGACTGAAAACATAAATAGGTTCAAGAGAGTTTGAATAGATTCACAGCTAATAGCTCTAAGATGGGTGATTATAGGGAGTTAGGAATATCCCCCAAGCGCTCTTTTCAAGGCATACTGGGTAGGCACCTCTGTCTGACTTGACAAAGAGCCCGCTCCCTCCCCCATGCAGCTGGGGCACAGTACTCCTCAAAGCTACTGTTATGGTATGTGTGTGTATTGGGGGAAGAGGTAGCCACTCGTATTCCACTGGAACTAGTCCAGAGTAGGAGATACTTCTCCCACTAACCCTACTAGAGGAGGAAATAGCCCAAAGTAGGAGCAGGAATCCAGCTGAGCTCCTGGGAGGAGGACTGGAATGCAGAGTAGCCTAAGTCTCTTGCCACCAAGTAGTGTCGTCAGGCCAGAGGGCAGAGCCTGGGTCACCAGAAGAGCTGAGTGAGTGAACCTGGGCTGCTCTGGGGTGCAGAGAACCCAGAGCCTTGAGCTCACAGTCAGGTCCAGAAATTCATGGATCAAGGAGAGGTCTCACCTGGTACGGTCTGGAAGAACCACCAGTAATACTTCTGGGGGAACTCAGACCTGTGTGGAAGGGACAGCAAAGAGACACCTTGAGAGGAGATCTCTTTTTTTGTTTTTTTGTTTTTTGTTTTTTTTTTTTGAGGCAGAGTCTTGCTCTGTCACCCAGGCTGGAGTGCAGTGGCATGATTTCGGCTCACTGCAACCTCCACCTCCTGGGTTCAAGCCATTCTCCTGCCTCAGCCTCCCCAGTAGCTGGGATTACAGGCACACACCACCACGCCTAGCTAATAAAAGGAGATCTCTGGGTCTTCCAGATGGGACCCTTCAGGGGAGGCACCCCAACTCAGACACCAGTCTCTCCTGCTGACTTGGCATTAGGGGCTCAGGCTGGTCACTGTGTGTCCTGTAACCCAGAAGGTGACACTCTGCTCTGGAGCCAGAGAATTTGTTTCTTTCCACCCAAAAGGAATCCTCCCCATTACACACACACACACACACGCACACACACACGCACACACTCACACTTACCCATCATCATGGAAGAGGCCAGGAAAGAGGCAGGAGAGGACGCTGAGGGGGCTGATGGAGAACAGGTACACATTCACCACATGGCCTACACTGTGTAAGACTAAGGAAGAGCAGACCGTGTGGTGAGCTTGGGGCAGCCCAGGGTGGGTGCTCACTCATTCAGCCCAAGGTGGAGGACGCTGGCCAGAGTGGGGGGCCTGAAGAAGCACCTAGGAGTCTCGACCTCTGACCTGTTTTTTTTTTTTTTTTTTTTTTAGATGGAGTCTTGCTCTGTCACCCAGGCTGGAGTGCAGTGGTATAATCTCAGCTCACTGCAACCTCTGCCTCCCAGGTTCAAGCGATTCTCCTGCCTCAGCCTCCTGAGTAGCTGGGATTACCGGCATGCGCCACCACACCCAGCTAATTTTTGTATTTTTAGTAGAGACGGGGTTTCACCATGCTGGCCAGGCTGGTCTCGAACTCCTGACCTCAAATGATCTGCCTGCCTCGGCTTCCCAAAGTGCTGGGGTTACAGGCATGAGCCACCGTGCTGGCCCGGACTTCTGACCTCTAAACAATCTCCTGGCCCTCCCCAACACCCCAGAGACACACCATGCACACAACCATGTGAGTCTGGAATTCCAGCATTAGAAGTTCCCTCCTTTGCTTTCTCTCATAGAGTCATGCTTTAAAACATAAAAATTGGGAGAAATGACACATTATGCACACTCATTCCGGGGTGTTAGGAACTTGTCAGCTGAGGCTGGTGAGGTGCCCTGGAAAGTGCGGGAAGAGGCACTTGGCAGTGACCAGTGACAGGCTCCCGGGCTTACTTCACACCCTGGCCCGGGCCAACTCCATCCTGATGGAGAAGGACATTAAAGGTGAGTGCCAGCAGAGAGGGGGTCTCTCAGAGGAGGGGAAGCCAGCGGGGACTGGAGGCCCTGGAGAGCCTCCCTGGGACACCCAGGCCTTGCCTGTGAGGACGATGGCGGTGGAGGCAATGAGGCGATGAAAGTCCACAGCGGCGTCGAAGGGCACGTAGCGGTTGAGGAAGGTTTCTCGCAGGAAGGTGATGAGGTTGCGGCACATGGTGAGCAGGATGTAGGAGAACATGAAGGAGATGCTGGCTGCCGTGCCCCGCGACAGGATGATTCCCACGCGGGTGGTGTCCGTGATGCCCGTGTGGTGTGCGGCAAAGGCGTAGTCTGTGGAGGGGGCCCAGGCAGGCAAGCGAGGGGCAGTGCAGAGGAGAGAGAGCTGGTTAGGGAGGTCATCAGCGGTAGGCCCTGGCCGGCTGCCACTCACAACAGGCCTCCCCCTCACAGTCTTCACTCAGACAGGCTCCACTCACCCCACCCAGGGCTGGCACTTACCGCAGGCCTCGCCCCGGGGCTGTCGGTCACTCACAGTAGGCCCCACCCCCAGGGCGATCACTCATTGCAAGCCTAGGGAAAGGGCTTGTGGTAAGTGAAGTCACTCACAGTAGGCCCTCTCCAGGAAAAGCCCCCCAGCGATGGCGTAGAACACGGCCACGCAGCCGATGTGGCGCCGGTAGTTCTCAATGAAGCGCTTGAACTGTTGCACCGTCTGGTGGAGACGGCTGCGTTGGAACTTCTCTCGGTGCGCCTCAGTGAACAGCAAGGGCTGGAATGACGTTACCCTGGGAGACAGGAAGCCTTAGCCCTTGGCACCTACCATCGGACCCAACGCTAGTGGGGCCCCGCTTCACGGAGGGGAGCCGCCCAGAAGCGAGGGAAGCCGAGTGAGCCTTGTGGAAGTAGAATTTAGACCTCATCGTATCAGGCTATATCACACTGCATAAGCAAGCTGGCAGTGGAGGGATGGCCTGGAGTGGTCATTTCTTCCCGGGGGATGCACTCCATCCACCCATGTTCGTTCACACTCAGTCTCTCTCCTTCCAGGCTGTCGCTCCCACCTCCCACCCAGCACCCATATTCAGCCTTTACTAGAGACTCAAAGGACACCTCTCCCATGAAGGCATCTCTGACCTCCCTGGCAGAGGTGAGTGCTTCCTTGAGTTCCAAAGGCCCTCGCTCTTCCCACTATTCAAACAGTCATCAGTGGGACATTGAAATGATCAGTGTAGCAGACTATCTCCTTAGAGTGTGATGTTCTTGGGCAAGGACTATTCACCCTGCCTCTACCCACGATGTTTAGCACAGTGCCTGGTACCAAGGAAAGGATGTTTGTAAGCTGAAGGAATGGATGCACTGCCTGGCTTAAGGGGAAGAGCAGACGTACTTCTTGCCAAACCTCCGCCGAATCTCCTGGGGAGGGTCTGTGTCCGTGGGGCACTGCAGTCTCTGAGGTGTCAACTCCGTCTCTATGTCGCTGTGGGAACAGTGGGCACTCACTCTGGGAGAGGGACTAAGACAAGAATGGTAAGAGATAGGATGCTGGCCATCTCAACCACTCATTCCTCTGCTGTCCTGGTCTGCCTCCAAACCCATTCTGCTGAGGAAGGATCAGAGCTGTCAGCAAGGGGACAGCAAGATTTCCACAGACACCTACAGACAGAATGAGTCAGATCTTGGGGGTCCCCACTAAGGCTGTTGCATATGCCTTTACCCTTCACAAGGGCATCTGGGCCAGGCCGTAACTGAGAGCGGAAATCCAGCAGGCTTTCTGCGTGCTCCGGCACGGGGCTGTGTCTGCCTAGAGAAAGGGGTGCCTTTTTCTAATTTGTTTGAAGGTGCTGCATGGGCTAGCAGTGGCCCTGATCCCAACCATTCAGGGGAGAGAAATGGCAACTCCCCAACTCCCCCCTCTGACATTCCCAGATGGGGGCTCACCAGATCATCTCCTGGCTGATGTAGGAGGCTCGCCGGCAGAGGTCCTTGATGACTTCAGGCACCTCCACCCCTGCAAAGCAGAGCCGGGCTAGGGAGCAGCTCAGGGTCCAGAGCCCAGGAAGGCCTGGCTCAAATGCACAGCACTCCTACCATCCCATGTTCAGACACAGTAGACAGTCCCAGACCGATGGAGGCCCTGCCTTTGGGTGCCCCAACCTCAGCCCTTGTCCCCAGTGGGAGCTGGACCCAGCCATAGGTGGGCAGGGAGAAGGCCTGAAAGAAAGTTGGTCAGGCAGCCTTCCCTAAAGTGTGTCTCTCATCAGTCCCACTTCTGGGACTATGGGGTAGAGTTCAGGAACTGTATATAACCTGCCCTCTGAGCCTGCTCTGCCATAAATATTCGGCTTAAGATCCTCCAGCTTAAAACCTCCAAGAGTTACATGTAGAATCTAGGTGGTAGGTATACGGGAGATCATACTGCAGTTGTTTTACTTTTCTGTGTTTGAAAATGTTCATAATAAACTATGCAGGAGAAAAGCTCTCCCAGGAGTCACCCCATTGTTCCTGTCTAGGCTGAGCACTGAAGGCAGGGCAGGACTAAGCTGCAAAGCCACGTTCTTACAGGAGGCCTGGGAATCTCTGGGTTTCTTCCAAGTGCTGAACCAAGCCTGAGGATGACCCTGGTCTAGAGTTGAGGTCAAAAGAAAGTAAGCTGAACTATATTAAAATTAAATCAGAATGTTTTAAACAAAGTGTTAATGCCTGTACTCTCAAATGTTCCACAAACAGCAAATGTGGTGAAATGGTAACAAATGTGGTGAAATGGTAACAAATGTGGTGAAATGGTAACAAATGTGGTGAAATGGTAACATAGGTGAAAAGTGAAGGAACATCTCTTTTTTTGAGACAGAATCTCTGTTGCCCAGGTTGGAGTGCAGTGGCACAATCTTTGCTCACTGCAACCTCTGCCTCCTGGTTCAAGCGATTCTTGTGCCTCAGCCTCTGAAGTACTTAAGACTACAGGTGTGTGCCACCACACCTGGGTAATTTTTGTATTTTTTTTTTTATAGAGATGGGGTTTCATCATGTTGGCCAGGCTGGTCTTGAACTCCTGACCTCAAGTGATCCTCCCGCTTTGGCCTCCCAAAGTGCTGGGATTATAGGCGTGAGCTATTGCACCTGGCCCTTTTTTCCTTTTCTTTAATTTTAAAATCTTTCCAAAAAAAAAAAAAAAAAAAAATCTGGACTCAACAACAATGAAAAGAAAACAATACTCAGTGCTAATCTTCCTCAATCCCCAAGCCTGGTCCTACCCTCAATCCCAGGTGTTGGATGTCCCTGGGACTCTGGTGTGGGCTCCCTTCCATGTACCTTCCTTGTCCCTGCCCTCAGGCTCAGGTGCCTGCTGCCCTGGCTGCCTGGGAAAGGTAAAAAGCTGCAGAATCAGGAGTGCTGGCTTCCCTCTCTTCCAGCTCTCCTTACTCCCAGGGGGAAGCCCTGACCAGAGGCTCGTCTGTGTCTTGTCTAACTTGCCCCTCTTCCCTGTGGAGGCTGCTCAGCCTACCCCTTCTCATAATTCTGGGAGGGGCTTGGTTTGGTCTCAACATGCCCCAGTGAGAGTTCTAAGATGAGAAGATACCATAACGGCTCAGAGCAGGCCACAGACAGACCCTCCTGCCTGCTGCTTGCCCCTTCCTCACTCTAACTCTAGCCCCCACCCACTTGAATCAGACATAGGTGGGGCAGGAAGTAGGGGGAAGGACAACAGAACCGGGTCTTCATGTACTCAGCAAACATTTACTGAGCACTCAGCCAGAAGATATAGCGGCAAAAAAGCCCCCAAGAGATACCACCCCACCCCCACAACCAGACACCCCAGCTGAAGGCAGTATGGCCTGGGTAGGGCTGTCACAGGGAGACAGTCTCCCCCTACCCTGGGCACCAGGCACAGGGGGCTTTGGCAGGGAGCCAGGGGAAGCAGAGTTCCAACCACCATTCCCTACCCTATCCTGACCCTGCCCGCCCCACCAGCAGAGCTGCATTATGACTTTCACTGGCCCTAGGCACTTTCACCTTTGTGGGCCCTTTCCTCCATAATAAAAAATAAAAATACTTTCAAATTATATTGTATAATTATGTTGATATAAAGAAAACTACAATCCAGACTGGATCCATTATTATATATCACTACATTCATTTTTTCTCTTCTGATTTTAATGGAAGTTAAAACATTTCTGTGGACTCCTAAAAGTATGTGGGCATTGTGCCTACTATGCCTAACCAATGAGTCAGTGCTGCCTACCAGGCTGCCCCACCTTTGACACAGAGCTGCGTGAAGCGGAGCTCGCTGTTGTGGTCCCGCAGCATGAAGTGAAAATCCTCCCATGTCAGCTCCTCCTTGTCCTGGAATCCCGACTCCCGGAACATGGACTCCACCACCTCGGCCAGCTGGGCCTTGGACAGGCAGTTGTTGGAGATCTCGATGAAGGATCTGGGGTTGGGGGAGAGGAACCATCAGGCTCTGACTGGGGCCTGCGATCCAGACACAGGACATAATGACTCCATCGCACCAAACTGTCTGTGCCCACATGGAGGGGCCCCGACTGGCCACATCCCAAACCCCCTGCTAGTTGGAACAGCCTCTGGTTACATGGGTAAGGAGGAGGCCTCTGCCTTCCTTGGCCCTTCTGCTCTCTCCTTCAGGTCCCACCTCTTTGCCCTGGCGTCCCTGCCCTGGCCCATTCTCCTGGCTGTCCCAGAGAACCAACCTCAGCATCCTGATGAACTCATCCTTGGAAATGAGGCCATTCCCATCAAAGTCGTACATGCGGAACATAAGGCGAGACTTTTCCTCAGGAGAGCCTGGGAGAGGGAGGACTCCATAAGGAGAGCCCCCGCCTGCCTGCCTGAACCCCCAGGCTGGCCAGAAGGGGTCTCACACCAGTGTGATGACCCACTGCTGGACACAGCAAGGGTCGCTCTGCTTCCTGACCTCTGCCTGGGCACTCCTGGGCATCTGCCATGGCTGGAGACCTGGTCCCAGGGCTTCTCCACCTCCAACAGATCCAGTCCCTGTCCAGCCTCTCCTATCGTTCCCTCCTCCCTCACCTTTCATGAAGACCACCAGGATGTCCAGGAACTCTCGGAAGGACAGGTAGCCATTGCCATCCTTGTCAGCCAGAGAGAACATCGACTCCACAAACATATCCTGGGGCTTGAGGCCCAGGGACTCGGCAAACTCGGCCCTGCTCAGCTCGCAGGTCAGGGCCTCCCGCACCTTCTGGGAGGAGTCCAGGGGTAGGGTCCCTGCGTCGGCCTGGTTGATGTCCAGCACCTGCACTTGGGCAGTAGCAGAGGGAGGGAGAGGAGACAAGGCTTCCTTGACTTGAAGTTCAGCTGAGCGCTGTAGGAGCCACCTTTTGAGGTGTCTGCCCAGGACCCCCTCTGCTAGGCGGCACTATGATGGTGCCTGAAGCCATGTTTGTTCTACAGAACCCTGACTCTCTGCCTTAGCTGACTGGACAGGGAGCTCACTTGGAATTAAGAAGTGTGAGGTCTGTCTTGACCTGAGCACAAGAAAGCTCAGAAAGTGTGGACCACTTTCTTCCTTCAAGTGCTCAGCCACTTAGAGACCAAGTAAGGCAGAGGCAGCCTAGGAGAGCAGTGGCCTCATTGGCTGACAGCTTTCCTTTTCTAGGTCCTCCCTTTGGAATTCCTGAGACATCTCTGTATTCTCAGAGTCAACTGACCCTTTGTCAATGCTAGCTTATTGGGGTTTCTCTTATTTATACGTAAAATAGTTTTAACTAAGACATGGCGTCTGCTGGGTTGAGGAAAAGCTGGGCTTGGAAAAGGGGAATTCTCATTGTGGCCATCCCCAGCCCACCCAGGGGCTGTCCCAGCATGAGAGAACAGACAGTGAGGAAGCAGGCAGGCCACAGGCCACAGTACCTGTCTTTCCTGCCTGTCAAGTGAGGTGCCTACTCCAAGTCTGGTGATGGTTTCATGAGGTAAACCTTATAGCTTCAAACAAGGTGCTGTAGTGGAAAGAGCCTAGGGCTGAAGGCAAGAGACCCGGGTTCATGTCCCTGTCTCTGTCACCTGCTTGCTGCATGACCTCAGGCAAGTCTCTTCGGTTGCCTGGGATTCATTTCCTCATCTGCTCTACTTATCTCACAGGTTTACTGTGAGAATCAACGAAAGTGGTTGTGTTGAAAATGTTCTGAAAGCTGAAATCACTGTGCAGATATGAGACACTGACAGCTACCCGCAGGATATATCAGCACCCTTCATGTCTCAGCACAGGGAGTTCCCATAACCCCAGTGGATCCTCAATGAGTGAAGATGCCCAGTCCTGCCTGGGCTCTGGCAAGAAGTCACCCAGCTGAGGGTCCCTCTGTTCTTGTACATATTCAAGTTCAACTTGTTTGTCCTCAAATGACTTTAAATCATGTTCCCGGTACAGAGTAAATGTCTGTTCAATGGATGCTTCTTTCATGAATCCTCTCCCCAGCCACATGACCCTGCTCTTTCTCCTCAAACATTAATTTTTTTGCTCTTCCATGGAGACCACTGTTCAGTCCCTCCTGTTCCTTTCCTCTGAGCCAAAACTTCTCCAACTTTAAGTCCTTGCCAAATATAACCTCCATCATGACCTCGCAGCATGCCAAAGGCTCACTGTCTTCTCTGAGCTCCTGGATCGCTGATTTCCTGAATCACTTCTGTAACCTTCATTCTTTGCCAGTTATCTTCCTTTCTGTGCACGTTCTGTCTTCCCAGTGGGATGATAAGCTTCTTCAGTGGGAGAACCATGCTGTGTGTGTGTGTGTGTGTGTATATATATATATGTATATATATATTTCTTTTAATTGAGATGGAGTCTCACTCTGTTGCCCAGGCTGGAGTGCAGTGGCGTGATCTCGGCTCACTGCAACCTCTGCCTCCCAGGTTTAAGTGATTCTCCTGCCTCAGCCTTCCTAGTAGCTGGGATTACAGGCACCCACCACCACACCTGGCTAATTTTTGTATTTTTAGTAGAGATGGGGTTTTGCCATGTTGGCCAGGCTGGTCTCAGACCCCGACCTCAAGTGATCCACCTGCCTCGCCTCCCAAAGTGCCAGGATTACAGGTGTGAGCTACCGCACCTGACCATATTTATCTTTATCTACCACGTTTCTCCACTCCACTACCCTGCTCCCAGGCTGCCTTTATTTTTGTGCCAGCTGTGGACTCAAGTCTCTGAATTTTTGTCTTGTTTCTCTATATCCTCCCAATCTCTCTCAGAAGCCTGCAAGGTGGACATCAATGCCCCATGGAGGGCTCTGGCAGCTGCACTCCCCCAAGGAGGGGTGAACAATATCCCTCATGGTGCCCACACTGCCCTGGGTCTCTGCAGCCTTTGGGGCAGGCTGAGATGAGTGAGGATGGAAAGTCTGGGCAGCCCTGAGGAGAGCGATAAGCAACAAATGCAGAGAAGCCCATTCCTGGGCATCCCCCCACTGAAGCCTCGTAGCTGGAGGTGGGGTTCAGATGGGGGCGGGGCAACTCCTTATGATAAAGTCTGGTGATTCATCCAGAATTGCAATAAACTTGATTATTAGCTGAGAACTCTGGGCTCTGACTTCCCCTGGACTCATCTCATGGCCTCACACAGGTAAGGATGCCACCACAGCATAAGGATTGATCTGATCCCATGTACACACCTGGGAGAAAAGGTGCCTGAAAAAGGTCTCCAGGAGGTGGCTCCGCTGCTCCCGCGTCACAGCTGCTCTCATCAGCTCCTGCTCCCGCAGCTCCCACTCCTGGATGCTCAACCCGCTCTCCTTCAGAGCTGCCCGGAGGTTTTCCACCAGCGCCTGCCGCTCTTCCTCCGAGTTAAACAGCAGCACCTAAGGGGGCAGCCCGAGCAAAAGCAACCATTTGCCAAGGCCTCTTGAGGTTAGGCACTTTATGTGGATTATGTCAGAGGGGCCACTGGAGTGACCTTGCAAAAGAGATATTGTATCTCCTTTTACAGAAGAGGAAAGGGGCTCAGTAGGGTTAAGTGACTTGCTCATAGGTGCAGAGTTTGCATTTAAAGGCACGTGTACAAGGACATTCTTCCCTCTGTTCCATACTGGAGAAGGGAGAGGAGGGCAGGGAGGCCAGAGGATGGAGGGGATCATGGGCCAGGCCTCTGATTTAGCTCTCCTCCAAAATCTCTAAAAATTCACTACATCCTGAGATAAGAGGACAGGGAAGAGGGCTTTGCTTCTTCCAAGGACACCCAGCTGGGACCTGACAGGTTGTCCTCAGAAAAGGAGGAGGCAGACTGTGGTTGCAAGAGTTAGGAGGAAACCATGGAGATTATGTCATCCAGCAGGCCCGGAGCAGGATAAATGTGTCCAAGTTTATCTCTCTATCAGGTACTCCACCGGGGAACAAGAAGCCGGACTCCTGCACAGTAACTACCACTTCCTGCCTCCTGGCCCCGTGCTCCTTCCCCTCCCCCTGGCTGCCTCCCTGATGTTGGCTGTGGACAAGGAGCCAGGTGCCAGCTGAGCAGTACCAGGTCATACTCCTTGGGGATCTTGAGCAGCAGAGTGTGGCGTCCACGATTGCTGGACAGGACGAGGTTGACCTGCTGTGGAGGCTGCAGCTGGATGGTGCGGAGCATGGTGAGCCTGCCGTCTACCACACGGATCTGCCCAGGCTGCAGGTGCACGAGCACGGGCCGGCAGGGCTCCTTGCGGCCTTGCCATTCCAAAGCTGGGGGGAGAGAGACAAGGCTTCGTCAGTTGGGATCCGCCAGAGGGACATTGGGAGGAAGAGGGCCAGCTCAGGGCTGAAATTAGATCGAGGCCTCCACAGTTCATTGTCCCCTTCTGGGGTACTGAGGGTCATTCCCTCCCTGAAAGCCTGGCTGTGCCTGTAGCCACATGAAAAGAATAGTAACTATCATTTCCTGAATGTTTTCTAAGTGCTCTATACCAAGTGCTTTGCATGAACTATTTCATTTCATTATAAACCTGTGAGGTAGGTGCTATTATTATTCCTATCTTATGGATAAGAAAAAAAAAAAGGTTTAGAGAGATTCAAAAATCTGCCTAAGGCCCTATAGCCCATAGTGGTGGTGGAACCAAGATTCCAATTCCAGTCTGACTCTGGACCTTCATTAATCACTTCTCTGTTGCCTGGAGTTCCAGCGTGAGATGCTACAAATCAGCAGTTCCCAGGGAATCGTCAGTCATAGTAACCCTGTAAGATCTAGGCAGGGTTCAATGACTCCTGCACGTGAGGAACTCCGGAGGCTGCAGGACTCCAGGTCCAACTTCTGCTTAATGCCACTGTGGCCTTGCCTACAGTCCTAGAAAAGGGAGGCCTTTTCCTGAGGCTGCTGGGGTGGAGGTGGGTAGCTGTAGTGCTGAGCCATGTCCTCCCTACCACCACCCTGGCCAGCCCTAGGCCTACCTTCCATGCCTCCCACGAGTTTCTCAGACACGATGCTCTGGCGGTCCTGGCCCTGGAGCCTCTTGAAATTTCTCATCCGGAGCCGGGCAACAATCCAGGCGCTGAGCAGGCTCACTGGGAGGGCAGAGGCAGTAGGACACTCAGGGAGAGGTGTGGCTCGGGGGGGTGGAAGTGGCTCCTTTCTCAGCCCCTTTCCTGGCAGTACCACCTATTGTCCCTACCCCCTAAGTCAGCTTGCTCAATTGTTTCAAATTGTGAAGGTCCCTGGGGGAAGCTGCTCTGTATCCCATGGGGAGCTTTGGGTAGCATCTAAGATGCCCACCCTGCCTCCTCATATTCTACCACTCATGTCCCTTACTAGCCAGAGACTAAGTCCAGAGTCTTTGTGTCAGAGCCTAGACTCACCCCACCAGGCTGCTAGTTGACCCACACACAGCCTTGCCAAAGACTAAGCCCCAAGCCTCACTCCAGTGACTAGATCTGCCCCAGCCTTCCCTTCCTCCCTTCCTCCCTCCCTTCTTTCCTACCTTCCTTCCTCCCTCCCTCCCTCCCTTCCTTCTTCCTTTCCTCCCTCCCTCCCTCCCTTCTTCCCTCCCTCCCTCCGTCCCTCCCTCCCTTCCTCTCTCTCTTTCTTTCCCTTCCTTCCTTCTTTCCCTCCCTCCTTTCCTCCTTTCCTCCCTTCCTCCCTTCCTCCTTTTCTTTTGTTTTTTTTTCTGTTCTTTTCTTTTCTTCAGAGTTTCCCTCTTGTTGCCCAGGCTGGACTGCAATGGTGCAATCTCAGCTCACTGCAACTGCAATGGTGTGATCTCAGCTCACTGCAACCTCTGCCTCCCGGATTCACAGTGTAAATACCTCAGCCTCCCGAGTAGCTGGGATTACAGGCATGCGCCACCATGCCCAGCTAATTTTGTATTTTTAGTAGAGACAGGGTTTCTCCATGTTGATCATGGCTGGTCTCGAACTCCCGACCTCAGGCGATCCGCCTGCCTTGGCCTCTGAAAGTGCTGGGATTACAGGCGTGAGCCACCGCGCCGGGCCTTAGCCCTTGTTCTTAAACAGGGATTTGCCTCTGACAGTCCTCTAGGCCCAGGCCTGCAAAAAGCTGTGGATTACAGATTCCCCCTGGCTCCTGACCAATGCTGGGCCCTGCGGGGAGTCCCAGGAAAACAGGGGGGCAATCCTCCCTGGAGCTGACTTCTCTGTAGGTCACACTTCTCTTGTCCCTTCCTCCTCTAGTGTTTCATTCTCCTACCCAGAGGGACCATGCTCTGCGTGGTTTGTTGTCATTAGTGGAACCACCCAAACTGCATCCCCTAGCTTGTATCTCTCACCCCACTCCACTCTGTCCATCATTTTACCCAAAGGGAAGCAGCAGAGGGTCCCGATGGTGACCCCGAAGCCAAATCCACTGCCCTCAAAATAGTCACGAACAATGGAGGGAGCACAGGCTGGCAGGCCTTCAGTGCTGAGCTGTCTTGGCTGCGGACAGGGGTCTCCTGGGGAGGCAGAGGAAGCCAGAGTCCTGGGTGCTGGGCCACAGGTGCTGGCACAGGATCATTGAGGAGGTTAGGGTGGCAGAAAGGGGGTGGGGGCACTCTGGGTAGCTGAGGGGAAGGGGCTTCCTTGGGTAACAAGTGGGGTAAAAAATGAATCCCAACCTCCATCTCACCCTCACACACACAAGTGTATGTACACACACACACACACACACACACACAAACTCTTCCCTCACTGCTGTAGAGTTGGGATATCCTCACCGCACAAAGCCCTCCTAATATTATACCCAGCCCCAGCTCCATCTCAGCCGAATGTGAACCTCCTCACCAGCTCTCTCTGAGTCTTGGTTCTGCCCTCACTCAGTACTTTCCGGAGTTGTGCAGAGGGGACCCTACACAGCTGCAGGTGGCGGCCCTGGCACCTGGAGTTCCCAAGGGCAGAACCACAGCTCACTCCCCTCTTGGAGCACAGAGGTTGACGTTCAGCCACACTGAGCCAAGCCCAGAGCTGAAGAGGGACGAGGCTCCAGACCCACCACTCCTCCAGTCACCCCTTGGCCACTCACCTTTATGCCAGACAAAGACATTGGGCTGCAGAGCACCAGGGTCAACGTTGATAACAGCGACCAGCACGTCCCGCAGGGAGGTATTTCGGATTTCTTCAATCTCCTTCTTGGAGAACAGCCTAAGTTGGAGGAAGTAGAAGTCACTGGGATGGGAAGGGAATGCAGGCCTCCAGCAACCCCAGACCCAAGGAGCCAGGTGAGAAAAGAGACCCAGAGGTGTTGGGAAGGGGGTGGTGGGCTGGCTTGGAATCAAGGGCGCAGGGGGGCTGTCTAAGGCCAGGGAGAGGGTCTGCGGCCCAGGCTGAGGTAGAGCCTACCTTACCCTAGCAGGCCTTACCCATTCCTGGTGTTCTCAAACCAGTAGCGGTCACCATCCCGCAGCCGCACAAATTGGTCAAGAACGATGGTGCTGAACAGGGGTCCAGGGTCCCGGTGGCTCTCCAGGAGTCCCCCAGGGAGCAGCTCCAGCCAGGACAAGTCCTGCTTGTACAGGTCAGCTGTGGCCTCCAGTACCTGGAACCAAGAAGGGGCAGGAGTAACAGAAAGGACACAGCACCCACCCTCAGGCAAAGAGGTGGTTCACAGGGATTAGCCCCAGAGATGATAATAATAAATGTCAGTAACAGCAACTCACTCCTCTATAGTGCTTATTATGCCCCAGGCACTGCTCTGAGTGCTTTACATAAGTGAACTCCATTATGGGAACCCTCTCACACATTCAGCTGCCTATTCTATAAAGTAATAAAACAGCCAGCCATTCCCATTCATAACTTGTTCTTGAAAAGGTATGAAAGTTGAAGGGACAAAACCAGAAGTGCAAAAGTTGAATGGCAGAATGATGTGTTATAAAAGGTTTCTATTCTTTAGAACTAATTTTTTTAATCAAATGCCTGATTATATATTGCCTTTTAGAGACAGTTTTCAAAAACATATCACCAGCATTACCTGACCTTTACTTTAGTTTTTTTCTCCACAGTGTAAATAGCACTTGACCAGCTTAATTCCACTGAGGCCCATTTGAAGCTAAAGATTTGCTACTGTTGGTATGCCTGGTGATTCCTATCTATATATTGATTTTATAAAGTTTACGAGCCCCCATGCTCATATCACTTCTTTATTGGCCTTTCAAACCTCCACTTTCCAATAATTTTATAAAATGGTAAGGGCAAAATGCAATAGAGTAGGCACACAATTGTAGAAACACTGCTGTGTCAAGATGGTAAGGTGTCCCAGTCTGGTCTCTTGGCTAGCAGGCATGCCACCAGTCCAGGTGATAGCTCAGGGTGTAACAGCTGACTCCTGAAAGGCAGCTTAAACATCAGTGCAAGAAAGCACAGATTGTTCCTAAGTCAAGGACCTTCTATACCCACTCAGGAGGGTGGAGAGAACAGTAAATGAGATAGTGCCTATTAAGTGCCTGGCAAACAATAGATGCTCAATACATGCTTGCTGGATCTGAACAATCAGAGTGCAAAGCCAAATCTTGCTGGTCTGGTAATCTTCATCCTGATATGCAATATTGGGAAAAGTGACCTGGGTAAGCCCTGCCCCTCCCACTAGGTGCTTGTCTCTGTGCTCAAGTTTCATTACCTATCTCCCATGACTCAGTCCCACGTGCCTTGTCCCTCCCACCCTACCCTCAGGGTCCTGACCCCTCCTCACAGTGTCATTGCTCCGGAAGAGCACAGGGTTGATGTCCTGCCAGCGGGTAATAGGAGACAAGCCCAGTGCTGCCCTGGCCTTGTTGTAAGAGGGCAGGCCCAGATCCCGGCCCCGCTGCAGGCAGCTGGCCAGGTGGTCTGTGCGGGAAAACTTCAGTGGCCCAGGCCAGAAATCTGGAGAGGAGATACCAGACAGTCTGAGGGAGCTCAGGGCCACCACAGCAGTCTCCAGTTCAGGCCCCAGGCTCCAACCAGCCCCAGAAGACTTGAGCCAGAAGAAGCCATGATCAGCATGCCAGAAGCTCTCTCATCAGTGAGTGCAGTGCAGGCTCCCAGCCCCAGGTACCCCCTCATACCTGGCTCTGGAAGTCCAGCTGAGCCTCTTCCCAGAGGCCAGGAGTTCACAACCTGCAGGGACAGCCTCAGACTCACCCCGCACATCTTCAACCACCACGTGGTCCTCTCGCTCTGCGATCTGGGAGGCCATGCCCAGCAGCAGTGCGTCCACATCTTCAGCACTTTGTAGGCTTGGGTGCTTTATAGATTGTGGGTAGGGAGGAGAGGGGCGTGGTTAATGGAGTCAGAGGTTAGATAGCCAGGCTCCCTCCACACCATCATCCTTATCCCTGAGCCCACCCAGTCCTACTGTGTGCTCCCAAACTGGCGGGACATTCCTGCTCTGCAGGTTGATTCCCCACTCAGGGTGAGGGGTGTCCCCATCCAAAGTCAATACTGCCTGACAGAGGTCTATACAAGCACAAGGGATCTTAAAATTTTACTTTGACCTTGGGAGACTTGACAATGTGGTTGGCAAATTCACTAGAAGATCTAGGTCTCAGTCCTCTGTTACTAACCAGCTGTATGACTTTGGGCAAGTCACAGGCCCTCTCTGAACACAGTTTCCTTCCCTTAATAAAAAGGGACTTTGATGAGGGGGACACTGAGGCCTCTTTCGATTCAGCTCCAGGCTCTGATTCTATGGCTTCTTTTCTCTTCCTCCCTACTCCCTTCCCCTTAGTAAACACTTTACACAAAGTATCTTGCTTTGCTTTAAATTCATGATCAATGCTCTTCATCCATGCTGGCCTGATTTGGACGGATGGGCAATCCTCAATAATCTCTAAGAACCCCTGCTTCCTCCCCTAATACCCTCACACATACGCATTCACACACCGCCCGGGATGTATGTCTAATAGGAAGTTTCCTTGGGGCAAACGAGACTAGCTGGGGTACTCCAAGGCCTACAGGACAACCAGAGCTGTCGAAGGAGAGGGAAAACATGGGAGGCAGCAACAAAGGCAGAACCATACTTGCACAGGCCCCACTGGCTCTCCCACAGCCCTGAGGTTGGGGTGGTGGCTTGACTTTTGGCCATGTCCAGCTACCTGGTCACCTCAGACTTTGTAGGGGAGATGCCTGAGGTCCTCCAGGCTGCCTCCTTCACCCCAGCCTATCCCAGCTGTCCGCTTCAGCCTTACTGCCTGCTTTCACCATGCACTCACACATACACACACATACACACACACATACGCACACACACACGCATGCACACACACATATCCACCACTTATGTGGCCCCCAGCTCGGACCTTACGGCTCCAGTAGCTATTGCAGACCCGGAGAGCTCTAGAGACACTTGAGTTCCAATTGATGACCACCTGGAAGTGGCAGCTGGCATTTCTGAAATGCAAAGAGCAGGTAGATGGTGATTGAGGTAATGGGGTTATACTGTCAGGCATCAGTTCTGGTCTCTGAGGCAGTAGCCAGGGACCCCAGGCCTTTCTGAGGTGGTGTGTGGTTCGGACCTTAGTACGTTCTGGGGGATCTGACTTTTGGAAGGTCCTGTCCACAACATCAGACCAAATATCTAAAATGTACTCCCTCATTAACAACATCAGACCAAATATCTAAATGTACTCATAGCTCACTCTCTCTGACTCTCTCTCAATATATGTATATACGCACATATGTAAAATACATATATACACACAAAATTGTATGTACAACATATGTGTACATATATACCTTTTCAAAGGATTCAAAAATTGTTCTTTTGAAACTACTTGTCTGTGAATAACTCAATTGTCTATGTCTCGTACATCATCAGGCATACCCCAGAGATTATTCTAGAGTAAATCTAATCTATGAATTGTTTTAAATTATAAAGCAACTGTAAAAAAAAAATGGACATGCTTTGTTTCATATACACTTATTTAAATATATGTTTTTTTTTTTCTGAGACAGAGTTTTACTCTTGTTGTCCAGGTCAGAGTGCAATGGCACGATCTTGGCTCACCACAACCTCTGCCTCCCAAGTTCAAGCAATTCTTCTGCCTCAGCCTTCCGAGTAGCTGGGATTACAGGCATGCACCACCATGCCCAGTTAATTTTGTGTGTGTGTGTCTGTGTGTGTGTGTGTGTATGTGTGTGTGTGTATATATATATGTATTTCTTTTTTTTTTTTTAGTAGAGACGAGGTTTCTGCATGTTGGTCAGGCTGGTCTCTAACTCTCAACCTCAGGTGAACCACCCGCCTCAGCCTCCCAAAGTGCTGGAATTACAGGCGTGAGCCACCGCACCCAGCCTGTGTCTTTTTCAAGTTCCCTTTTCATTATTTTGAAGCCAATATTTTCCTTCAGATTGCACACATTTTAGAACCCTCTGCCCCCAAAAGGTTGCAGGCCCTGGGCCCTGTGATTATAGCTAAAAATGTCCCCAGTGTAGTGTCAAGACATGAGGTTTAGACCAGTGGGGTTTGTGACACCCTCTGAACCTTTATTACTCTATATTTAATGGGTGGGGGGAGGGTAATATCTACACCAGCAGCAGGAGAAGGGAAGTAAAAGTGCTTAAAAACCACAGTGATGTATCTTTTAAAACAATTGCTTTTCTTCCCCTCTCTATTCATCGTTCCCTTGGGGACACTTCAGACTGATAATCCTGTAGAGAGAGCTCCTGAGGGCGGATTTTCTTCAGTTGACAGCCCCATCCCTCCCAGCACACAAACCTTTGAGCCCCTCCCTCACCTCATGTAGACGCCAGGGGGCACCATGGTGGAGAGGAACTGCTCAGAGGCCGCCACGAACTCCGAGGAGATGCTGGGGTCCAGAAATGGCCGGTATCCTGGGGAAACAGGAGAAGAGAGGACAAAAGAATTTAGCCCTGAAATCCCCAACGTACTCCCCACCCCACCCCACAAAACACACTCACGCAAGCCCTCCCATCCTCCTTCCCCACTGCCTCACCTGTATACTCCGGGGTGTTTCTGCAGGAAAGCTGGGCAGCCACCATACACAGCGATGTTCTGAGGGGCAGAGAGGGAGGCCTGAGTTGGATGAGGCCGGGCCTGGAAGGGTCTGGAGCCCAAGGACGGCTTCCAGGTGGAGATGAGGACCAGGCAGGGTCAGTCAGCGGGAGAAGCAACTCAAACAGGAGTGCGGAGGCCTGCCTCCCTCGGGTGGAACCAGGGACGGGGGAGCGGGGTGGCTGGGAGGTGATAAATAACAATCACCAGCCAGATTTCTCCTATAAACAGCGCCAGCCTCCCTATCATTTACTGGGCTCCTGTGACCGGGCTGTCTGGGGAGGGGTTTCTGCGGAAATTGTCCATGATGGGGAGCTCCGTGGGCAGCGGAGTCTCCCCGTGGACTCTGCCTGCGGGGCTGGGGACGTCGTGGGCGCGGACGGAGCTGACCTGGTAGGTGGCGATGACCCTTCTGCTGGAACAGCCTCGTCCCCCCAGTCTGCGCTGGCGGGCCAGCCCCGCGCGCACAGAAGCGTGATAGCGGAACCAGAGCAGACCCAGCGCCTGCAGGAAATTCCTGGTTCCCGCTGCTCCGCCCCGAAGGCTGCATCCGACGTGGGGCGCAGGGGAAGAGATGAGCGGTAGCGTGATCCGGGAGCCCACACTCGCAGACCCCCAGCCGTCCTGTCCCGCCTCTGGCGGCCTCACCCACAGCCCCTGGGTCCGCTCTGTCCGGTGGCGGGGTCGGGCGTCACTATTGGCTAACAGGTGCTTCTGCGAGTCTTGGGGGCAGGGTCGGGCCCCGACGCCAACTGTCCTCTCGGAGAAGCTCCGCAGCGCGCTCGCCCCAGGAGGCGCGAGAGCCATAGATGGCGCTGCTGTCCAGCCAGCCCGCCACCTGGTTGGTCTAAGTGGGCACGCGGTGGGTGAGATGTGGGGTCGAGGGGCGGCGGCGGGCCAGGCCGGGTCCCAAAGTGGTTGTCCCATGGGCTGGGGAGGCGCCCCTCCCCATCAGGCCCTGCCAGGCCTGCAGCCCTGGCCCCACCTGGCTGGTGCGGCTCTCTCCTCACTGAGCTTCCCCTCGGGCTTTCACCAGAATCTCGGGATTGCTGGGCTCCGTCCGGTCTTGGGGGTCCCAGCGGCTCCTCTGAGGGCAGCACCACATCCCCACGCTGGCTACAATGAACACGGGGTCTCCGGCTGGATGTGGATGTTGAGGAACTCGGCAGGGCAGCCGGGCGTTTCCACGCTCACCAGGTCCGGGAGAGCAAGTGATAGCCTGTGGGCAATGCAGGAGGGCGTGCTAGGGCCAGCGGAGGGCCACTTTGCCTCCTACCCTAGGCATCCAGCCTCCTTCCCTCCCCTGAAGCTTCAAAAGACTCAGCAGCCCTTATGGGCAAGTCCAAGCCTTGACCTCAGGCACTCCCTCCCAGTCCTTTGTCTCTTCTGCCCCTCTGCGCCTACACCTGCTCCAAGCTGTTGTCCTTGACAGTTTGGCTTTCTCCTTGGTAACTGGGAGGTGCCCTGTGAGTGTGCCTAGGCAAAGGGGCTGGCAGCACCAGCTCCAACACGCTGCAGGAACTAGGCATTCCTGATGGGCCAGCCACCAACCCTCAGTCACTGGGGTCAAGCCACCCTAGCACCCCCACTTTGACTTCCCCTCAGTCCACTCTGCCAGAATCAGAACCCTGCCCTGAGCCTGTCCTAGAAGCCATGGGGCAATGCCTAAGAACAGGGTCCCATGGAGAGTCCCGCCCAGATTATTTTCATGTTTCTATCCCTGCCACCCTCTTACCCCTACCAACAACCCAACATGGAGGGATGTCCCCTTTCCCTAACCCCACCCCTCATCTTTCTGCGTGGGGCAGATTTCTGCCTCCCCAACCAGAGTTCACTTCAGCATGGATCCTCCCTCCACCTGCTTCTACCTCTACCATACCCCACTGCCCCCTCCACCTCTCACCCTCATCCCTCAGGCTCTCTGTCACTTCTCTCTCATCCTCTGACCCCTCTTCACATGCAGAGGTGTCCAGCCAACCCCACTGGCTTCCTTCCCCCAGAGGTTGAAGTTCTCACCAAAGAAGACCGCCAACACTGTGCGGTTTCGCAGGGAGGCCAGCCCTGCAGGGCCCCTCGAGATGGTGTTGCTAAGGTCTCGGGGATTGGGCAGGTGGGGTTCTCCCAAGGCCTGGTACACACCATCTGCATAGCTGGCTGGGACCAGGCGCTGCAGCCGGGAGCCTGGGGCAGGAGTGGTAAGGATAAGGATGAATCTTCAGAGGGCATTCTAGACCCCCTCTGTCCCAGGCTTCCCTCCATGTCATGGATCCTAAAACCTTGGAAATGGATGGCCTTTGCTGGTACTTGCCAGCTCTTGCCTCGCAGCAGCAGTACCCCCCTGGCCCTGGGGTTCTGTCCCCACTTGGCTCTCACTCACCTTTGCTGCCCCATCTGTGCTCCATGAGGTTGTTGTACCACCCATCAAATCGCTGCACCTCCCACGAAATGGGGTTCTGAGCTCCTGTGTGAGAATGGAGGGAAGGGGCAGCTGGGCAAGTCACTGCATGAGAGGACAGGCAGGCCTGCCGGATATGGGTGCTGTGAGCCTGGCACTTGGAGCAGCAGAAAGTGGATACTTGGAGTGGATGTGAGAGGTAGGGTACAGAGGGAAAAACCAGGGCAAAGTGTGTCCAAACTCAAGCCAGATCTTTAAGCCGCTCAGTGGGGGAGACATGGCAGGGAGCCAAAAAGTAGTGGCGCAGGGTGCAGTGTGTGCTGACAGATGGCCTCAGAGAGGGAGAGGGGGCTGGAGGAGAGCAGTGGCGGTGGGCAGTAGGATGCAGAGGACTTTACTCCCCTCAAACTTCAGTTCCCTGAGGGGACACAACAGGACAGAATCCATCCCCAGTCCTAAGACACCACACAGAGCAAGAGCTAGCCACACTCCACACCCGAGAAGGACATGCCATTCTGTGACCCATCCCTGGGCAGGGTCAGTGTGGTGAGGGGACTAGTCCTCTCTGGCTGAGCAGAGCCCAGGGCAGGGGTGTGGTGTTGCTACTGCTTTTTTCCCCAGTTTCTTGGGTAGGACCAGGGACTGGACTGGTGATATGGATGACTTTGCCCCTTCTCTGGGGCATCTTGTTCCCCACACAATTCCTCCTCTTGATCCTGTCGTACTCTCCAAAATGAGGGTCCAGGAGGGAGCACTCAGCTGCTGGGCAAAGAACTAAGGAATGAGGGATAGAGGGAAGATCCAGAATGGATCATGGAATCGGGGATGGAGCAGGGATCTTTCTGATCAGTAGATCAGATGGCCGGCCTGATTCTTTCCCCCAAACTAGGGGGGCTTCCTCTCTGCTCACCTCAGAGAACAGACACACACATTTGCACACTCACTCAGCAGAGAGTTAGGGGGGAACATGACTTAGAGCCTTATGCTTGAGCAAAGAACCCAGCTAAGGGTCCAAGACTTTGGGCAGGGTCACACATGTGATCTCTAAAATAAAATGAGCCTGTGGCACATAAAGGAGCGAGCCTTTGCAGGACAGTACAGGGAAAGTGCCTCTTGGGGATAAGAGGTGAGAGCTGAGGGAGAAAAGGAAAATCCAAACCAAGGAAAGAAGAGGGCTGGAAGGAGTGTGGAGGTGAGCAGCTCTGGCAAGGGAGAAGTTGTAGGGAAGGTGTCACCATCCTGTTACCTCCAGCCAAGACAGATCCTTCTACAAGTTTTCTCTGCTTTCTGCTTTTGCATCTCCCATCCCCAGTGATCAGAGACTTGATCTTTTAAATTTAACTTATGGCACTGTAAGCCCACTTCCCTCCACAGAGATCCGGACTACAGAGAGCAGCCTCAGATTCCAGCAAGAAACTGTCCACTGAAGGCAGCAACATGAAACTCTTGTGGAAGACATTGCTTTTGTCTTTGATCATAATGTTTAAAAATATTGATGACTCCCTTTCAGCTTTGGGTCCAATCTGATCCCAAGATCCTTTATTGTCTTGTGTGTCTAATCAATCTTTTCCTATTTTGAGTCAGAGGCCCTCACTTTATGGAAAACAAGAGAAGACAGAGGAGAGAGAAAGGGCCCCCAAACTGTAAGAATAAAATAGAAAGTGCTGATAGCAGCTGAAGGCTCCCTAATTCTGTGTATTTGGGGATAATTTTCATTCCATTATCCATCCATTTCTTCAACAGCTAGAAATGGGCAACTCTCACTTGCAGGGCACTGTGTCAGCTAGAGACTAAGGACACAGATGAATATCACACAGATCTTGTCCTTGGGGAGCCCAGAGGATGCTGGGTTCCTCTGCTCCTAACCATGCTTCTCCTCCAATCTGTACTCACCCACAGGGGTCCATGCCCCAACCAGAAGTGTCCATGCTAGAGCCAGGCAGAAGACCATGATGAAAATAATAGGGGCTCAGGGATTAGAATGTCCCAAAATGGAGACCCTAGAAAAAGGACAGAGAATGAGCCCCAGCTACTCAAAAGAATCAGGTCAAGGACTCTGTAGGCCTCTGTGAATCAAGGCCTGGGGCTGGGCCAAGGTCACAGTAGGTAGCAAAGTTCAAGAGACTCACTCTTTCCCAAAATTCTTTAATTCATTCAGCAAATACTTCATGAGCACCACTACAAACCAGCCACTGACATAGACACTGGAGATTAAATGATGAAAAAAACAAACAGAAATCCCTGGTACATACCTTCATGGACTTTACCTTCTAAGATTAGTTGGAAAACCCTGCTTTGGCCCAGCACTCCACAGAGTGTATTCCTTGTACAGAGCCCTGGTTGGGGATCAGGAGACTAGGCTGAGGTCTCAGTGCTGCTCCCAGTCCACTGTGGGATCTTAGATAAATCACTTCTCCCATCTGATCCTTGGTTTCCTCTTCCAGCTATGGGAGCAAATATGCCTGAACTGTTTACTTCTCAGCGTGGTTACCAGAATCAGATGTGAGAATGAGGTTGAATTCAAAGCACGAAAAGTGACAGGTGTTGTGCAAATGTGATATAGAGAGGGTAGGCGGGAACTTGGCTCCTCTGGTTGGATCCAGAAGGGATGCACTACGAGGTGCTCATGTATTTAGTGCAAGCTTCCTGCTCTCTCTCTCCACCCAGAGTCAACAGGGAAACAGAAGCAGCAGAGGACTCAGGCTGGGACTCCTGAGTGGAGCAAGGAGTACCTAAAGCCAGTGAAGACCTCCTAAAGGCAACCTGGAGATTGGGGATAGGATAGAGGAAGAAAGGAGCTCAGGGAAAGCCTCATCCCCAGCCAAACATCAGGGTTCCTGGATGGGTTGTCTAGAGGAGAGAACCCAGGGAATGACCTCATCCCTACTCCATCTCCTGTTAAATGAAAAAACCTAGGCCCTGCCATAACCGGAAAGCTCAGTATCACCTGCTGCATTTCACAGAATCTGTCCAGGTGCTGGCCTTTTAATAGTGAGTGAAGAGCTGGGCTCTGGATGGTTGAAACTGTAAAGCTGGATATACTGAAGTAGCCACAGCGGTCCTTCCCTGATCCCAAGATATCCTTACCCCCCTACCCCCCGGCCCCGCCACCATGTCTTCAGGATCCTGGGCCCCAACGCTAATGTACCACTCAGCCCTTAAGGGCATGAAATGGGCTTTCAGACCAGGCTGTGTGGGGATGAGCTGAAGAAGAAGGTGGACATGCTTAATCACCACTCCTTGTGGGTGGGTTGCCCTTAATGATTTACAAAACGACGGGGCAGTAACTTCTCAACAACCTTGACAGGAAGGCACAACCCCAGGACAGGGCAGTGAAGCCCCAGGCAGAGCCAGCGGCAGAACCAGAGAGAGAACACAGGCCTGCCTGTTCTTGCCCCACATGGCCGCTTTTCCAGCCTGAAGCCCTAGAGTGGTGACCCTGGTGGCCCTGAGGTGGGAGGAAGATGGTTCAACGCCATCTTGGTCCCAAGGGAGGGCTGAGGGGGAAAGCTTGGATCCTAAAGCCCAAAGCTCCCTCCCTGGTATGTTGTGCTGGTGCCAGGAGAAGAACCCGTAGGCCCAGGCAAACTAGGCCACCCAACATTCCCAGGTCCCAAAGAACCCAGTCTCTCGAAACCTTGATTGGGCAGAGGACAGGCCCTAACAGGGCCCGTTTTAACCTTAAGATAAGATCGGAGGCGCAAGGGGCTAGCATTCCCCTTCCTTCCATAACGTGGAGGAGTGGCGGCTCCCCCCCCCCCCCTGCCCCTGGAGCTCCCTCCCCTGGAGCGCCCAGGCCCGCGGGCCGGGAAAACCCCTGCCCGATCTGACCTGCGGCCACGGCGTCACCGGAGCCCGGGACTGCAACTTGGCTCCGGCCTGGCTCCCAGCTGGGCCCGCGGAGCCCTCTCTCGTCCGGTGCCTCTCCAACTCTGCGCCGGGACGGGCGGGGCTGGGGGTGAGGAAGCGACGGCGCGGCCCGGCTCAGCCACAGGGCGGGGCTCAGCGAGGCGGGATGGAGGCTGGCGCCGGGGAACCCGCGGAGGTGCTTCCAGGGGACCGCAGCGCGCGAGGTGAGACGGCGAGGGCTCGCGGGGCGCAGGTAGAGACGTTCCGTCGGTGCTGAAGGCCCGGCTAGTGCGGTTGTGTGGGCGGCGAAAAAAGCAAGTCCGCCTTCACAAGTCCCACGCGGCTGGGGAGAGGGTGGGAGGCGGAGAGGGTATGGGGAGGGGAGACGCTCCTCAAATCCTCTCGACACCGTCGGGTCTGGGCTCCAAGTCCGAGACCATCGATCACCTGCCGCCCATAGACCAGGCGAGGCGTCAAAGCAAGTCACCCATCCGACCTAAACTCCTCTAAGAGCCTGGGGTCACGTGTCCCTCCGGGGATCCTCGTGAGATCTCGGGGGTCCCACCGCCCTGCGAGCCGCGCCGGCGCCCCGCCAGACCCGGAACTGCGTCTCTAGGTTTGCGCTGGAGCTGCTGGGATTGCTGGGTATGGGTGGGGGGCGCAGAGGAGGAGGGGGATTGGAGGGACTGCTGCGGAGCTGGCAGACCCCGGCACTACGGTCCTGGCGCACCCAGCCTGTTCTGTACTAGGCCGGGAGAGGCAGGCGGCGCCGCAGAGCCTCGGTGCAGTCTGAGAAGTTTGGGAGTGACTTGAAGAGTGACTGGAAGCACCCCAGACCCGGTTTGTCCGGTCACAGCCAGGTCCTTACGTGAGTTAGGAGAGGAGTGGGGGTCGGACAGGAGCCCCCACTGAGAGTAAGGTGTTTGTTCACAGAACGTCGGACCTGGTTCCCTCTTTACTCACATCCCTGGGGGCGCTTCGTGTGAGGTTCCACGGGAGAAGGCGAGAGGCGCAGGCGGCCACACACAGAGGCGAAGGTAGGGAACAGTGGTCCGGATGTGGGTGGTGGGGGATGCGGCTGCTTAGCACTCTGCGGTCCAGGTGATTTTGGAGGGGGTCTTGAAGTGCTTGCTCCCACCCTGGCACCTAGGGCTACACTTCCAGCTTTCATCCAGACAAAGTTCAGATCAAGTGGGAGTTCTTCAAAGAGAGAGTTTGGTAAGAAACTGGGGAGGCAAGGAAAACCTCTTAAGGCCATAAGTGCCACAAAGATATACATCGAATCATCATCCCAGTTTAACTCGAGTCTGGATAGTTTGGCTTGCATAATTCTGCACCCTTGAATTCCTTAGCCACATTCAATCCACTTTTCAGATCTTGTTCCATTTTTCCACTTAACTCCTACTTTTGTGCAACACCACACATATACATTCATACACAGATACACACATACACACAGACCCTTTCCTTGAAGAGGAAAGTCTAGGACATCAGTTCCTGACAGGGTCCCCATGGCTAACCACAGCTGTAAACGTTTAATGGGGTCTACCCCACTCAGAGAAAAAAGCATCACATTGCAGTAGCTGTGCATTACCAGTCAGAGGTCTTGGCAACTCCAGCCATGTCACCCACTCCCTGCTTGTGGAGAATTAGTGGCCCTTACTCTATGGGTTCCAGCAGATGGGGGAGGTGGGCAGGGGGGAAACTTCAAGAAGAAAGTCCTGTCAGGCTACAAGAGAGGCCACAGGACACTAGCACATAACTTTGAATGATGAAGGCTGGAGGTTGTTCTAGGCTGAGTTTTCTTAAAGATTGTAACTTTATGTTTTACTCACCCCTTATACACACATAGGAACTCCACTTCAACCTGTGGTACGTAAGGATTGGGTAACTGTGTCTATAATAAGATTGAGCATAATGAAGTCTTCAGTACATAAAGGGAGCCCAGAAAGGGAGGATAGTTCCTCCTCCTCCCTAGGCCAGGTGAGATAGGAGGACCCTAAAGTATGGGAAGCTCCCCCCACCCCATGAGAAAGCATCCCAATTTTGTCACACGGGTCACTGATGAAGTACACAGGTGTCTATATTACTGAGAATGACAGAGTCTGGGTGGTTTTTGTGTCTGTGTCTTTGTTTATCTAAATTTGTAGGTGTATGTTTGACTATCTTGTGTCTGTTTATTTATAATTTATATCAATGTACACAGTGCATACATCCTAGTCATGGTGGTGAGGTAGGGGAGGAGTGGGTCAAGTTAATATTGATATGAGATTTTCTCACATTAAAACTAATTCTACTGTCAGACGTTACTTGACAAGCCAGAAAGAAAGATGTTCCCCAGGGAAACAAGCTTTGTAGGAAAAGCAGGACTGCTGGGTGTGGGGTCTTCTCATTTCACTCCCACCTCTTCATGCATAAGCCCTGTTAGCTTAATAATGAAAACCAAATTAGGGTCGGGGTCATGAAAAATTAACTTTAAATTAGGCAATGCAAATAAAGGAGGACCTAAATTATGAAACTGAACAAGAAGAAATTCAGAAAGGCAAATTTCATTTACCAGTGGTCTTTTCGCTTCTGTCATATTTAATAAATATGACATTTTGTATTTTTTTTAAATAGAGATGGGGTTTCACTGTGGTCTCAATCTCCTGACCTCATGATCCACCCGCCTCAGCCTCCCGAAGTGTTGGGATTATAAGCATGAGCCACCACTCCCGGCCTAAATATGACATTTTGGAGAATTGGAAATAAGTTAACGTTGTTCTTCTATACTTAAAATACAAAAAGCCTTTTGTTAGTGTTTATTTTAAGCATATGTTAATAGAGATGAAACGTCCTTGTAAATTTTTTTATAACCTCCCTTTAAAATAAATGCAGGAATAATATTTAAACCTGACCAAAATACATTATATTATCTCTTATTCACATATATTAAAAATACTCCTTTTTGAATTCCAGCATATAACACGTGTTCTTGCTGTTAGCCTCACTTTATCTTCCTATCTTATTAGCCAACATATTTTACATTTTATAGGCCTTCCTCCTATGGACTTTTATTTAAAAATATAGTAGCTTCAGTCTAAATGTCATAAATAAAGAATTCTTAGGTCAGTGAACATCTGCTTTAAAATAAATATCACTATCACATATTTTATAAAAGAATTTAATTCATGAATTCTTAGTTACTCATTTCAGCTAAGATTGAGATGTATGTTTCTGATTCAATTAAACACGAAAATTTGTGTCTGGGTCTTTATTAGTCTTGGAGACTCTAACTATTGGAAGAGGCTTTCTGAGAATTTTAAGAAATTACTAAAAGTTGACAGAATTAGTCAAATCCCTTTGTGCCCAGTCCTTAGCTCTGTATTGGTGATACTCAGTTAATATTGACTTATAAGTATAGGGCAGGGTGATAAGGGAGCATAGCTCCCCCTTGTGTGCAAAATCAGAAGAAGTCACCTGTGGGGAGAGGAACTCATATTTATTCATTTGATCCAGAGACTGATTAGTGTACTCTACATGCAGGGGATGCAAAGATGGAAAGATTAAATCTCTGCCCTCAAGGAGATTACAGCCTAATTGGGAGACAGATGTTCAGACAATTAGAGTACAATGTAATCATTGTTATCATGAAGGCATGTTCAAAATGCAATCAGAATGTTCCAAGTGGGAACCTCTATATTGGCCCAGTGGCATCAGAGGAAACTTCACAGAGGAGGTAACACAAGCTGAGACTTGAAGGGTGAAAAGGCATTTGCCAAGAGAGTGAGTGCATTCCAGGCAGAGGAAATAGCATATCCAAAGGTACTGAAGGCTTGAAAGAGCATGTCAGATTCAGGGAGAGGCCAGTCATTCATATGGCTATAAATTAGGCTGGGCAAATGATGGAGAGAGTATAGGTGGGACCAGGTTATAAAGCACTTTCTATGGGATAGGAAGAAGATGAGATTTTAGCCAGAGCAGAGAAGTGAAATGATTATATTTGCTTATTAGAAAAAAATGATTCTGGAACCAGGTAAGAGAGGATGAGCCTGGGTTAGGGCAGAGGCAGTACAGAAGGAAATGCATGGATAGTTTCAAGAAATATTTAGGAGGTAAGATGGTTCAGGTGTCTGGCTTATTTGATTGACCAGTGGTGATGTTGCCAAACATACAAAGACAATAGAATAAAAAGCAGGGCAGAGACAATGAATTCCATTTGAGGGGCTGTTAAATTTGAGGCATCAAGGGAACATCCAAGTGAAAATGTCCACAGGGTGATTGGCCCTTTTGAGTTTGGAGCTCAGGTAGGAGGGCTACCTGAAGACATTTGAGAACCATCAGCCATGGGAATGGATGAGATTGCCCAGGGAATCGGGAATACTGCTAAAAGAAGAGAGCCACCACAGATTCCTGGGGAGCATCAACATTTAACAGGGGGGAAAAGGAACTAGTAGAGGAGCCACAAAGAGATGGCCAAAAGCAGGAGCCCCTGGAGAACATGGTGTGATGGAAGTGCAAGGAGGTAAAGTTTGAGGAAAGGGGACATGGTCTGCAGTGTCAAATACCACAGAAAGGTCAAGAAGCATGAAAAGTGAAAACTGCCCCTTGGATTTAACACTTAGTGACCTGGTGGAGAAGACAGGGAGGAGGAAAAGTCAAGACTGTGATAGGTTGAAGAGATAAGGCAGTGGAAATGCCAATATACACTGTTTTTTTCAAAAGCCTGGCTGTGACAGGAATAGAGTAAAGTAGGATGGTAGCTGGAGGGGACCAAGAAGATCAAGGGAGAAGGTTCTTTCTCTGTGTGTTCTTAAGGTGGGAAAAATGTCAGTATACCCTTGAGAGAAGGAGCCAGCAGAGAAAAAGAAGCAGGACACTATGAAGGGAGGGGGGACAACGGATGATAAAGGTGATGGAGAAGGCAGGCATGAATGGCTAGAGCCCAGGAGGATGGATTCGCAGAATAGGAAAGAAGAGAGACGCCTATTCCTCAGGGATGGGAGAGTTGAATAGTTAAGAAAAAGCAAAAAAGTTCGTGTTAAAACTGACACTCAGGGGTTAAGTTACTTGCCCAAAAGACAGGATTAGAAGTTAAAACTGTCTTTCTGTCTCTTTGACTGACACCATGCTACTCCCACAGACAGCACAAGAAGGTGGCCAGCTTAGAAGGAGAGAGGAAGGCTGGGAGCTAGAGCATATTAGGAGAATCCCAGCATTAGAACTAAAAGGGACCTGGAGATTATGAAATCCATTTACAGATGAAGAAACCAGGGACTCAAGAGGTTGTTGCTTACCTGTCCGATATCACAATATTAGTAAAGAACTGAAACTAGTCCCAGAATGGATTCCAGCTCAGGGTTCTCTTCAAAAAAGATTGGAGAGGCCGGGCACGGTGGTTTATGCCTGTAATCCCAGCACTTTGGGAGGCCGAGGAGGGTGGATTGCTTGAGGTCAGGAGTTCAAGACCAGCCTGACCAACATGGCAAAACCCGTCTCTGCTAAAAAAAAAACTTAAAAATTAGCTGGGTGTGATGGTGCGCGCCTGTAATCCCAGCTACTCAGGTGACTGAGGCATGAAAATTGCTTGATTCTGGGAGGCGGAGGTTGCAGTGAACCAAGATCGTGCCACTGCACTCCAGCCTGGGTGACAGAGCAAGACTCTGTCTCAACCCAACAAACAAAAAACACTATGAAGCTTAAGAACTTAATAAAAAATTTAAATGTACTCCGTTTTTTATTTACTTAAAATAAAAAGAAAGATTGGAGAAAGAGATAAATGGAGTAATGAAATGCCCCCTCTTTCCCCACTTGGGAGCTTATTTGTTTCCAGTACCATTCTTAGCACTTGATATACACAATCTCATTTCATGCTCACAATGATGCTTATCAGATAGACATTATTATCTCAAATTTTTAATAAAACTGGGTGTCTGTAGAGGTCAAGTGACTTGCAAGAGGCAGAGGCAGAGGCAGAATTCAAATCTTTTGGAGCTACTTGACTCCCAAGCTCATTCTTTCATTATAACATTTAATAAGACAATGTGTGGTCAGACTACATTATGGAGCCTTCTGGGCAAACTGAAACCCCAGTACAGATCACACTGCAGGAAACGAGGAAAACTGGGATCATTGACTCTAAGATGCATTTTTTTTCCCCACATTTTGACATCTCTGAAATTAGGTATATCTCACCAGCAATGGTGGCCATGGTTTAATGGGCAAGACTTTTTTTCCCCTTTATTTGTGCTAAAATAGTAGTGTGTCATGCAATGCATTCTGTCTGAGATTTAACTAAACACATTAAGTTCAGGTACCATTTTCCCAATATCCTGCAGAGGATCAAATAAGAGTCAAACAAGTTCTCAGATCAGGGGACAGGCAGAGAAGACCACAGCTAGGGTTTGAGCTGAAACTTGGCCTGGGAATTTGAATCAAAGAGAAGGGCCAATATTGATAATGTGTGGAATAGAAGGACATCTGGCCCCAGCACTGCCTGATAGAGGATAGGTGCCCCTTCAGTGCTTATTTAGGTGAACTCAGTGAAGCTCAACTGTTCTGCAGTTACCAGAACAAGAGCCAGGGTGCTTGAGAAAGCTGGACAGACCTGTGTGGGCAGTGCTAGGTCTGGAACTCAGTGATGTGGCTGGATTATATACTCAGCACAGAGCTGCCTGGCCTTTGTTCCTTTGGGGACTGAGGAAGAAAGCCAATCTTTTTGTAATCTGTACTATCTTTCACCTTATGCCTTCACCTGATAGTAAATATAGCTCCTTTTATGTTCTGTGATCTATCTGTGCTAGGGGCCTGAAGGAGAGAGAAGAGAATTTTATTTCTTGAGACAGACCCAGAAGAAACAGAGAAGCCTCAAGGGTGGTGGTAGCACTGATTTATGGAACCTGGGGGTTAGGAGAGGAGAATGGGGCAACAGAGACTGATGGCAAAGACCCTCATTCTGTCACCTAAAAGATGGGGAGATGGATGGCTGAGTGGCAGTGGAACGGCAGTAATAGCAGAGTCTGATGATGCACAAAATGTGAGCTCCAGAGAAGAGGAACCTAATGTGGCTCATTCTGTGCTGTATCTCCAGCACTAAAAACAGTGCCAGGTGCATTGAGGGCATGCAATAAATGTCTGTTGTTGTTGTACAGCATTGCCTCCCCTGTACAACCTCACCAAGATGGCTGCTTTGGGACACACATTCCCCTTCTATGCTGGCCCCAAGCCAACCTTCCCAATGGACACCACTTCGGCCACCATCATCATGATCTTTCTGACTGCACTGGCCACTTTCATCGTCATTCTGCCTGGCATTCGGGGAAAGACGGTGAGAAACCCAGTCCTGGAGACCCCAGCCCAGAGAGACCTCAGCCTCAGGCTGAGGAGTCCAGAGTCTCTGACTACAACCAGACTAAGGAAGGAGACCCCAGTGTGGAGAAAGCATCACCACCATCCCAGGCAGAGAGCCCCCCATTCATTGATTCAACAGTTTTTATTGAGCGCTGGTGCTGCATGGTGGCGCATGCCTGTAATCCCAGCACTTCGGGAGGCTGAGGTGGGAGGATTGCTTGATCCTAGGAGTTCGAGGCCAGCCTGGGTTTATAGTATAGACCTCATCTCTTAAAAAAAAAAAAAAAAAATTAGCTGGGCATCGTGGTGTGCATCTGTAGTCCCAGATACTTGGGAGGCTGAGGTGGGAGGATCACTTGAGTGACTGCAGTGATTTGAGATCGCATCACTGCACTCCAGCCTGGGCAACAGAGTGAGATCCTGTCTCTAATAAATAAATAAATAAATAAATAAATAAGCACTTATTACGTGCCAGACACCCTGATTTCAATTGACCAAGTGATCTCAGCTTTAGAATTCCCACCCCTCCCCCAAGTCTGGAAACAGGAAGGGTAGATGTGGAAGGAGGGCACTCCTTACTTAACCCACCCACCTTGTGACTCAGAGGCTGTTCTGGCTGCTGCGGGTGGTGACCGGCTTATTCATCGGGGCTGCGATCCTGGGTGAGTGCGAAGTGCAACTGACTTGGGCAGCTGCCTCCATCCCTTCAACTCCCTCAGCAGCCTGCCTCTCCTCTCCTTGTTTCCCCACAGCGGTGGGCCCTTGCTTCAAGGTGGCTTCCAGACCCTGCCCATACGCCTCTGTCACCATGGCCTTATCTCCTCACTCTTACCCTTGCCTGGAGAGGTGTCACCCTGGGAAACAAACTGGATGCATCTCCTCAACCTTCCTAACACTTTTATTCAGGGGGGAAAGAAGGTCAAAATGAATGTCTGTGGGGAGAGGGCCCCAGAGAGGAAGGGAGGAAATGGGAAAGGGTGGTTTGCTTTGGTTTGGTGATTAGGCAAATAGAAGAGATGAAAGTCTCTGTGAGGCCAGGCATGGTGGCTCATGCCTGGAATCCCAGCACTTTGGGAGGCTGAGGCGGGTAGACCACCTGAGGTCAGGAGTTCAAGATCAGCCTGCCAACATGGTGAAACCCCATCTGTACTAAAAATGCAAAAATTAGCTGGGCGTGATGGCAGGCACCTGTAATCCCAGCTACTCGGGAGGCTGAGGCAGGAGAATTGCTTGAACCTGGGAGGCAGAGGTTGCAGTGAGCTGAGATCATGCCATTGCACTCCAGCCTGGGAGACAGAGCAAGACTCCGTCTCAAAGAAAGTCTGTGTTGAAGCTATCTGCTTTTGCCTTGCCTGGCATGGTTTAGGTTCATGCTTCCTTCCCAGCTCCCTGAGTGACTCTCCCTAGAGCAGGGAGAAAGGGAGGGAAGAGGTAAACAGAATGTGGCCAAGGGAAATCCCACATATGGTTGGCAGACTTACCATGAGCCAGACCCTGGCTAGTTAACAGGTATCCAATTATGACCAAAACAGACATGGACCCCTTGTAGTTCTCCTTCGGACTCTAACCTAGTAATGCCCAGACCTCTCTGAGTTCCCATATGTCCAACTCCCCAACCACAGCTGTGAATTTCAGTTCTGAGTGGTCT
The DNA here is from genome assembly GCF_008728515.1 of Papio anubis. Lineage (NCBI taxonomy): Eukaryota > Metazoa > Chordata > Mammalia > Primates > Cercopithecidae > Papio > Papio anubis. The sequence goes on from NC_044982.1 coordinate 142,010,833, forward strand.
GTGGGCCAGGTCAGCACCAACACATCATACAAGGCCTTCAGTTCTGCGTGGATCAGCGCTGATATTGGGCTGCAGGTCGGGCTGGGTGGAGTCAACATCACGCTCACAGGTGAGGGAGGGCTCTTACCTGTGAGGGAGGGGAAGGCTCTGCTGTCTTTGGGATCTATGTTTGGTGTGGTCCAAAGAGCTATAGGTTGCCTGGCACTGGGGCTGGGAGGATGTGTGAGGTGGGAGGTCAGAGGCATGGTAGGAAGGGAAGTTCAGGGCCTTGGAAGCTGCTTTCTCTCAGTTGAGACCACTTCCTGTCCCTCTGCCCAGTGTGAGTGAGTCCCTACCTAGGCCCCACTCTGGCCCTTGGTTTCCTGCTGAGCACAGCTGCCTTGTGCCCCAGGGACCCCCATGCAGCAGCTGAATGAGACCATCAATTACAACGAGGAGTTCACCTGGCGCCTGGGCGAGAACTATGCTGAGAAGTATACAAAGGCTATGGAGAAGGGGCTGCCAGACCCTGTGCTGTACCTAGCGGAGAAGTTCACTCCAAGAAGCCCATGTGGCTTGTACCGCCAGTACCACCTAGCGGGGCACTACGCCTCGGCCATGCTGTGGTGAGGATGGGAAGGGGACAGGGTGGAGGCCCTGGTAGCCTAGATTCAGGAGCAGGGTTTCTCCCCATCTCTCCTCCGCTCCCGTGCGTATCTCAGGTGGGGTGGTCTGGCACCAGTCACCACAGTGCTGCCTTGGGAAGTCCGTGGGAAGGAATCCCCACCTCATATCTTTGGGTCACTCTTGGGTCCCTGAGCCTCCACCTGGGCCCGACCAGGTTCACCAGCAGGTAGAAGTACCCGGGCCAGTCCTCACTGGGTCCTGGCTCTCCAGGGTGGCATTCCTCTGCTGGCTGCTGGCCAATGTGATGCTCTCCATGCCTGTGCTGGTATACGGTGGCTACATGCTATTGGCCACGGGCATCTTCCAGCTGTTGGCTCTGCTCTTCTTCTCCATGGCCACATCACTCACCCCGCCATGTCCCCTGCACCTGGGTGCTTCTGTGCTGCATACTCACCATGGGCCTGCCTTCTGGATCACATTGACCACAGGTAAGACCCAGCCCTAAAGACAAGCACTGGAAGGCTCAAGCCCAGGGAGGGAGGGCCTGGGGGCATCATGTTGGTGGAGTTGAGGGTCTGCTCCTGGGGGCCAGGATGGCTTTGCCCTCGTTAAAGCCCCGCCCTCTTGTATCTCTTATCTCCTGATTTTCTCTCCCCAGTGCCACTTCCCCTCCCTCCTCAGAGATGCCCACTCCCTTGTATCTTCTCTGTCTCTGTCATCCCCTAACTCTCTTCACTCAGCAGCTTCTAAAATCTTCCAACCCCCTGTCCCCTCTTGCTTCCTCCAAATACCCTTCTCTGGGTCCCCATTCTTACACCCTTCTCTGACCTGCCTTACACAGCCCTAAATTGTCCTGCAGTCTTATCCTCCTCTCCTATCTCACTGTCTACTCCCTCATGTGCCTCCTCATGCCTCCTCCTCTGTGCCCTGCCCTTCCCCAGGGTTTTTTTCTTTTCTCTCCCTATTTTCAGAGTTCTCTCTCTCCCCCTTTCTCTCTCTCTCTCTCCCGGGATATAACAGAAGGAGCACTGGGCTTGGAGTCTGGAAACTCAGGACAACAGAGCTACACCAGCCACATGCCCCTCAGCCAGTCTCCTCTCTGAGCCCAAGTTGCCCTGAAGCAGGGGCTGCAGGCTTCCCTTAGAGTTGTTCTGACACTCCCAGGGGAAGATGTCCTCGGGTGGTGTTACTAGCACTAAAGTGGACAACTGTTGCCCTCGTCTCCAGGATTGCTGTGTGTGCTGCTGGGCCTGGCTATGGTGGTGGCCCACAGGATGCAGCCTCACAGGCTGAAGGCTTTCTTCAACCAGAGTGTTGATGAAGACCCCATGCTGGAGTGGAGTCCTGAGGAAGGTGGACTCCTGAGCCCCCGCTACCGGTCCATGGCCGACAGTCCTGAGCCCCAGGACATTCCCCTATCAGAGGCTTCCTCCACCAAGGCATACTGTAAGGAGGCACACCCCGAAGATCCTGACTGTGCTCTATAACATTCCTCCCCGTGGAGGCCACCTAGACTTCCAGTCTTGCTCCAAACCTCATTGGAGCCCCATAAAACCAGCAGAACTGCCCTCAGCGTGGCTGGTACCAGACCCCCAGCACCAATCTACAGACGGAATAGAAAAAGGAGGCTCTACATACTGATGTTAAAAAACAAAACAAAAGAAAAAGCCCTAAGGGGCTGAAGAGATGCTGGGCCTGTCCATAAAGCCTGTTGCCATGATAAGGCCAAGCAGGGGCTCTCTCGTCTCTGCACAGCAACCCAGCCTTTCCGTGATGCCTTGCCTCTTCAAGATGCTATTCACTGAAACCTAACTTCACCGCCATAACACCGGCAGTGTGGGGGTTACATATGATTCTCCTATGGTTTCCTCTCATCCCTTGGCACCTCTTGTTTTCCTTTTTCCTGGGTTCCTTTTGTTCTTCCTTTACTTCCTCAGCTTGTGTGGCCTCTTGGTACAATGAAAGACAGCACTGGAAAGGAGAGGACACCAAACTTCTCATCCTAGGTCTAACATTAACCAACTATGCCACATTCTCTTTGAGCTTTAGTTCCCAAATTTGCTAAATAAGATTGCAGGACTTGCCAAGAATCTCGGGATTTATATTTCTATGCCTTGCTGACACCTGCCTTGGCCCTCAGACACCACCTCACAAGAAGTCAGGTGGGAAGTTAGTGAATCAACTCCAAAATGCTATTCCTTCCCACCCCACTCAGCTGGGCTAGCTGAGTAGCGTCCAGGACAGGGAGTGGGTGACCTGCCTCATCACTGCCACCTAACGTCCACCTGGGGTGGCTCGGAAAGATGCTGTCTCTGGTAGGGTCCCACTGGCCTCACTAGAGGGCACCCCTATTACTCTGGAGTCTCTAGACGCAGAGAATCCGGTTTCACAGCACAGCGGAGAGTGTACTAGGCTGTCTCTAGCCCAGGGAAGCTCCTGAGGGCGTGGGATCCCGGAGCGGAGAAGTCATGAAAATTAGTGGGGAAAAAAAAGTTTTTAAAAAACAAAAGAAAAAAGTTTATTTACAGCTCTCCCCAGGAGACTTTACCTGGTGCCTGCGGATGTCGGAGGCCTAGCGCCAGCTGCGCGCAGTGCCCTTCCCGGAGCTCTCCTGCTTCCCGGCCTGCCAGGTCCCAGGTCCCGGGGAAGGAGTCCAGATTGGGTCCCCCTCACAGGTTAGTGGTGATGAATTTTAAGTCCGGGAGCGCGGCCTGCTTGTGCGGTGGGTTGCCGAGAATAAGAGGTGAGCCCCCTTTTGCCTGGCTGCAGTCCTCCGGGCTTTGGTCCAGAAGGGTGCGAAGAGCGCTGGGCCGAACATAGTGGAGACTCACCACCGCCCCTCCGAGGAAGAGGCACAGGATGCCTGTGGCGGCGGGGACGGAAAGAAAGGAAGGCATGTGGAGTCAGGGCTATGTTGCCTAGGCTGGTCTCGAACTCCTGGCCTCAAGCGACCTTCCTGCCTTGACCTCCCAAAGTGCTGGCATTACAGGCTTGAGCCACCATGCCCGGGCCCTCTTCAATCTTTTGGAGCCTACCCCTTGTATTACCTCCCCGGGCCCTACACACACCTCTAATCTGGATTACATGAAACACGGCAAGACACCCACCCCTTCTAAGAACCCCTCTTTTCATCTGTAAAATGGTCATAACAGTGCCTGTTTCTGTGAACTATTGAGAGGGGCAAATCAGATAATAGATGTGAATTCATTCTGTAAACTGGAAAGTGCACACCGGGTATGAATCCTGTCCCCACCCTTAGCCCCCAGGGCCCATTCCCTCGGTCCTCACCGGTTGCCAGCGTGACCCAGAAGGCGGCTCCGTACTGAGCGGTGAGCACGGCGGAGCCTAGGCGGAGCGGGCAGAGCGGCACGCTGGAGATGGAGGCGAAGGCGAAGATCCCGAAGAGCGCGAAGGCTCCAGTGGTCAGCAGTGCCAGGCCTCCGTAGAGCGGGGCCGGCGTGGAGAGCAGCACGTTGGAGAGCAGCCAGAAGCAGAATGCCACCCTGCCGGGGAGTGGGGGGACCGGCCGTGAGCCGGCTTCTCCCAGCCCCTGGAGTTCCCAGAGCCTCGCGCCCCTTTGTCCCTACCCCAGCGCCAAAGCCACGGGCTGGGATGGCAGCTGCGCAGGGGAATTCCCTGGGGGAGAAGCGTGCTCCCGAGGTCCAGGCGGTGGATGGAGTCTCTCCGGATTCCGATGGTCTGTGGAGACCTCGTGGATCTTCTAACCCCCGAGGCTGTCATGCCCACCCCGAGCGCGTCGGGTCTGGCTGCAGCTGCTCAGTGCCTCCGAGGTCTGCATCCTCCCGCTCACACGGCCCAGCTCCCGGCACACACACACATGCACACAGCCTTCCCTCCAGCGCTTACCACAGCGTGGCCGAGGCGTAGTGTCCCGCCAGGTGGTACTGGTGGTACAGGCCGCAAGGGCTACTCGGTGTGAACTTCTCCGCCAGGTAGAGCACAGGGTTCGGCAGCCCCTTCTCCAGCGCGTTCGCGTACTCCGCGGCGTAATTCTCTCTCAGACGCCAGGTGAACTGCTCGTTGTAGTCAATGGTCTCGTTCAGCTGATGCACTGGGGTCCCTGTGGGGTGTGGCGGGCTCATGGGGCTGCGCGCGGTCGGAGACCTCGCAACTAAGCGGATTCAGACAGGAAAGTGGGAGTGTGGCGCTCTCGGCGGGAGAAATGGGTTCGGTCGTGGTTGGAGAAAACGCAAATCCACGAGGACCACAAGCTATTTGAGCTTGTGGGATGTGACAGGCCCTCCAGCTATCCCTGACACACTCTCCTAACCAGGGGATCTCCCAGCCCCAGGAGTTTATTTAGCCCCAGCCCCCTCACCTGTGAGTGTAATATTAATGCCCTCCAGGCCCACGAGCAGACCCACACGGGCTGTAACGCGCGCTGCACTGAAGGCTTTGTAGGATGTGTTGGTGTTCACTCTACCCACGAACCATTCTGCACTGAAGTGCACAGCTGTAGGGAAGGGCACACAGTGGGGTGGGGGAAAGAGGGTGGGAAAATGGAATTAGGGAGTGGTGATGGGAGGTGGGGCATTGTAGAGAAATGGGGACTTAGAGGTCCAATGTAGTTGCATGGTAAGGGCCAAAAAGTGGGCCCTAGAAGGAGCTGGAGAGTGGGAAGAAGGAGCAGAAAACCAACCCCAGTTCCCTATTGTCCCAGGTGCCCTCTGCCCACCTCCTTTGTCACCCTGGTCCTCTCCCCTTGGGCTGCACCACACACTCACCCACGATTTCTGCGCCTATGAACAGACTGAGCAGAACTCTCACCAACCAAAACCAGCGCTGCAGGAATAGGCACCGGGTCAGGCCTGAGCCCTGCCCAACCACAGTCCCCAAGACCACCCTTGACCCCACTTCACCTGGATCTTTAGTTATATCCAGACCTTTGAGACTAATGTTAGGGGAGCTTTTCCTGCAAGTCCCTCTGGGCTACTGGCATTTCTAATGTTTTGTGACCATGTACTTTCACCTCCCTAGCCCCATTTCCCATCTACCCTAACAGTGCCTCCCCCTACTCCCACTTCCTGGCACTCTTCCACCACCTTCACTCCCCCAGCTGTCTGGCGCCTGGTCCTGGTTCTGTCTCCTGGTCCAGTCACTGCTTGGTGAGGCTCAGTGAGTCCAGAAGTGCTAGGCATGCAGGGGTCACCTCCCTCAGAAGAGGGAGGCCGCAGGGCCTGGTCTCCAAGTGGAGGAGGTGGGAATGCAGATACTCCTAGGTGCACCAGTCCAGGCAAACCCACACAGATTCAGATGCGGAAAAGCTGGGTCCTACCAGAACTGAAAAATGCACAACCTAGGTTCTGGGAGAGGGGGAAAGTCTAAGACAATGCACCCAGTTGGCTCTAACTTCTAATCCAAGGTGGGAGTCTCAGTCCTTAGGATAGGGCACCCGTACACATGCGTCTCAACCCAGTGCAAAGGGGAACACCGCAGTCTGAGCTGCTGGCATCTGTCCTTTTGGTCTGAAGGTCATCACCCACGGGATGGGATGAGAGTGCAGCTTTAGTCCTGGGAGAGGTGGGAGACCCTCCAGTACATGAAGCCTAGACTCTGCCTCAGAATGACTAGACTCTGCCTCAGAATGACTCAGAATGAGCGCCCATTCTCTGCAGCAGTCTTCCCAATGACCCAGCTGGGGTCCTTCTCCAGGATGTCCTGGATGGGGAGCTGTGCCTGTCCTTGGAAAGGGGTGCTTGCTGCACCAGACTCCTGATTTCGTTCCATCTGAGCCTCAGTTCGACTATTCATGGAGGCTTTTGTACAGTCTTACCTGTTCTGGGTCCCTCAGGAGACAATCTGCCCATGAACCTTCCCCCACTCTACCTGAGGTAGGAGGACACCCTTACCGAGTGGCCACGGATCCCCGGCAGGATGAGCAGGAAGCTTGCTGCTAAAGCCAAAAACACTAGAATAACGATGAGCAGTGGAACGCTGAAGCCTGCGGCATGCCGGGGCTGGGGGTAAAAAGGCAGTACCCCGTTCCACAGGGTCATGCTGCACGCTGGCCGTGAGCTGCACGCAGAGGGGCAGGCAAGCCAGCCAGGTGGGGCTACCTGGACGCGGGAGAGCGCGTCCTTGGCGTCTCTTCGCGTACAAGGCCGGGATCCACTGGGCTGGTGAAGTCAGTTCTGCACCTCTCCGCTAAGGAAGCGTGGAGGTGGGCTGCTCTCAACGCTCTGGGGTTGGTACCGAGAGAGTTGTTCTAGTCGGCGAACGAAACTACTTCTCACTGTCTGTAGCCCTTACTTTCCTGGTTCTGCGGGTTCGCCCTGAGTTTGGAAGTCGCGCGGACCCCTTTTATAGTAGCGTGGGCGGCGTGCCGCAGGGGTGTCCCAGCCCAGCGGCTGGTCAGAGCGGGAAGAGGTTATGCAAATAAGGGCCCCACCTCCGCAGCAGGAGGGTGAGCCCTGGGTCCAGATGCTCACACTCGGCGCAGGTCTGTCCTGAGCAGACACCCACACAGTGGCGAGACCAAGGACCCAGAGAGAAAAGCGACAGTGCAGCCGGGGTGGCTGAGGATCAGCGGAGCTGGATGAGTGAGGTTCGTGAAGGCAAGAAGCAGAGCACAGAAGCAAATATTTTAAGAGGAAAGAAGACATCTGAAGGCAACACCACCCTAAACCACAGGTTAGATCAGCGTTTAGGACCTGACGTTAGCCCTCGCCCATCATGCACGGGCGTCCATTGCAGAAGGGGAGTTTACTGGGGAAGGGGGGATTCATTGTGGAAGAGTGCTGCAGGTCCCTAGCTCCCAACTCAGTAACCTCTTTCCCTTGCCGGACTCCTGGAGGAGAAGCGGAGCCTGAGGGATTGGGGGCGGGAGTCCGGGTGGTGGAGGTAAGACATTAGAGACATTGAGCGCACCCTGGGAGGCTGGACCAGTCCTGCCCTGGACTGACATGCCCCAGAAGACTCCTGCCCATTGGGTTTCTATGGTCGGGGGTTAACTGTGATGGGGTGGCGGATGGGGAAGTGTCAATGCCTCCAGAGCTGCCGATTGTCCTGTAAAGAGTGGCGTTTGGATGCAGGCCCTCGGTGATGCTTCTAACAGCTACTTTTCAGAAGTGGAAACAGCTGGCGCTCCTCCTCCAGTACTGGCTGTAGGAACAAGAGGGGAGGGATAGAGGACGCCCTAACAGTGGCCTTCCCATACCACCTACCACCCCCACCCTCACCCCGCAGGCTGCAGGGCTGGCATGCTCCGTGCAAGACCAGAGACACTGATGCTCCTAGGAGCTCTTCTGACTGGACCCCTGGATCCAGCGGGCAAGTATCAGGCTCCTCTAGCGGCGGGGTGTTCCCCAGGATCCCCTGGGAGGTGGGGAGGAGAGAGGTGCGGCAAGCGGCTCCCTGAGTGAGACTGGAAGGTCATTTCGCCGCGCAGCTCAGCGGGATGGGAAACTTCTCAGTGCGGCCGGACACTTGGGTCCCGTTAGGGGCGCTCCGTGAGCTGGGGAAGGACTGGCCAAGGCCTTTGTTGCCAGGGAGGGATAGCTGGGAGCGTAGTGTTGAGGCGGCCCTTCTCTGTGCCCATAGGCAGTCAGGACGCACTCTCACTGCCCTGGGAAGTGCAGCGTTATGACGGCTGGTTTAACAACCTGAGGCATCACGAGCGTGGCGCTGTTGGTGCGTTTTGCGGGCTCGGGTGTGCTGGGGCCGTGGCTCGCGAAGGTCAGGGGCGCGGGAGGCCCTGAGAGGAGAATATGCGGGGAACACGCGCCCAGCAGCTCCGCTGCCTACACAGCGCACTCTTACGCGCTCCTGGGTCCAAGAGACCCTTGCGAGAAGGTTCTGTCAGTGAAGGGGGATGGGGGTTGAGGGAGGCTTAGGGCGAGGTTTGGGTGATCCTTGGGGATGGAGTGCTTAGACAGAGCCCCACTCCCTGCCTCCGCAGGCTGCCGGTTGCAGCGCCGAGTACCAGCCAATTACGCCGACGGTGTGTATCAGGCTCTGCAGGAGCCGCAGCTGCCCAACCCGCGCCTGCTCAGCAATGCAGCCACACGCGGCATAGCTGGGCTGCCGTCGCTCCGCAACCGCACCGTACTGGGGGTCTTCTTTGGTGAGGGCAAAGGGGGAGACCAGTGGGGTTGATCTGGCGCTCTGCTCAGCCTTGGGGAGGGGCCAGATCCCCTCTGCGAGTCCACAGGAGACCCATCCAAGACTCCCAACCACTTCCTCTCTCTCTAAGCAGCACTTCAAGACTGCCTTCATCTCGGAGAGATTTGGGATGTTGATACAGAGATATTCACTCCCCTTTCTCTTACGCCTTACTCCAAACTAGGGGTGTCACTGGACCCCCATTATGGCTCTTGGGAACTGAGCTCCCCAGCCACCGCTCTCCTCACCATGTGTTTGTAACCATCTTACCTCTCCCTAGCCCAGAGGGAGGAGGACTGACTTGGGGTACTCCTACATAAATTATATCATTTTGATTCTCACAACAGCTTTATGAATTGGATAGGAAGGGAACTCACTATAGTCTCACTTTGCAGATTAGAAAATTGAGGCTCCCTGGGGCTAACCTGCAGAGCTGGTGGTGGAGCTGGCACTGGGACCTCTGTCTTTTGGCACTTGAGGACCCTTGGAGGCCGCCCAGGCCGTGGGGAGAGCGCGATTTGGACGGTTTGTCACCTATTTGCACCCCATGCCCGCAGGCTACCATGTTCTTTCCGACGTGGTGAGCGTGGAAACGCCCGGCTGCCCCGCCGAGTTCCTCAACATCCGCATCCCGCCCGGAGACCCCGTGTTCGACCCCGACCAGCGCGGGGACGTGGTGCTGCCCTTCCAGAGGAGCCGCTGGGACCCCAAGACCGGACGGAGCCCCAGCAATCCCCGAGACCTGGTGAGGCGGGGAAGGCGGCGGGAAGGGGCCGCACCCCAGCCAGGTGGGGCCAGGGCTGCGGGCCTGGCAGGGCCTGATGGGGAGGGGCGCCCACTCCCCAGCCGCGGACAACCGCTGGGACCCGGCCTTTCCTGGCCCGCCGCCGCCCCTCGACCCCATCTCACCCGCCGCGTGCCCCGCAGACCAACCAGGTGACGGGCTGGCTGGACGGCAGCGCCATCTATGGCTCCTCGCACTCCTGGAGCGACGCGCTGCGGAGCTTCTCCGGGGGACAGTTGGCGTCGGGGCCCGACCCCGCCTTCCCCCAAGACTCGCAGAAGCACCTGTTAATGTGGGCGGCGCCCGACCCCGCCACCGGACAGAGCGGACCCAGGGGGCTGTACGGTGAGGCCGCCAGGGCGGGACGGGACCGGCTGGGGGTCTGCGAGTGTGGGCTCCCCCGATCACGCTACCGCTCATCTCTTCCCCTGCGCCCCCACGTCGGATGCAGCCTTCGGGGCGGAGCGAGGGAACCGGGAGCCCTTCCTGCAGGCGCTGGGTCTGCTCTGGTTCCGCTATCACAACCTGTGCGCGCAGAGGCTGGCCCGCCAGCACCCAGACTGGGGGGACGAGGAGCTGTTCCAGCACGCGCGCAAGAGGGTCATCGCCACCTACCAGGTCAGCCGTCCGCGCCCCGCGACGTCTCCCCTCCCGCGAGCAAGTCCACGGGAGACTCCGCTGCCCCACGGAGCTCCCCATCTGTGGACAACTTCCACCCAGAAACCCCTCCCCAGACAGCCGAGGTCTAGGGAAGCCCCAGTAAATGATAGGGAGGCACAGCGCTGTTTATAGGAGAAATCTGGCTGGTGATTATTATTTATCACCTCCCAACCCCCCCCCCCCCCCCCCCCCCCCCACCTCCCCTGGTTCCTTGAGGAGGCAGGCCTCACACCGCTCCTGTTTGAGTTGCTTCTCCCATGACTGACCCTGCCTGGTCCTCATCTCCACCTGGAAGCCGTCCTTGGGCTCAGACCCTTCCAGGCCCCGCCCCATCCAACTGGAGCCTCCCCTCGCCTCTCTCTGCCCCTCAGAACATCGCTGTGTATGAGTGGCTGCCCAGCTTCCTGCAGAAAACACCCCCGGAGTATACAGGTGAGGGAGTGGGGGGTGGGAGGATACCTGTGTTGAGAATCCTGAGGGGATAGGAGACAGGTGGGTGTGATGGGAGGATGTGGAGGCAAGGAGCCTATCTCCCTATCATCTCCATCTTCTTCCTGCAGGATACCGTCCTTTCCTAGACCCCAGCATCTCCCCGGAATTTGTGGTGGCCTCTGAGCAGTTCTTCTCTACCATGGTGCCCCCTGGCGTCTACATGAGGTGAGGGAGGGGCTGGCAGAGAGGGGGCATCACACCAAGAAAGGTGCAGAATGAACTGCCTTGGAGGCTGGGGCCTTTCACACTCCTTTGCAGTTTCACTGGAGAATGGGAAGCAAAAATCTGGGGCCCTGAAACAGAACCCTGGGGTAAGATGTGTGGGCTTAGTAGGGAAATCCCCCCAGCTCTCCTAAGGGCTGAAATTTGGTTGCTGGGTGTAGGATTTGTCCAGCAGCTGAGTCATTCCCTTCCCTCCTCTCTCCACCCTACCTGGACTAGGAGCGCACACTATCTTCAGTAAACACACATTGCCAAATGTCTGCCATGTTCAAGGAAGTTCCTGGGCTGCTGCTCAATCCTATGAACCCCCACTGAGTCCCTCAGCCCACTCAATCCCATCCTTGACTCTTCTCTGAATTCCCTCATCACATCCTTTGTTCTCCATTTCAGAAATGCCAGCTGTCATTTCCGGAAGGTCCTGAACAAGGGTTTTCAAAGCTCCCAAGCTCTCAGGGTCTGCAACAACTACTGGATTCGGGAGGTCAGACTGGGGTCAGGGTCATGGGAAGATGGGTCAAGGTCAGTCTTCACACAGGCTGGGAAAAGCAACAATCCCAGTTCTTGGGTGTTGCTACCCCAGGTTCATGGGAGATGAAGGATAGAGGAAATTATCCGGGGACAACAGCTCAAGAGAGTCTGGAACTGGCCAAGGGCTCTTTGTCCTGGGGTACTAAAGTGGCCCAGGCTGAGAAAGACTGGGTTTTGGGTAGGGGCCCTAGAGCCTATCTTGAGTGCATTGTTTACTTCCAGAACCCCAATCTGAACAGTACCCAGGAGGTGAATGAGCTGCTGCTGGGAATGGCCTCCCAGATTTCGGAGCTGGAGGACAGGATAGTGGTTGAAGATCTGAGGGGTGAGCTCAGAGCCAGAAGGGGTGGATGGTAAGGGGCCAGGAAGCCTGAGGATCCTTCTGGGTTCATCAACAGCAGAACTAGGGCACCCACGATGCAGGAACACAGATACAAACAGAGATTTCAAGGAGTCATAAGAAGAAAATGAACTTTGAACTTTTTTTTTTTTTTTTTTTTTTTGCTTAATTTACAGTTTTGTGTTGCTTTTATTTTAAATTAACTGTGAGTATTGATGGGGGGGGTGGTACCACAATCTCTTTGGTGCTTAGTTAGGTCTCTAAATTTTTTCATTCAGCCCTGTCTTGAAATTAGGGAGGCATAGGACAGGGTATTTACTGCTTGGTGACTAGAACAGTCTTGGTCTTAGAGGAGGGGTTTTACTGGAAAAACTGGCCCTGATCACATATAGTGACACTGTGTGGTCACCACACAATGGTCAGCATGGGCACAGATCTCATGTGGATCGCTGGGGGTAGCCAGGAAGGAAGAACCATAGTGCTAATAGCTGGATACAAGGCTGCAGGGCAAAAAAGGGTGGAGAGGGCAAAGCCCAAAGTCTGGTCTTCTCTCCTCTTCAGATTACTGGCCTGGCCCTGGCAAATTCTCCCGTACAGACTATGTGGCCAGCAGCATCCAGCGTGGCCGAGATATGGGGCTGCCCAGCTATAGCCAGGCCCTGCTGGCCTTTGGGCTGGACATCCCAAGGAACTGGAGTGATCTCAACCCTAATATGGACCCCCAGGTCAGGAATACTAATGATAATAATGGCAGCTCAAGCTTTCCTATGGCAATATTGTTCCAAACCTTTACATATGTTGACTCATTTAGTCTACATAATAATATCATAAGGTACATATAATCATTTTCCCCATTTTACTGATGACATAGTTGGTAAATGGTAGAGGCAGGACTTAAATTCAGCCATATGATTCCAGAATCTATTCCTAACCACTGCATTGTACCATTCCTGCAGGGTGGCTTCTGGGTTGGGTGCCATTGTCCTGTTGCTGCAGGGTCCCACTCCAAGGGCTGGGTGCCCCTGAAGCTGCTAATCATTGAGGTCAGGCAGGCTGGTGATAGTCACAGGATACACTCCTCGGGCACCTGACCACGGTCTTACCATGGGTAGGGACACACTGATCCTTCCACCAGACTTGTCCTGCCTGAGGGGGCTTGCCTAGGAAGAGGAAATCAGGCCTGAGCAGCAAGCCAGGCAGTTGCTGGGGTCCTGTGTCCCAGGGATGGGGCAACAGTGGCTGCCCTCCTCAGCAAACACATACTCACCCCTTATCTTCTGTGGTGCCCCAGGTGCTGAAGGCCACAGCTGCCCTGTACAACCAGGACCTATCCCAGCTAGAGCTGCTCCCTGGGGGGCTCCTGGAGAGCCATGGGGACCCTGGACCCCTGTTCAGCGCCATTGTCCTTGACCAGTTTGTACGTCTGCGGGATGGTGACCGCTACTGGTTTGAGAACACCAGAAATGGGTAAGGCTTGCCTGGGTCCCCACCTCAGATTCCTCCTCAGCCTGGGCCCTAGACCTTCTGTCTGGCCTTAGACAGCCCTTATGAGCCCTTGATTCCTAGTCAGTCCACCACACCCTTCCTAACCCCTCTGGGTCTCTTTTTCTTTTCTTTTCTCTTTCTTTCTTTTTCTTTTTCTTTCTTTCTTTCTTTTCTTTTCTTTTTTTTTTTTTTTTTGAGACAGAGTCTAGCTTTGTCACCCAGGCTGGAGTGCAGTTGCGTGATCTTGGCTCAATGCAACATCCACCTCCCAGGTTCAAGTGAGTCTCCTGCCTCAGCCTCCTGAGTAGCTGGAATTACAGGCATGCACCAACATGCCCAGCTACTTTTTTTTTTTTTCAGTAGAGATGGGGGTTTCACCATGCTGGTCAGGCTGGTCTCGAACTCCTGACCTCAAGTGATCCACTCCACTCACCTTGGCCTCCCAAGTGTTGGGATTACAGGCATGAGCCACTGCACCTGGCCCCTCTGGGTCTCTTTTCTCACCTGGCTCCTTGGGTCTGGGGTTGCTGGAGGCCTGCATTCCCTTCCCATCCCAGTGACTTCTACTTCCTCCAACTTAGGCTGTTCTCCAAGAAGGAGATTGAAGAAATCCGAAATACCTCCCTGCGGGACGTGCTGGTCGCTGTTATCAACGTTGACCCCGGTGCTCTGCAGCCCAATGTCTTTGTCTGGCATAAAGGTGAGTGTCCTGGGAGAACACAAGTGAGTGACAGTGGCCAGAGAAGGATCAAGATTGAGGGTACGGTGGAATCACTTGGTGCTGTCCAGGGAGCCAGGCACCTTCTGTGTTGGGCTAGGAAGCCTGCATTTGGTTGGCTCCCACACCAGGGACCTCAACGAGCACACAAGCTGCACCCTACAGTCAAGAAGGGGTGGATGGGGTAGATGCCAAGAAACAGGATGTGGATGGGGACTTTGTGAGGGAGACAGTTTCAGGGAGGTGGGCCTGGGGAAGACAGGACACCTTGGTCCTTTATACGTTAGAGGGGAAAGGGGTCTGGCCACACAGCGGGATCCTCAGACTTTGAGATCTTCCATGCCCTCTCCCTCAGGTGCACCCTGCCCTCAGCCTAAACAGCTCACAACCTACGGCCTGCCCCAGTGTGCACCCCTGACTGTGCTTGACTTCTTTGAGGGCAGCAGCCCTGGTTTTGCCATCACCATCATTGCTCTCTGCTGCCTTCCCTTAGGTGAGCTCTTAGGCAGCCTCTCTGCAGACTGGCCCTGCCCCTTGTTTCCCGCTGGCCTGAGGGGCTGGCTATTTGGTACCGTTTCAGACCAGGCTCAAGGAACCTCTGGAAGGGAGGGGCCATAGCCGAAGCCACAGTGAAGCTCTAGGCGAGGAGCTCCCTCCTCACTGGCTCCTTCTGATCCCCTTCAGTGAGTCTGCTTCTCTCTGGAGTGGTGGCCTATATCCGGGGCCGAGAACGCAAGAAGCTACAAAAGAAAGGCAAAGAGAGCGTGAAGAAGGAAGCAGCCAAAGATGGAGTGCCAGGTGAGAAGGGGCTGGGCAGAGGAGGGAGAAGGGAGCGGGGAGGGGAGAGACAGGAGTCTGGGAGAAAGAACCAAGTTACAGAGTGAGAGGAAAGCCAGGGCGCCTTTAGGGTCTTCACAGTGGAATTGACCTGAAGGCAGGGACCTGGGGACATCTACTGAACTACCCGGCCCAATCCTCCCTTCCCCAGCGATGGAGTGGCCAGGCCCCAAGGAGAGCAGCAGTCCCATCATCATCCAGCTGCTGCCAGACAGGTGTCTGCAGGTCCTGAACAGGCGTCTCACTGTGCTCCGCGTGGTCCAGCTGCAGCCTCTGCAGCAGGTCAACCTCATCCTGTCCAGCAACCGAGGATGCCGCACCCTGCTGCTCAAGATCCCCAAGGAGTATGACCTGGTATGGCTTGTCCTGCCTCCCCTGCCTGGGCTGCCCTCACACGACTCCATTATCACAAGCGAGGCCACCTCAGCTATAGACCTCACCTATGACAGCTGCTGCTGGGGAGAGGGGCTCCTTTCAGAGGCCCCCAGACTCAACCTGGCCCCCTTCGGTCACACACCTGGCCCCAGCCTGCATGGATGGGAAGGAGCTTTTCTCCCTTCCCCTCAACCCAAGATCTGTTGAGGGGAGGCTGAAGCAGAAGGTCCAGCAAGCTCCCTGCGTCGGTGCCGCCTTCCTCCCACCCAGGTGCTGCTGTTTAGTTCTGAAGAGGAACGGGGCGCCTTTGTGCAGCAACTACGGGACTTCTGTGTGTGCTGGGCTCTGGGCCTCCATGTGGCTGAGATGAGTGAGAAGGAGCTATTTCGGAAGGCTGTGACAAAGCAGCAGCGGGAACGCATCCTGGAGATCTTCTTCAGACACCTTTTTGCTCAGGTGCCAGGGTCTGTGCCTTTTGGAGATGGGCCCAGCCCCAGAAATGGAGGAAACTTGGGCTGGATAGAACACCCTGTGGGTGGAAGCTTCCACTCTGTGGCCTGGAGAGAAATAGTCTTGCTTGAATCCTGGCATTGCCACTTTACTTAGCCCTGTGACCTTAGGCAAGTCACATTATCACTGTTCTGTATCTCTGTTTCCTTATCTATAAAACAGTGATGAAAACTGTATCCATCCCACTGCATTGTTGTGAGGATTCGGTGAGATCATCTACATGCGTGGTCCACAGAGGTTGGGCCCTGGACCCAAGGGCATCAGCCTCACCTGGGAACATGTTAGAAAAGCACCTACCCAGTCAGACTGAACCAGGAACTCTGTGGGTGGGGCCTGGCAATCTGTGTTTTAACAAGCTCTCCAGATGATTCGGATACACTCTTATGTTTGAAAAACATTGTTTTATGTACAGTGCTTATTGGCCCAAGTGCTGGGTCAGTTGTAGGCATTTAACAAATGGTTGTGGCCAGGTGCAGTGGCTCACGCCTGTAATCTCAGCACTTTGGGAGGCCGACGTGGGCAGATCACCTAAGGTCAGGAGTTTGAGACCAGCCTGGCCAACATGGTCAAACCCCATCTCTACTAAAAATACAAAAATTAGCTGGGCATGGTGGTGGGCACCTGTAATCCCAGCTACTTGGGAGGCTGAGGCAGGAGAATCGCTTGAACCCCGGCGGCAGAGGTTGCAGTGAGCCGAGATCCTGCCGCTGCACTCCAGACTAGGTGACAGAGCAAGACTCCATCTCAAACAAACAAACAAAAAACAATAAATGGTTATCACATGTGACTTTTAAACATTTTGCACAATGGACAAATCATAGGCACATGGCAGCCTTATCTGAATTGGCAAGAGAGCACAGCCCCAGCCCCTTCCTGCCTGTCTACCATCATGTCTCTACACCTTCTGTCCCCAGTGTAGGCTCTCTCACTTTTCATTCCCCTCAACTTTTCACTTCCCCTTCCATACCCCAGCACCATGCTCACTGTATGAAGTTTCCGGTTCTTGGGCCCAGGGAGAAATGGGCAGGCTGCTAGAGATTTGATTCCCCCATCTCTAGGACAACAGAGGCCCCAGTCAGTATATCTAAGGATCAGGAGAACCTTCAGGGTTCAGCCTTTCTGATTTGGACTTTGGGGAGATGTAAAGGGTCATTGAACTGCTTCCAGCATAGGCTTCACCTCCTTCTCTTTCCCTCCCTCTGCTGCTGCCCAAGTGCAGGTGCTGGACATCAACCAGGCCGACGCAGGGACCCTACCCCTGGACTCCTCCCAGAAGGTGCAGGAGGCCCTGACCTGCGAGCTGAGCAGGGCCGAGTTTGCCGAGTCCCTGGGCCTCAAACCCCAGGACATGTTTGTGGAGTCGATGTTCTCTCTGGCTGACAAGGATGGCAATGGCTACCTGTCCTTCCGAGAGTTCCTAGATATCCTGGTGGTCTTCATGAAAGGTAGGGGGCTGGGAGGTGGCAGGCTATCCAAGAATCTAGGGATCTTTCAGCAAGGAGATGACCTGCATCCCTTTTTCTCTTCCCAGGCTCCCCAGAGGATAAGTCCCGTCTAATGTTTACCATGTATGACCTGGATGAGAATGGCTTCCTCTCCAAGGACGAATTCTTCACCATGATGCGGTATGGGGTGTGCCTTTCTAATCCTGAGACTTCCTGGTGTGTTTCAAACAGGAAAACAGGTTGAGTCAGAGGAGGGCTGGCAAAGAAGCTATGTGGTCATCTGTGTTGAGAGGTGGCCTAGACACTACATCCTAAACTCTCAGAGCATTCACCTTTAAATGTTTACGTGACTGGCTTCTGCCTCTAGGAGAGTCTCTGTCTGGACTGTCAACACCAGCCAGAAAAGTCTCCCTGGTTAAAAAACAAAAACGAAAACCCAACACCAATATGGCCAACAACAAAAATCCACAAATCCCTTTTGGGTGCCCTTGGATCTTTGTGAACTCTTTTACAGCATGCCCAACACTGTGCTTTACCCAATGAAACAGTGAATGGATGACCTTGGTCGCTGCTCCAATATTCATCACCATGATAGGAAGAGAAACGTGGAAGGCTTCTCCATATTCCAACCATTCTTTCTTCCTGCATCTTAAGCCATTTCTGGTTTTGTTGTGCTGGTAAAAAAACAGCTTTGTGCTTCTCATTCCTGAACACAATGAATGCGTCAGTAACACAGCTCGCCTCCACGCCATAAGGGCAGGGCTTGTTCCCTGTTGAATCCAGCTTCTCCACACTGTGATTGGCACAGTGCAGGCATTTCATACATAACTGAGTAAGACAAAATGAAATAAGTGAGCAAATGAATACAAAGTATAGATGTAACAGCCCACATTATTGTAATTTTTCTATCCTGTTAAGCCTTAACATTGCGTTAAGCATTCGCCTTAACTGCTACATTCCTCATATAGTCCAGATACCCCGACCGGACAAGGGTTTCTAAAAGGGCAAAGCTATTGCGGTCTGTAGCTCGCTGGGTATGTCATTGCAGGCCCAGCCCCAGGTGAGGCTCAAGGGAATCTAGGAGAGGGTCCCTGCCTCCAAGGGCTGAGTTCCCACCTTCTTTGTTTGTTTGTTTGTTTTGAGACGGAGTCACTCCGTCACCCAGGCTGGAGTGCAGTGCCATGATCTCAGCTCACTGCAACCTCTGCCACCCAGGTTCAAGTGATTCTCCTGCCTCAGCCTCCCAAGTAGCTGGGAGTGAGCCACCAAGTCCAGCCAGTTTTTGTATTTTTAGTACAGATGGGGTTTCACCGTGTTGGCCAGGCTAGTCTCGAACTCCTGACCTCAGGTGATCAGCCCGCCTCAGCCTCCCAAAGTGCTGGGATTACAGGTGTGGGCCGCCGCACCTGGCGAATTCCCACCTTCTTGTCCTGTAACTCAGTGTGTATCTTGCTTACTGTCGGAGGGACGATGTTTTTAATGTGATGGCTGTGCTCACTGTGTTGTACCGGCCCAGCATGGCACAGCTTTGCTGCCGGACCTACACAAACTTGCATAGTGTGTCTGTTTCTGTCCCGAGGCACAAGCTGTGAATAGAGCTTGGCTATTGCAGGTGCCACTGTGGGTGCTATCAGGTTGGGCATGGAGATGTTCCCGCCTGTGCCCAGCGTGTTGGCACAAGGAAGCAGTGGCATTGCAGCTAGGTCCCTCCCTGGCACCCTGCTGCCTGGTGCCCCCACTGGACTATGAAAGGGGGAGCCCAGGGGTGATGTGGGAGGCATCAACAAAAGAGAGTGGACAGAGAGCCTGCCACGAGAGAGGGCCATGCACACCCTGGACACAACCCTGCACTCAGTGGACTATCTTCCCAGTTGTAGGTGCCCCCTGTTTGAGGGCTGCTTTCTCTAATTGGTCAAGGTCACTTTCAATTCTGTTCTGCCTTTTGAGTCCATGGCCACCCCACCCAGCTTAGTGTCAGCTGCAGGATGGATGAGTGCCTTCTCAGTGCCATTTCCCGGGTCACTGGTAACCACATTAGATAATCCAGGGCCTGCCCCACCCTGAACCTACCCAAGCCTGACCTTGCTGGGTGACAGGCTGCTGTGTCTCTGGTCCTCCTCCAGGTCTTTCATCGAGATCTCCAACAACTGCCTGTCCAAGGCCCAGCTGGCCGAGGTGGTGGAGTCCATGTTCCGGGAGTCGGGATTCCAGGACAAGGAGGAGCTGACATGGGAGGATTTTCACTTCATGCTGCGGGACCACAACAGCGAGCTCCGCTTCACGCAGCTCTGTGTCAAAGGTGGAGGTGGAGGTGGTGAGTGTGTGAGGAATGGTTGGTGTCAGGGAGGGGGGCATGTCCTCAAAATGAGAGTTCCCGGTGGGCAGGGCCCAGGGCTTATTCTTTTCTGAGTCCTTGGTACCAAGTACAGAACCAAGCACATGTAATTGGGGTGGCACATGTAGGTGTGCAAGTTGTCTGCTGCACAAGGATGCCCACTGAGATCAAGGAGCAGGTTGAAATCTATCCGACACACTGCTCAAAGCCACGGGCATTGGTCTAGGATGTATCTGGCCAGAAGAAGAGGCATTGTTTCTTTTACTCAAAGGACCTGCAGGGTTGCATCCACCTAAGAGGACATTCCCTTTCTTGCGCAAAGTTGTTACATTGTCTGCCCTGTGCACAGTGAGTGCTTAGTGTGGGGAAGGAGGGAAACAGGACTGGAGTCAGAGATCTGGACATGACTTTCCCAGAAGGGAGGAGGGTACAGTCTCCCATCCTACCCCACTGCTCTTGTGGGGAAGCCAGTCCTGCCTCTTGTTCTCTTCTCTAGGTATTAGAGATATCTTTAAACAAAACATCAGCTGTCGAGTCTCATTCATCACTCGGACACCTGGGGAGCGGTGAGCAGGAATGGGGCTCTGGCGGGTGGGCCTGGTTGAGCCCCCTGCAGAGAAATGAAGGGAGTAGGACTGGCTGATCAGCCTCGGGTAAAATCAGGCATTTGCCCTTTGAAAGTAGCTCTTGGTAGCACAAAAATTCCAGCTGCCTCTCTCACCCTATGCTGCTCGGATGCTTGGCTCTCTCCCTGCCACTCCAGGCCAGAATCATTCTACAAAACAAATCATGAGATCCTATTAATTCATTTTGCACCTTGCCCCCTGCCTGGTCCCAGGAGCCACTCCCTACCTCTACCCCATCCTCTGACCTGGGAGTTCTTCTCCTGGCTGCAAAGACAAGGGGAGAACAGCCCCATTTCTTTTTCTCAGCTCCCACCCCCAGGGACTGGGGCCGCCTGCCTCAGGAGCCCCAGAGCTGGGAGGCCCTGGACTGAAGAAGAGGTTTGGCAAAAAGTGAGTGTTTCCCAAATCCCTGGGCCCAAAGAGACATGGAGAGAAGTCTCAGGGTCCCTAGGCCCCACCTACATATCCTTGACATATAAGGGACCATCCTGAGTCTCATTCCATTTTTGTTCCTGACCTGACTGGGGGGTTATAGTGTTGAATGACTGTTCATCCTCTTCCAACCTCTGCACCCCGTTCTTCAGGCAAGGGTCCTGGCTCAACAGGATGATAGTAAGGGGTCTCTTGGCTCCTGCCTGCTTTGGGCACAGCCTTGAGGCCTGTGCTGGGATCAGGAAGAAAGAAGGATAGAACAGACTGGAGGAGGGGGAGTAGCAGGGAGACAGCGAGTGGGTGGATGGAGCCAAGGTGGAAGTCAAGGGTTGGAGGAGTACGAAGTCCGCAGATTGCTTTTTTCCCTTCATCTCTTGTGGCCCATCCTGATGCCTGCCCGATCCCCAGGTCATCCCCAGGTCACCTTTCATGGGGTGGCATTAAGGGAAGGCCAGAGGGCCCTTACCACACTGCTGCCCTGCCTCCCCTTGCTATAGGGCAGCGGTGCCCATTTCCCGGCTGTACACAGAGGCGCTGCAAGAGAAGATGCAGCGAGGCCTCCTAGCCCAAAAGCTGCAGCAGTACAAGCGCTTCGTGGAGAACTACCGGAGGCACATCGTGTGTGTCGCAATCTTCTCAGCCATCAGTGTTGGCGTGTTTGCAGATCGTGCTTACTGTAAGAGTTCCAGGCTGTGGGCAGTGGGCAGGGAGCAGGCCCCGACCCTTGGAGAGGAGTGAAAAGCCCTCTGATCCTAAGAGTCTGCATAGGAGAGCCCAGGGCTCAGGACCCTGGCCTCTTGTGCCGAGCTGATCTAACCTCACTCCGGCCCCAGACTATGGCTTTGTCTCGCCACCCTCGGGCATTGCACAGACCACCCTCGTGGGCATCATCCTGTCGCGGGGCACGGCGGCCAGCGTCTCCTTCATGTTCTCCTATATCCTGCTCACCATGTGCCGCAACCTCATCACCTTCCTGCGAGAGACTTTCCTCAACCGCTATGTGCCCTTTGACGCCGCGGTGGACTTCCACCGCTGGATCGCCATGGCTGCTGTTGTCCTGGCTAGTACGTGACTCCCAGGCTTTTTCCTCTTTGCTGCAGCACCCTGGCTTTAGTTGGGGGAAACAGTGGGGAGATGGAACTCCTTATACCTCCATCTCTCCTCCCCATGCCTCCTCTCCCTTGGGATCGGAGGCAGAGTCTGTCCTGGTTGGCATCTCTAACAGGGTCTGTCTCTTTCAGTTTTGCACAGTGCTGGCCACGCAGTCAATGTCTACATCTTCTCAGTCAGCCCCCTCAGCCTGCTGGCCTGCGTATTCCCCAACGTCTTTGTGAATGATGGGTCAGTTCTGGGGAAGGTTTCTCCTGGGACTCACAGGGCGGGCCTAAGGGTATAATAGAAAAAGAAATCGGCAGAGCACAGTGGCTCACACTTGTAAGCCCAACAGTTTGGAAGGCTGAGGCAGGAGGATCGCTTGAGGCCAGGAGTTCCAGACAAGCTTGAACAATAAAGTGAGACTCCATCTGTATAAAAAGTAAAAAGATTAGGGGGGCATTGTGGTGCACATCTGTAGTCCTGGCTACTTAGGAGGCTGAGGCAGGAGGATTGCTTGAGCCCAGGAGTTTGAGGTTGCAGTGAGCCATGATCAGTACCACTGCATTCCAGCCTGGGCAACAGAGCAAGACCCTGTCTTTAAAAAAAAAAATAAAAAGAAAAAGACAAAAAGAAATCAACAGTCCCAGACACTCAGCAAGAAGCTCAGTGCTAAGCTAGTCCCCTGGGGGAAGCTGAAAGGTAAACTTCTTGCCCTCAGGAAGGAAGCTGGCTGTGATTGGCCAGGAAAGGTGTTTGGGAGATGAAGTCAGAGACTCTTTCTCATATATGCCTGACACACAGCTTGCCATCTCTGCCTTCTATCCATTCACTGGGCAGACATTTATGGAGTGTGTCCCATGTGTCCACCCAGATGCCAGAGTAGGGGTGTCAAGATACATGCAGTCATTCAACAACTACTTACCGAGATTTGCTGTGTGCCTTATGTTGTTCTAAGCCTAGGGATAGAGCAGTGAATGAAACAAAAATCTCTGCCCTATGGAGCTTACAGAATAATGAACCAGGGACTCAGGGAAGCAGGGGTCAACCACAGTAAGAGAGTTCAGGATAACACAGAAGGAAAAATTGCTGAGTGCAGAGGGTGGAACCGTGGACGGCTGGGTGCCAAGTTCCTTGGAGGGATCCCTGACCATCTGGGTGGAGGCCCCATACCCTCAGCAGTCAGGGCCAGCAGGAAAGGAGTCATGCTGTGGTGTGACAGTGCTGGAGCCCCTCCTACCCCAGCCAGAGGCTCAAGGTGCCTTTGCCCCCCAGGTCCAAGCTTCCCCAGAAGTTCTATTGGTGGTTCTTCCAGACCGTCCCAGGTAGGAAATGTGGGATCTGGGGGTTCTGTCTGAGGACTTCTGCTTTTGTTTCCATCTCTCTGTGAATACCCACTTGTCTATAGTGGCCATGGGGTCTGTTTCTAGCCTTCAGGACAAGCCCCAGCTCCATTCCCTCCAGGCAGTCTTTTCTGGGGGCCCTGGAGGGATGAGAGAGGAAGGAGGGCAGGATAGGGGAATGTGCCATTGTCTTTTCAGCCCAAGCTGAAGTCCTGAGACTACTCACTGGCCCTGTCCTCCTGCCCCCAGGTATGACAGGGGTGCTTCTGCTCCTGGTCCTGGCCATCATGTATGTCTTTGCCTCCCACCACTTCCGCCGCCGCAGCTTCCGGGGCTTCTGGCTGACCCACCACCTCTACATCCTGCTCTACGTCCTGGTGAGGGACTTCCCTGGGCCAGCCCATGGAGCAGGGAGCTCAGGATGGGACAGGAAGGTGAAGGAGGGAGACTTGGATCCAAGATCTCAGAATGAGACCTTGAGATTTAAGACCCCAGACCTCAGCCCTATCTCCCCGGCACAGGCCTACTGCCTGGGCAAGAGGGGGTGCCGGGAAGGGGCCTGGCTGGGCCTGAGCTGTACTAACTGGCCATGTCTCCAGCTCATCATCCACGGCAGCTATGCTCTGATCCAGCTGCCCACTTTCCACATCTACTTCCTGGTCCCAGCAATCATCTATGGGGGTGACAAGCTGGTGAGCCTGAGCCGGAAGAAGGTGGAGATCAGCGTGGTGAAGGCGGAGCTGCTGCCCTCAGGTACTAGGCCCCGCCTGACATGGGTTGGGAGTAATGGAGGCCAAATCTTCAGACATGGGGAGACAGCTCACCAGGCCTCCTGACCCCATTACTGCCTCTGACTCTGTGTCCAAAAACAAACAAAAAAAAACCACTCTCGGAGATTCCTGAAGGTTTCCTGATAGAAGTAGACCAGGAAGGGCTGTGCTTAGCTCCCTGGAGACTTGGAGATGGTGAGAAGTGACCCTGAGAAGAGGCGGCTGATGGTGCATACAGAGGGGTCTGAGGATGGGAAAGGCCCCCACACGTGTGGCCTGGGTACAGGGAAGCGCAGGGCAGGAAGCCACATATGCCTGTCCCGTTCCTTCTCTCAGAGACAGACAAATGCCCAGATTGCCAGCCTGTTGCTGAGAGTCAGCGTTGGCCAAAGTCGGGATTGGTATCATCGTAGAGGGTGGCAAAAGATGATTTTCTGTATCCCAGGACTGTCTAACCTTCAGGACTCACATTGTAAAAAAATTAATGTCACTGCAATATTATTTCAATTGAGATTACTTAAGGACAAAATCTCAGAGTGGAGTTAGTATGCCTTTCTACTCTCCAGCACTTGCTAATTTCCTTTTTTTAACAGAGAGATCAGGCCTGAGACTCAGCTATGGTCAGATAACAAACAGTATCCAGCTAAAATTTGGTAACAAAATATGTTGTTTTCTACATGGAACACATGATACTGGTTTTCCACTTACCTTAGCAATAAAGTTCCCTGCCAAGATAAATTGAATCGGAAAAGTTAGTTGATTTAAAGAAAAGCGTTAGATAGATGATAGTACAGGAGGTGTGTAGAAAGGTAACCCTCAAATGGAGGTTTGATAGCCACTGAGATGGTCCTTGGTGAGCCTGAGTCCTTTTACCCAGCAGGCTGGTATTCAAGGCAGTGCTGGGAGGCCTGGGCCTTCCGTGGGAAGAGGGAGTAGAGAGGAGGAGAGGGGCTGGAAGAGGGGAGCGGAGAAACCCAGCCCTTGCATTACCTGGAAAACAGAGAAGGGGACCCTCCTACTCCCAGCCCCAGGAGCCCCACCTGTTTAGACCATGTGACTACTCCCCAGGCCTCAGGCGTGTGGAGAGGACAGGCACCTGTCAGTCCTCAGGTACCAGGAGCAGGCCTTCTGATCTGTGCTTTTCCCTGTCTATGACCTCCAGGAGTGACCTACCTGCAATTCCAGAGGCCCCAGGGCTTTGAGTACAAGTCAGGGCAGTGGGTGCGGATCGCTTGCCTGGCTCTGGGGACCACCGAGTACCACCCCTTCACACTGACCTCTGCGCCCCATGAGGACACGCTCAGCCTGCACATTCGGGCAGTGGGGCCCTGGACCACTCGCCTCAGGGAGATCTACTCAGCCCCGAGGGACAATGGCTGTGCTGGATACCCGAAGGTGCCTGTCACCGGGAACCCTGCTTTTGGGCCTCTGGCACTGGCAGAGGATCTCTACCCTTCCCCATCCTGAGACTAGAAGCTCCAGCCATCCCAAAGCCAGCCTGGGAGAGGACTGGGGTGCCTCAGAAAAGACTAGGATGTTCTGTATCCTCCCTCTGCCTGTGTCTCTGTTTCTGGCCTCAGAGCTGGGGCAGGGCCAGGCTCATTTCATCTCCCCCTCTCTTGGCAGCTGTACCTTGATGGACCATTTGGAGAGGGCCATCAGGAGTGGCATAAATTTGAGGTGTCCGTGTTGGTGGGAGGGGGCATTGGGGTCACCCCCTTTGCCTCCATCCTCAAAGACCTGGTCTTCAAGTCATCCTTGGGCAGCCAAATGCTGTGTAAGAAGGTGAGCATCCCTCCCTCATTCATCAAATGGGGCTAGGCGGCCGAATTGTGTCTCCACATCACAGTGGTGGAGCATGAGAGAAAGCTTCTGGCTCCAGGACTGAGTCTGAAGGGGTCATTCTTACCCAGTGGTTGAGATGCCAAACTTGGAGGGACGGTGGTGGTGTAGCCAGACGGGCCTCTGCTAGGACCTGTCAGTTGGAAGCCTGGGATCAGGCTGGTGGGTCCTGCCACAGCTTCGATATCTGCAGGTGGTCTGGGGCTTTCCAGCCTCTCAGGTGAAGGCACCTGGGATGTAGGGAGGCTGAGCTGAGTCCTGAGCTGCAGCCATGTGTCCCCAGATCTACTTCATCTGGGTGACACGGACCCAGCGTCAGTTTGAGTGGCTGGCTGACATCATCCGAGAGGTGGAGGAGAACGACCACCAGAACCTGGTGTCTGTGCACATCTACATCACCCAGCTGGCTGAGAAGTTCGACCTCAGGACCACCATGCTGGTATGTTAGGGCCCACCAGGCAGGGCAACTTGGTGGGCAGATGGATTGGCAGCATAAGGCAGGATGGCCTGGGCAGGTGGGTGGATGGCCAGGCTGAGCTGGCAGGAGGCACAGAGCTGGTGGCCCTGATCCTCAGCCTCCAGCTCCCTCCCCTCCCCAGTCTCTGTCTCCTGGGCTATGTGGGCTGGCTCGGGCTGAGTGCTGGCCCTAATTGTCTTTGGTCTGACCTGCCCCTGTGCCCCCAGTACATCTGCGAGCGGCACTTCCAGAAGGTGCTGAACCGGAGTCTGTTCACGGGCCTGCGCTCCATCACCCACTTTGGCCGTCCCCCCTTCGAGCCCTTCTTCAACTCCCTGCAGGAGGTCCACCCACAGGTCAGTCCCACTCCCTCCCACCCTGGGACTCTGGCCTTCCCCTGCCAGGACATCCTGGCCCAGAAGCACCCTGCCGCTCTGTTCTGAGCAGAGAACTCCACCCGCTTGCCTGGCCCTAGGATGGGGTCAGGTCTTAAAGGGGCACTTCCACCCCCTCCACCTTAAGCCTCCTCCTCAAGGCCTGGATTTGAAGCCCTGGTCATTCCAGCCAGGCTCAGGAAGCAGCTTTTTCCAAGGAGAGTGAGCACCTCCAGGCTGCAGGTCCCCCTCTCTCTCCAATCTCCTGACAGGTGCGCAAGATTGGGGTGTTCAGCTGTGGCCCTCCGGGAATGACCAAGAATGTAGAGAAGGCCTGTCAGCTCGTCAACAGGCAGGACCGAGCCCACTTCGTGCACCACTATGAGAATTTCTGAGCCCGTCCTCCCTGGCTGCTGCTGCCAGTACCCTGCCTTCCCCTCTGTGCACCTAACTTGCCCAACCCTATTGGCAATCTCTCCATCAGAATCCACTTTGGGCCTCGGTGGAGGACTGCAGAGCCCCTCCCAATATTGGGAGCAATATTGGCCCAGACAATTATACAGATGAGAAAAGGCAGGAGACTATGTTCTACAGTTGCAGTGCATGATGATCATAAGTCCACCTAGTTATCAACAGCGTTCCTGCAGCCCTCCAGCCTTCCTGCCCTTACCAAGTGCACAATCAGCCAGGATCTCCTAAAGAAGATAAAGACCACTCCCCACCCCAGCTCAAGCAATGGCGGGTGTGGCAAGCAAAGTGGGGAGGAGACAGTCCCTGCTTGTGACAAGTATGGAAGTGAAGAGGTACAACAGTGCTTGTCTCCAATGGCCCCCACATCTCCACAGAATTGATGCATTGCTTTGCTATTTGCTTGGCCCGACATTTGAGGGAGGAAGAGGCCAGGATACTCTGGCTGAGAATCTCCTCAGAGCCCAGTGCAGAAACCGTGATGCTTAGAACCTGGACAGCTCGACTGCCTCAACTCTGTCTCCAGGTCTTTTCCCTCTGGCTCCAAAAGGAGCAGCCCTACTTCTACCCCATCCCACCCCCAAAGTGTCAGCAACCTTGAGGAGGGCACCAGGAAACAAAGATGCCTCCCCAACCCTGATATTCCTGATGTCACCAGTGACGCCCACTGCCCTGACCCCTGGGCAGGCCCCTCTCTGCATCTACTGGAGTGGTCCCTGGGCTCTGGGGCTGAAGGATTCCAGCCTCTCTGCCAGATATTCAGAACTCGCTCTCAATTCCCCTCTTCCACATGAGTTGGGTGACCAGCTGTCCTAGTTTGCCCAGGACTCTCCCTGTTTTAGCACTGAAAGTCTCTTGCCCCAGGAAACCCCATCAGTCCCAGGCAGATTGGGACAGCTGGTCACCTTATGCAAGAGCCAGTCTGAAACATCCCCTCCATACTCAGCTCTTTAACTTTTCTTTTCGTTTTCCATCTGACTCTTTCCTAAAAAGCTGAGCTGTAAAATATTTTACATCGACATATAATAAGTAATCATGTACATATTTTACCACGACCCAGGTCAAGACATAGAACATTTCAACATTTCCATCACCCCAGAAAGTTCCCTTGTACCCGCTTCCACTTAGTCTCCCCTAGCTTCTAGAAGCAACCACTGACGTGATTTCTACCAAATCCAGTTTTGGTCATACTAAATGTACTCTTTTGAGATTGGCCTCTTTCACTCACCATAATGCTTTTGTAATTCATCCACGCTTTTGTGTGTATCAGCACTTTGTTCCTATTCCATTGTAGAGATGTACTCCAGCTTGTTTATTCTTCTGTTGATGGACATTTGGGTTGTTTCTAATGTTGAATGATTATGAATAAAAATGCTGTGAGTTTTCTTGTACCTATGTTTTGGTGGCCATCATGCACTCATTTTTCTTGAGTATGTATCTATGAGTGGAATTGCCGGGTCATACAGTTCTCCATCCAGTAGGACCTGTGGAGGGAGAGTTTCAGACCAGGTTTGTCTTCTCATTGGCCCCACTCTACCTCTTCAGCCAGGCCAAATGCCTCTGGTTCCCAACCTCCTATGTTGAAGGTATCTCTCTGACAAGGCTGGAAGAGCACCAATCAGAAGTCAAGAGACCTGGATTCTAGCACCCAATTTATCTGTAAATAGCTATGGAGGGAAATCCCTTAACTCCTCTGGGCCTCTTCCTCATTTATTCAAATGTCTGTGAGATTATTGGGAAGTCAACAATATTGACCCAGACAATTATGCAGATGACAAAAGGCAGGAGACTATGTTCTACAGTTGCAGTGCATGATGATTATGAGTCCACCTGTTTATCAACAGCATCATTCCTGCAGCCCTCCAGCCTTCCTGCCCTTACTAGGTGCACAACCAGTCAGTAATCCTGAACTCCAGCCTCTTCAGTCTCAGCCTTAGCTTTACTCCCAAATCTGACCCTGCAGTTCCTCCCTATGTCTTTCTAAAAACTGTGCAAAATATTCATTCTATCTTCATTCACCCATCCTTGCTAGACTTGAGAATGGCATTAACATGGCTATCACGATTATCCATAACACTCTCTGCTTAGCCTGACTTCCCTGCCATGCTGAGGATCTCCCAAAGACTTTGTCATCACCAAAGATGTATCCCCAGCCAACTTTTGCCCAAACCCCAGGCAATGCCAAGTGTATGTCCAGCTGGATAGAGGGACATGCTGCCATTATCTTGAGTCAGTTCAGATGGCACTCAGCCTGTCTAGCCTCAGTCCTGACTCCACACACCAGTCAGGTTGTAGATGTCAGCCCTAAGCATGTATTCATGTGATCTGGCTGCTCTAACCCTGCACAGATTCCCAGAAAGCCACCAAATGAAAGGGATAAAAGTCAAGGACTTGCAGAGACATTACAAGTGTCTTCAGTCTCAGCACATGCCTGGATGCTAACCTGGTCCTACCCTTCCTGAGGCTTTGTGACCAACTCTTTGAGAAGTGGGCTAGAAGGCAGGATCAGGCAGCTATTGGGTGATCCCTTGGGTTGAGAAAGCGAGGTCATTGCATTAGTATGTGTCAGGGAGGGATTAGACTGAAAAATGTGCAAACAAGGGAGGCTACAAAAATGTCCCAGAGAAAGATGGAAGATGAGTCAGAGGGAATTCATGGAAATGATCATATAAATAGTGCAAAGGAAAGCAAATCTTCCCTGCTCTGGGTTACAGAGATGTTGGTCTCAGGCTTTGGGACAAAGCCCAATCCAAACCCTGCCTCCCAGGAATAGGGATGAAGATGAGAATGAAACAGGATGGACAAGGAATCGGGTGGGATTGGATGGTGATGGGGTTGTGGGTGGAGAAGAGGAGGACAAGCAAGAGATTGGATGGAAGGGCTTTGGGGCCTGGGGGAAAAGGAGTGGATGAGGACAGAAGGGGCTAAAGCTGAGTTCTGTAGGAGAAGAATGAAGGTTGGATCTTTGCCTCTTTTTCCAACTTCCCAGACCCAACTTCTGCCTCAACTGAAAGAGAAGAACATTGCTAAGGTGTGGCATAATTCCTGTCTACTGATTAAGAATTTTTGTTTTGTTTACACATGTACACACACATGCTGTATTTCAGTACACGTTATGACTGAATCATAGTTCATGTACTGTCCTGACATTAACTTTTTTGCTTAGAAAGAGGTCTAAATATATATGTATATATTTTTGAAGGGGAGAGTATCCATCACCTCAAACATTCATCCTTTGTGTTACAAACAATCCAATTATACTTTTTCAGTTATCTTTAAATGCACAGTTAAATTATTTTGTATTATAGTCCCTCTGCTGTGTTAGTAAATACTATGTCTTATTCATTCTTTCTATTTTTGTACCCATTAACCATCCCCACTTCCCCCGACACCCTCGACGCTGGTAACCATTGTTCTATTCTCTATCTCCATGAGTCCAATTGTTTTGATTTTTAGATCCCACAAAGAAGTAAGAACATGCAATATTTGGCTTTCTGTGCTTGGCTTATTTCACTTAACATAACGCTCTTCAGGTCCATCCGTATTGTTGTAAATGACAGGATCTCATTCTTTTTTTATGACTGAATAGCTCTCCATTTTTTCTTTATCCACTCATCTGTTTATGGACATTTAGCTTGCTTCCAAATCTTGGCTATTGTGAACAGTGCTGCAATAAACCTGGGAGTGCAGATATGTCTTCATTTATTAAGAAATTTTGAGTAAGAGGAGCCAATCCAGCATAGTACTTAAGAGTGAGGGCTCTTAAGTCAAACTGGGTTTGAGTCCTAGCTGGGTGACCTTGAGAAAACAAAGAAAACTCTCAGGGCCTCAATTTGCTCCTTCATAAAATGGGGATAACATGAGTACCTGCCTCACAGGGTTTGGGAAGATCTAATGATAGAATTCAATTCAACAAATATGTGTTGAGCATCTGTTATGCTCCAGGCACAGGCACAGCTTCTAGGGAACTGAAATGTTAGTGGAAGGAAACAGACAATGAATAAGATAGAAGGAAGAGGAAGAGGAAGGGAAGAAGGAGGTCACAGGTCACAAGTGCTTTGAAGATAATAAAACTATGACATGACAGTGACACTAAGGGGACCCCTTTAGATAAGATAATTAGAGAAGCCCTCTAAGACGATGACAACAAAACGATGACAATTAGTGCATACAGAGCTTGCTGTGTGCCCAGTGCTGTCATAAGTACTTGAAATGCATTAACTCACTTAATCCTTAGAATAACCACAATCCCCATTTTACAGATAAGGGATACTGAAGCACGAAGAGCCTTAAACAACTTGCTCAAAGTTATCTAGAATGTAAGTGAGAAGACAGACTAGGTTTTTCTTTTTTTGGAGACAGGGTCTCGCTCTGCCACTTAGGCTGGAGTGCAGTGGTATGATCATAGCTCACTGTAACCTTGAACTCCTGAGCTCAAGCGATCCTCCTGCCTCAGTCTCCCCAGTAGTTGAGACTACAGGCATGCACTACCATACCTAGTTAATTTTAAAGTTTTTTGTAGAGATGGGCTACTCACTATATTGCCCAGACTAGTCTCGAACTGCTGAGCTCAAGCAGATCTTCCCACTTTGGGAGGAGACTAGATTTGAACCCAGAAAGTTCAACCAGAGATTATGCCCTTAACTACCACTTTATCCTGCCACTCAAAAGCAGGCTGCAAGCGTTCAGGTGAAGTTAATGTATGGAAAGCCCTTAATTGTGCCTGGCACCTAGTAATATTGTTAGGAGTATCACCTATCAGTAAGAGAAGCTGAAGCTCTGAAGGCAGAGCTCCATAGTCTGAGGAGTTTGCGGTTTGTGGGGCTTGAGTAATGGTAAGTGACTTGTTTCTAGTCCAGATTTATCCCCTATCTGATCATCCCTCCTTCTCATTTCCCCAGCTTCCCGCTCACTTTCTTGTGTCCCACCAGGTTCTGGCTCTGTGAAGCCAGGAGGAGGCCTGCTCTAACCCCCAGGGACACACTCCCCAGCCACCCCGATCATGTGGAAGTCAATCCATCCTGACCTTGCATGGCGCGGAAAATTACCAAGTGACCACCTCCCTGTCTTGACCCCAGGGAGCTATAAATTTCCTGGGAAGTGTCTCCCTGATTTCACAGGAATTCTTATCCTCTCTGGACAGTGACCTCAGATGAAATGTAACGTGAAGGCCCAACCTTTTCTAAGAGTGAGAGGCTGGCAGTGAGAATTTAGGAAAGGCTGCCCAAAATGCACTGGATGCTGGAATCAGGGGACCTGAGTTTTGTTTCCAGCATTACTGCTCAAATCACCAAGTAATCTGAGGAAAGTCACCTGAGTTTTATGGGCCTCTATTTGTCTTACCAAGAAAATAAAAGAATTAGGCTGACCAGGCACAGTGGCTCACGTCTGTAATCCCAGCACTTTGGGAGGCCAAGGCAGGTGGATTACTTGAGGCCAGGAGTTCGAGATCAGCCTGGTCAACATGGGGAACCCTATCTCTACTAAAAATACAAAAATTAGCCAGGTGTGGTGGCAGGCGCCTGTGATCCCAGCTACTCAGGTGGTAGAGGCACAAGAATCTCTTGAACCTGGGAGGTAGAGGTTGCAGTGAGCTGAGATTGCACCACTGCACTCCAGCCTGAGTGACAGAGAGAGACCCTGTCTCAAAAAAAAAAAAAAAAAAAAAAAAAAAAAAAAAAAAAAAAAGGATTAGGCTAAGACCCCTTCTAGACCTGAAACTTCACTCTTCCCTTCTGCACTCGGTGTCTCAAACGGATAGAAGAAAACAGTTTCCTTGGCCTCACAACCAAGGTTAAATTGTCTGGGGAAGGAACTAATATTTACAGGTTTACTTTGAGTTGGGTCCCGTAACACATTTACATAAATTGCCTCACTTAATCCTCACACTAACTCTCTGGAGAAGGTATTACTGCCTCCATTATATAGATGAGGCATGTGGGACTCAGAGTCCATCACCCACAGGCATTAAGCTAGTAACAGGCAAAATAAGGGTTTGAATCCTATGATATCTCAGCATCTCCGCTCTTTGTATCCTGATGCCTCTGAAGGTATAAGCAACCAAGCATTTTCATAATATATTTTCCATTGTTAATTGTTCTGATGGTATTTATTGAACAACTGCTGTGCACACAGATCATACTAGATCCCACAGGGTCCAGAAGAAAAGCAAAACATACTTCCTGCCCTCCAGGAGCCAAAAACCAATCCAACTCTGGGGAGAAAGTACAGTAACTCATCACACCGGCAAGCACAATGCTTGCTCAATGTTCCTCTTTCCTTCTATCCTGTAAGCCCCGTAGAGGGCAGGACTTCTGCCTATAGTTCACTGTCATTTTTCCCCTGCCTAGTAAAGTGCCAGACAGAGAGCACATTCTCATGGGATAGTTCAGGAATACATTACACTATGTGATAAGCAACTGATTAAATGCTAAGATGAATGGATTCAGAAAGGGAATTCAGAAAAGGTCCTTGCAAGACGAGGATTTTGAGCTTAACCGTGAAGGATAAAGAAGGTCCAGGTACACATTCATCACTGGGCTGGAGTACTCATCCTGCTGATTGGACTACATTCCTCTTCCACAGCCAGACCCTACAGATGGCATCTTTTGAAGGAAAGGGCATCTTTGGATTCCTCTTACCTTTGGATCTGCCAACACCCAGTGTGACATGGAAACAACACCCACTGTTGTTCTGGAAAACAAGAGCCTCACCTCGTCAGGATTCAGAAGAGGCTGACATCTTCGGAAGGCATAAGCTTTGGGGAATGTGCTGGAGTGGTCCCAGATGGGGAAGGGAGGCAGTTAGGGCTGAGTTCTCTGGGGGACAGGAAGTCCATTACCTGGAGTGATTGAAGCAGGGGGTAGGCAAAGGAATAGTAATGAAGATTTCCTCTGTGTCAGACCCAAGCTCTGGTTTCCTAATAGCTCTCTCTTGTAATTCTCTTGGCAACCCGAGGAAGCCATAATTGTCTGGATGTCCAACAATCAGAGAATGATTAAGTAAACTACACAATGAAATGGAATATTATATAACCATGTGCGATGAAAATTATTAGATGAGCAATCTTGTATTCAGGAAGTTTGGCAAAATGTGTCAAGAGTCTTAAAAGGTTTGTTCTACTAATTCCTTTTGTAGGAACCTGTCCTAGGAAAATAACCAGGAATCCAGACAAATATTTACTTTTATAGATGAAAACTCACCAAAATGGTAAGAGTGGGTATTTCTAGGTGATGATATATTTGATTTTATTTTTCTTTTTATACTTTTGTACATTGTTCAAAAATACAAAATATTCATAATAAGAAATAAAAAATACACATGAAAAGTTTGTTTTAAGAGCTGGGTATGGTGACTCACACCTGTAATCCCAGCACTTTGGGAGGCTGATGTGGGAGGACTACTTGGGAAGAGGAGCTTGAGACTAGCCTTGGCAACACAGCGAGACTCTCGCTTTACAAAAAAAATAAAATAATTAGTTAGGTGTGATGGCGTGCACCTGTGGTCCCAGCTACTCAGGAGGCTGAGGTTGGAGGATAGCTTGAAACCAGGAACTTGAGGCTGCAGTGACCTATGATGACGCCAATGCACTGCAGCCTAAGCGAAAAAGTGAGACCGTGTCTTAAAGATTCCAATCCAAACGAAAGTCTTTTTGGAAAAACTATAATTACAAATATTTTAAAAGCACATAAGAATGGATAAGGGTGTCCCAGTGCAGTGGCTCACACCTGTAATCCCAGCACCTTGAAAGGCCAAGGTGGGTGGATCACTTGAGGTCAGGAGTTCGAGACCATCTTGGGCAACATGTTGAAACCCTGTCTCTACTAAAAATACAAAAATTAGCTCGGTGTGGTGGCATGCACCTGCAGTCCCAGCTATTTGGGATGCTGAGTGGGGAGAATGGCTTGAGCCCAGGAGACGGAGGTTGCAGTGAGCCAAGATCAGGCCAACTGCACTCCAGCCCGGGCGACAGAGTCACACCATGTCTCAAAAAAAAAAAAAAAAAAAAAAAGATTTATCGTTTTATCGTTAAGTAGAAATAGTATTTCTATTTCTACTGTATACAGATAAAAGTTATATCTGTATTTTGATTGTGACTATGAAAATGTTTACTTATATATCATTAAGTAGAAATTGTACTTCTATTTCTACTGTATACAGATACAAATTGTATCTGTATTTTGATTGTGACTGAAAATATTTACTTATAAATTGTTAACAGTATGTCTAGGGGTGGAGTAGAACTAAGAGTGACTTTTATTTTCCATGTTACACATCTCTGAGATTTTAAAATAACAAGTATTACTTCTTTCATAATCATGGATTAACAGTAGAGATTTTTAAGATTATGATTACACACGCACGAAGACTGGAGGCAATCGAGAAAAATCCAAAGTTGATGTGTTACAGTGATGGCTGTTGTCACAATCAAACTTTTGTTGCTTTTTAATTATGATGATTGTGTCAAAACAAATTTAAAAGATCAGCGTTTCGCCATCAAAAGGAAAAGAGAAGCCAATGAAGGAAAAAACAATGGGACAAATACTGAAGAACAAATCTCCAACTCAGTAACATTTATTCTGAAAGAAAAAGAGAAAAATATGTTTGCCTACCCCCAAGGAAGCATAGGAGTGATGCTTGATAATTGTGTTAATATCCTTCAGCATAATGGTCCCACTTCTAAGAATCCTATAGAAAAATTTGCACTTATATGGAAAGATTTATGTACAAGGAAATTCATTGATTTATAATAGCAAAATATTGGAAGAAACCTAAACACCCAATAACAGGAGAATGATGAATGATGCATGATGATACATGGTGCATCCATACAACAGATGCTATGTTATGTGCAATGGCTGTCATGTTATATACATCCACTCAATAGGTTGGCATGAAAAGGAATAAATATGGTTTACATTTACTGACATGGAAATATATACGGTAATTCCTTGGTATCCATGGGGAATTGGTTCCAGGACCCCCTAAGGATACCAAAATCTGTAGATGCCCTTATATAAAATGGTGTAGTATTTGCATATAACCTACATACATTCTTCCATATATTTTAATCATCTCTAGATTACTTGCAACACCTCATATGACACCAACACATCACTTCATTTGTGTGGATTCAACATAATACTCAGTGCGCAGCAAATCCAAGTTTTTCTTTTTGGAACTTGGTGGAATTTTTTTCTGAATATTTTCAATTCTCAATTGGTTAAACCCATGGTTGCAGAACCCATAGATATGAAGGGCCTACTGTATAAACAGGATATAATCCCATTTTTGTAAAATTAAATTAATGTGTATGTATATGTATGTATGTGTAGTGTGTGTGTATATATATTTTATATATATGTGTGTATATATATATAGAGAGAGTATATATGTATGGGTATAGTGTTTGGGGTATGTCTGCAAGGATATAGTCTAAATTGTTAGCAATGGAGTCCTCTAGGAAAATGGGGTTTGAGGTAAGGTAGGGACTTTTTATTTTTCCCTGAGTTAAAACCTCATTATAGAAGACAGCAAATAATTAGCAATGCCAAGAATACCAGCATAGAAAGTCTAAATAGAGCCAAATTAAACAGAGTTGATCATAATGCAAAAAGAAAAATCCCTGATGGGTATAGCAGCTAAACAAAGAGAATACAAGATACAAGGGCAACAGGGTGACCAAGAATATCATGAAGAAAATACAGAGTCATTGTGGTTGAGGGAATGGCTTTTGGAGCAACCAGCCTGGTGCTCAAATCCTGACATGTCAATTATCTTTATTTGGGTTCCATTACTACTACGAGCCTCAATTTCCTGCCGAATGTGAGGGTAAAATGAGATAATGTTTGTAAAGCGAATGTGAGAGTAAAATGAGATAATGTTTGTAAAGTTCAGAGAGCAATATGATCCTCCACATTTCTCTACATATCTACTTCCCAACTCTGAATTCAGAGATGAGATCAAATAAGATAATACAAGTGTGGGTGTAGTATTTGTGAGTGGTTACAGGCGGCTAAGAACGAGATATTTTAAGAGGCTAGAATAAGATGTCTTTGGACATTATTTCTCAAGCCTTAGAAAAGAGAACAGTTTGGCCAGGCACGGTGCCTCATGCCTGTAATCCTAGCACTTTGGGAGGCTGAGGCGGGCGGATTGCCTGATCTCAGGAGTTTGAGGCCAGTCTGGGCAACACTGTGAAACCCCGTCTCTACTAAAATACAAAAAATTAGCCAGGCGTGGTGGCGCGCCCCTGTAGTCCCAGTTATTCGGGAGGCTGAGGAAGGAAAATTGCTTGAACCTGGGAGGCAGAGGTTACAGTGAGCCAAAATCATGCCACTGCACTCCAGTCTGGGTGACAGAACGAGGCTCCATCTCCAAAAAAGAAAAGGAAAGAAAAGAAAAGAGAACAGTTTGAAAGCAAAGCCGCACTTCCTAAAGGAAAATAAATTAGCAACATAATAAACCCAAGTTTATTTTTCCCCTTAGGAAGAATATTTGAAGAAATGGAAGGCTTGAGAGAATTAGCTACACGAGTCCTCAGGTGTAGAGCTAATCATTACGAACTGTGGGGACATGCACACGAAGAAGCGATTGGAAAGACTGGCTGGGACATGTCAAGTGGCATGAGGTCTGATTAAACAGTGTTATCAGATACAATACTGTAAGAACTACCTACGAGGTAAACAGCGAGGTTCAGCAGCTTTTAGACAGGGATATAATACCACAGGGTGAGTAAGGCTGGAGGAGAAAACACTCACATCTACATTTCCTTAAAACAAAGTCAAAAGATAACCTACTTATTAATAGATATCAATAGCAGGAATGATAAAAATTAGTGTATTAAAACTTCGTGGTTTTTGTTGTTGTTGTTGTTGTTGAGACAGAGTCTAGCTCTGTTGCCCAGGCTGGAGTGCAGTGGCGTGATCTTGATTGCGGCTCACTGCAACCTCTGCCTCCTGGGTTCAAGGGATTCTCCTGCCTCAGCCTCCCAAGTAACTGGGATTACAGGTGCGCACCACCACACCCGGCTAATTTTTGTATTTTTAGTAGAAACGGGGTTTCACCATATTGGCCAGGCTGACCTGACCTCAAGTGATCCTCCCACCTTGGCCTCCCAAAGTGCTGGGATTATAGGTGTGAGCTACCGCACCCAGCCAAAAAATAGTCTGTTAAAGTTTCTTAAGGTAAAACCAGTTGAAAAACTAGAAAGATAAAATAATGTTTCCTTCTGACCTAATTTAAAAGGACCCAGGAAACAAAGTCCTCTACAGAAATCGCAGGGGGTGATACAGAGGGGAAGAAAGCAAATGAAGGAAGTAATAAAGGTACATCCAAGGCAGGATGGACATGCAGGCATCATAGTCACAGCCATAAACCAGATGAACTCCTCAGAAAAGTGGAAGGCTTGTAATCTTGATTCAAAAACAAAACTCAGTGACTCAGAGTCCACAAAACATGACTAAAACCAAAAATACAGGCACACAACCTAAAAGGAGGTGCCAAGGACTGCCCTACTGTGGGCAGTTAGTCTGCTGACCATCACATCAAGTAGATGGTTAGTTGAAAGACTGAGCGCTAGTGAAAGGAAGCAGCTGGCTTCTCGGAAGCAGTGTTTTCGGGATCTGTTTTACTGTCCTCCCACGGTCCTTGAGGCCTCATAACATACCTGTGCGGTCTATGGTATCGCAGATCGCCCTGCCCAGGCTGCCCAGGGGTCCGCTAGGGTTGTAGTGGTGAGTGGGTGCTTCCCTCCCTTCCACTGCTCCTTGGAAATGGCTGCAGTCAAGGGCTTTCTGGAAACGAAAAGGTTGCACCTGAGCCTGAAAACCACAGCGAAGTGTGACATTCTTATTAATTTTTCTTAACTTACAAAAATGATACATGAACATGCTTTTTAAAAATTTTTCAAATTATAGAGGAATTTATACAGTAAAAAATGAAAGTCCTCCTGTCCCCAACCACCCCGCTGGGCAAACACCACAAAACCCCAAAGTCTTTTCCTCCAGAGCTAACTGCGACTAATGGTTTGAGGTCCATCAGCCTGGACGTTATTTTCTGCACATATTCAAACATACGTATGTAGGAAGTAGGCGGGATCTGGGGCAAATCATTTAATCCCTCTGTACGTCAGTTTTCTCAGCTTTAAAATGGGGACAATGATATTACTCTCATAGGGTCATTGCGAGGGTTATGAGTTA
Organism: Papio anubis; assembly: GCF_008728515.1. Classification (NCBI taxonomy): domain Eukaryota; kingdom Metazoa; phylum Chordata; class Mammalia; order Primates; family Cercopithecidae; genus Papio; species Papio anubis. The sequence continues at coordinate 142,049,895 of NC_044982.1, forward strand.
AGATATTTGGTATTCTCAGAATAGTGTCTGGCCTATAGTGGGCACCCAGTTCAGCTGTTGTGATTCATTCCTTATTCTTGGTCACAGAAGCTTAGCATTCTGCTGTAGTGATGATAACAATTCTGAGAGGTTTCACCAACTCCTACCTGGATACTCAAGAACATACAGAAGGCCGGGTGTGGTGGCTCACACCTGCAATCCCAGCTACTTGGGAGGCTGAGGCAGGAGGATTGCTTGAACCTGGGAGGAGGAGGTTGCAGTGAGCCGAGATCGTACCACTGCACTCCAGCCTGGGCAACAGAGCAAGACTCTGCTCTGTCTCAAAAACAAAAAACAACAACAACAACAACAACAACAACAACAACAAAAACAGAACATACACACTATTAGCTCTCCTAAAATTAATGGGTTGAGGACCCTGGCCCAGAACTCAGAACTCTGCCTCTGGTCCAGTATTGTTTTCACCACACCACAGGGTCCCCCACAATTTCCCCTTAAAAGCCAAAACTGGATGGAGTAACGGGTCCTACTCCTTGTCCCTCAGTGATGTCCAGCTCAGTTGTCTTATTTGGACCCTAGGCTGTCTCTGGTGAGTTTCTGGGGCGGGGGGCTCTAGGCCAGGTGAGCCCTCCTCTTGCTGCAGTCTCTGGACGTGGCCCTCCTGGTCCTTGAGGTTTAACTTCCCCTTCCACACAGTGAGTCACTGCGTGTTGAGACTGCCGGCCTGAGGATTCCCAGCTGCTCTGGGTTTAGCTCAGGCTAATGGGCAGGATGGAAATGGCTGGGGGCTGGGAGTGAGTCTGGTTGCTTATCAGGCTACAGACATTTTCAGAGCTACTTTTACATGCCAGGCACTGTGCCAGCCAGTTAGGGACACCTCCATAATGTAGGTGTGAGACTTGGTCATGGCTTCTGGGGTCCCTGTCCATGTGAACAAACCGCCCAGGGCTCCTGGGTACAGCGGCTCTTCGTGGGGGGGGCATTGGGGGAGCAGAGCAGGCCGGTAAGAGGCAGCTCCTACGTCTGACACCTGGTTCCTCTCCTCCTCCCTGCCTGGCCTCCAGGTCTGCTGTCATCTCTCTTTCCCTGGCAGGTTTGTGGAATTGCTGACAATGCTGGGTCAAGGCCAGGCTGAGGCCTTTTCTGCCACCCTGGGAACTCCTCCCATACCTTCAAGCACCTTTGCAGACTCAGGGCTCAGAGCTGGAAAAGCCTTGAAGGTCATTCATCCTACTCATTTAACAGGTCAAGAGAGAAAATGTGGTGAGACAAGGGCAGGGGCACAAGCACTTAATAAGCATAATCAGAGTGCCATTCACCAGGGGAAGAACATCAAGCTTCTTTATTCTGTCCCTACGACAAGCCTGAGGCTTCTTTTATTTTTCCCACTTAAAGGATGAGGAACCTGAAGCTTGAAGGAGTCAAGTGAGTTGCTTAAGGTCATCAGGAAGCAGAGTAGCCTAACGTGTACTCACCTATTTCTTACTATTGGGAGCCCAAGACATCTACACAACCCACTGGTCTCTTCCTTTACAGGTGCCTCTTCCAAATGCAGGTGAGCTGTCCTCCAGTCAGCCACAGGCCCGTGGCCAGATATGGACTGGATGACAGAAACATCCCCAGCCAGCCACCTTGGCAATGTCTGTCTTCCCTTCAGAAGCATCGTTCCTTCTGGAACCCCATTCCGGAGGAAGGCAGCATGGCAGGAGCAAGGGCCTTCCTCAGGTCCTAGTTTTGTTGGGCATTCAGCAAGGTGTGGGGATATAGTGTGTGGTACAGGGGAAGGCAAGTTGGGGTTGGCCCAGGAGAGCTCTGGCTGGAGCCTGTCTGTCCCTGTGCTATGCTGAAAGCCCAGCTGCTCCCCAGAACCAGCAGCCCCAGCCCCCAAAGGCCAGAGCTCACTCACTTTCTTCCGTCTGCCCTGGATGACTAATTCCTTGCCTCCCAGCGTTTTCCGCATTCACTTCCTCACACATCATGTATTGGACTCCTTCTGCTTACTGATAACAGTTTCTCCAGAAGTTCCTGAGAGTCACCAAACCTTAATAGTCAGCGCTGGCAGCCCTATCTCATCTCACATGATGGGTGACAAGAGACATGATTGCCTTTGGTATTCCTGAAAGCAGATAGTGCAAATATGCAAGAGCACTCAAAAATCTACACAGTATTGTTAAGCTATATAAGCACAGCGTTAAATACACATATGTGCCCACAGAATGAAACAGCAATGTGACGGATGCTTTCAAATCACTCAGAAGGCAAAGTTCCTTAAGGGTTCTACGAACTGCCAAGTCTCTTGGGGTCTGAGCATCTAAGATCTGCGTATTAACACCTGCTCTGGGTTGAGTTTGTCCCTACCAAAACTCATGTTGAAATTTGGTCCCCAGTGTGGCGGGGTTGGGAGCCGGGGCCTAATGGGAGGTGCTTGGGTCATAAGGACAGATTCCTCCTGAATGGCTTGGTGCCATTCTCAAGGTAAAGAGTTCTCACTCTGGCAAGACTGGATTAATTCTCTCAGGAATGGATTAGATCCACAAGAGTGGGTTGTTACAAAGCCAGGACGTCCCTTGAGTTTGGCCTCTTCACACGTGTCTGCTTCCCCTTTGACTTTTTCTGCAATGTTATGGTGTAGCACAAAAGCCCTTACCAGAAGCCAGGCCATGCCCTTAAACTTTCCGGCCCGCAAAACTGTGAGCTAAATAAAGCCCTTTATTTGTAAATCACTCAGTCCCACATATTCTGTTATAGTAACACAAAATGGACTAAGCCAGTACCCAATCCAAGTCATTTTATGCCACATGGATTTGCACCTACTTGGAGAGGTCAGAACCAATAAGGAACATGCTACACACAACACCTTACTTCTTCCTGGTGGCTTGTTAAAGTTTGGTGAATGGGCCGGGCGCAGTGGCTCTTGCCTGTAATCCTAGCACTTTGGGAGGCCAAGGCAAGGGGATTGCTTGAGCTTAAGTGACCAGCCAGGGTAACATAGTGAAACCCATTCTCTACTAAAATAAAAGCTAGCCAGGCATGGTGGTGTGTTCCTGTAATCCCAGCTACTCAGGAGGCTGAGACAGGAGAATTGCTTGGATCCGGGATGTGGAGCTTGCAGTGAGCTGAGATCGCGCCACTGCACTCCAGCCTGGGCGACAGGACAACATCCTGTCTCCAAAAAAAAAAAAAAAAAAAAAAAAATTTGGTGAATGGTCTTTCTTTAGAGTTGCAGGAACTCCTGCCCTGAACTTCTCAGTGAAACAGATCTCAATTGGTCTTATGCTCCTCCCTCTCACCCATTTTTTCTTTTGCTGTTTCATTGCTGACAGTATTCAACAGTAATACGCCCCATCTTTATGTATCGTAAGAAACACTAATTCTAGGTTATTACAAGCAGAAATATTTTTATCCTGAATAACACTGTTACTGGGCCAAAAGATAGATCAGGAGTTCAAGACTTTAGTTTCCTGAAATTGCCAGGTCAGGCACAAGGGGAAGGGCTCCTGGATATTGACTAACTTGGGTAGGCCTAGCCAGGAGAAAGACAGCAACATGTGTTCTGTACTTTCTGGGAAGATCCCTGAAGCCATCACGGAGGCTCCCCAACTTCCAAGTCACCCATCTGTTGCTGTGGCAGTGGGAATGGATTACTTAAGGTGAGGGCATTTTGCTGTAGGTGAGCAAGTTTCATGGGTTCTCTGTTTTGCCTCCCTCTGGCTTCTTCCTCCAGTGCCTTCTCCTTGTGTGCCACAGGGGATCAGGGATTCTCACCCTCCTGAGGCCCAGTGGGGAAGAGTGAACATGGCAGCCTCAAGATTAGCTGAGGCTGCCATTTGCCCAGCCTCTTCCATCCCAGCCATGTCAGTGAGCCCAGGTCTGGTGTAACTATTACAGAATACCTGTAGCAGGGAACTCTGGAAGTGTATTGGGCTGAGGTGGGATTTTCCCTCCCCACAGTGCCCTGAGCAATGGAAGTGGTGAGGGGTGAGGGAGCCATGCTGCTGAATTCTGGTTGGCATTGCCCCCTTGTGTAAAATGGGGAGTTGGGGTAGGGCAGCCTCTGCTTGGATTTGGTTGTAAGATAAACCTGGAGGAGAAAAAAAAGTTTGGTGAACGGTACCCAGAGTCCCCTGGAATTGAGGTGGAGGGGCAGGGCTAGGGAAGGCTTCCAGTATCAGTTCATTGATTTGGTCTCACTGCTTCACAGTGGCTGAGTCACAGCTCCCTATGAATTCTGTGCCAGTCCTTTACAGGAGCTGTTTGGTGTCACGTCCTGGCAGTAGTCCCGGAGCTAAGAGGGACCACCAATCTTACTAATAAGGAAACTGGGGCCTGGAAAGTTGGCAAAATCTGTCCAAGTTTATGGGTCTAGGTCCCTGCTTTCCCAAGGGTGACCTGAAGCCATAGAGCCAGTGGCTTCATGGCCTCATCCTCAGCAGCCCCTGTGAGCTACCCAAGACCCCAGAGTCCTCCCACATCACACAAGGCCTGGGGCACCCCCAGAGATTTTCTTAGACAGTCTTAATGTCAATACCGTGTTTTCTCGTCTAACCAGGTTACCTTAAAAATGTGTGTACCCTTAACCCCAGGTATTTTCATTCTAAAATATAACTTCAAGAAATAACATATTAATAACTGCAGGAAATAATAAGTCAGGAGCACAAAAATATGCAACAAGGGTAGTCATTGCAACTTTATTATTAGAGCAAAACTCTGCAAAGTATCCAAACACTCAAAATACTGCAATTTGCTTTATAAATGATAGTCTATCCATACAATGGGATGTGGTGATTTAAAATAATGATGTGTACAATTATTGACATAGAAAGAAATTTAGCCATTTATTTAATGAAAACAAGCACGTTTGTAAAACAGTATCTAGAAGACAGAGGATCCAGTTTCTTCAACGTAACAGTGGCATGTAAACCAAAATGTAGGAGGAACTATAATAAAGAGGCTTAAGAAAGAACAAAAAATTTTAAAAAACGCTTAATATATCAACCACATGCAATATGTTTAAATCCTGATTCCAGAAAAGCAAGTGTAAAAAAGTACAGTTTTGGCTGGGCATGGTGGCTCATCCTGTAATCTCAGTGCTTTGGGAAACTGAGGCAGGAAGATTGCTTGAGGCCAGGAGTTCAAGAACACGCTGGGCCACAGTGAGACCTTTTAAAATTTTTTTCTCTACAAAAAGTAGCCAGGCATGGTGGCGCATGCCTATAATCCCAGCTACTCCGGAGGCTGAGACAGGAGGATCACTTGAGCCCAGGAGTTTGATATTGTAGCGAGCGCTGATCAAGACCCTGTCTTTGGGGGAAAAAAAAAAAAAAAGTAATTTTTTCTGTTTTTTTAGATTAGGGAAAATACAGCATGGGTTGATTGGGTGTTAGCTATTATGAAATTATTATTAGTTTTATCGGGTATAGTAATGGGAATTATTTAATAATTGTGATTTTTTGTAAGTCCTCATCTGTTACGAGTAAAATGAAAAAAGTAAAGTGCACTCCCTTAATGTTTACAAATGCATGTACATGTTTTATATATATAGATTCATGGAAAGGGGCTGCAGGAAGCCCAGGAATTCATTCCTACCACCACCACAACCCACTAAGTGCTCAATCAATACTGATTGTCTCACTGAATCAGTCCCGGAACCAAGCATGTGAATTCCCCACAAGCTCCGTGACCTTAGAAGCTCTAGCAGCCTCTATGTGCTTTGCCACCAGTGCCTGGCACTTGATTCAGGCTTTCAGTCAACACTGAGGACCCCACCCAGTCAGCAACACCAGTGCTAGTGAGTGAAGAGGTGTCAGGGCGGAGAGCTGGGAAGAACCCTTCAGGCAACCTGGAGGGTAGAAAGCAGCAGACTGCTCCACGGACCCTAACCGAGAAAGGGGACATGTTGGCTCCAGCAATTCCCTCTTGCAGGCCACCTCTGGCTACCGCAGATGCTGGTGTGAAGTCACCTCTGCACTCAGGCACTGGTTCTCTGACATCTTCCCCACCCAGTCTCCCTTGTGTAGCACAGTCCCGCCTCCTCCCTCCTGGCTCCTAGTGTGTGTGCAGGAGGCCTGTTGGGGAGTTGGTAGAGCCAGAGATTAGGAGAAGGGGAGGCAAATAGGATTTACGGGATATTTGCCTTTCCTGAGAACTGTCCTCTGCTCATGATGTCAACCTAGGTTCAAGGTACGGAGGCCAAATAACAGGGAAGCAACGCTGACTATTAGCAGCCAGCTGTGACAGAGGCTGGGTGTGGCTACAGGCGGTGGGGCCTGGTCAGGGTCATCTCTGGGTGGCCTCCTCCACACACTGACTTCTACCTAGGGCTCAGGGAGGAGAAGGATGAAGGGACAGCAGTGAAATGGCTTCGCAAGGAGTACGTAGTCTGCAGGAAGTGCCTCCAAGACACCAGCAGACATTCTCTGGTAGAGCCTCTGCCCCTCACTCCCAGCTTCTTTCTCCTCTTAAAGCTCTGGCTGAACCAGACACAGAGCTCCTTCCCTGGGCACCTGAAAGTGGGCACAGGGTGTGAGGATGTTCCCACCGAGATTGCTGAGTGCATCTTCTCATCAGTAGGAGCTGCTTGGTGGGGGTGGTGCCATGGGGGCATCCTTTGTCCCCTAGGACTGGACCCCTCTGGCCTATGAGAGGCAGCATGTTGTAAACGATTTGATGCCAGGATTCCTGGGTTCTGTCTAATTCTGGGCCATTGACTAACCCACTGTGTGATCTGCCAAGTCACTTCCACAATCTGAGCCTCAATTTCCACCCTTGTTAGCCGAAGGGTTGTGTTAAGACAATCTTAAGGTCTCCTCTGGCATTTATATCTTCTTTATCTACAAAATGATTGTGTATGTGACTTGTTGTGAGGATTAGACATAATTCATGTCAATGAAATTATATTTGGTACAGAAAATATGTCACCTTCAAAAATCCTGGGATCCTTTCCTCCGGGAAATGGGTAACATAAGTCCATTGCCCACTAAACAGCAGCATGAGTCAGATGCCACTAACAATATTTATTACCCAAAGCAATCTGACAGATTCGGGCACAAGGTCATGGCTTTCCCACGTTACAAGAAAATCAGAACCTCTTCAAACTCACCCTCCACCCACAGTCGAAGTAAGGGATTAAAGGCTACAGCTCAAGCTATGTCATGGCTACTATCTCCTCATTCTTGATGAATAATCTCCAAGTCACAAGTGGGCATGATGCGATTTGGATCCAAATCTTACCAGAAAAAAAAAAAACCCCACCATTAAAATAAGACAAGTTCATAGAAATCATTTCAACAGAAAGATATCAAGAGCCTTTACTGGCAATGAGAAGAGGAAAGATTTTCTGTTTATAATAACCAGAAAGAAATGGAATTGTCTAATAATCATCAGTTGAGTATGAGCCTAGTAGGGGATGCTAATCTTCCGGGCTGGGGAAGTCTTGTGAGCTAACCAGACCCTCCTGGTCTCTGGTGAGGTCAACAGGTAGCAGTTTCCTGGTTGCCTAGTAACAAGGGACCGTGTTTAGGGGTGGGGTGGGGTGAGGTATGTTGGGGAGGGGGGCCTTCACTTGGCAAGTGAAATAACACAATTCTCAGGAGATGAAAAAGAGGCAATCTTCAAACAGTGCTGAGAAGTCCTCTTACTTTTTCCACATTAGGGGAATGCAAGCTGGTTTAACCTCACATGACACTTCCTTTTTTGTTTGTTTTTTTCATTTGATTGGTTTCAAAATTATCCTGGATCCAGGAAGGTGATGCCTTTTCTTACTCTCCTTTTATCATCAAACCAAACAGCCAATGTGTCTCTAGAGACATTGCATTCTAAACTGAATGTGCTGACAAGCCTTCATCCCAGACCCTAAGTGGCAGGTTTTCATGAAAATCAGCTTCTGGGCCAGTTAAGTCTTCATGAAGTTATCTTTTCATAATTCAGCCCTCATTCCCCTCCGGGTCAGTAGCAGTGGAACCAGGAAACCCACGGGCCAGATTTCCTTACTCAATGAAGGCACTCCAGGAAGAGTTCCCGGCACCTGCCTGCCAAACTCCGCTCTGCTTGCTGGACTTTGCTCAGCATGAACAGGCCACTCTGGCTACAAGTTCCCCCAAACCATCCCAGATTGTATATTTAAGGCACACCAATTCCTCTGCGTAAGGACTTCTGTTCATGATGAGTTATATTAATTATTCTTAACATTCAAAAGAGAAAGTTCTGCATGAAAGCCCACCCCTGTCCAGCCATTGTGCCCTGAGATCCCGATACTGTGCGGATGAGGGCAAAGCCAATAAACATCAGGGATTCTGGTCATTGGGATCACACTTGAGCATGATCTTCAACCCCAATCCCTTTTTAAATGTTTCAAAGGCTTCCAGAGCTTTCTCCAGAGGAAATCTATGGGTGACGAGGGGTTTTATGTTCACAGACTTGGACGCAAGCATCGAAATCGCCACTGGCCACCTGTAAAAGAGCACGAGCATTATATTCAACCTTCAAGAGGAAAGAGCCAGGTGCCCAAAACTACCAAGCACTAGATCCGCTTGGCCATATTATTGATAGCACTGCGGTTCGGCAAAGCCAATTTTACAGGCCAACAACCGAGGAAAGGACCTTATGGCTTACGATTCAGGGGTACAGAGCCTATTTCCAATTTCCCCCACCCCTCGCCCACCCCCTCACTCTGCCATGTCTGCCATGGAGCCTAGAATTCCTGTGGCACGAAGGAACAAGGCACATGGTGGAAGCCACTGGGAAAAGGCAGAGAAGCCGTGGGGAGGCAGCCCAGGACAATCCAGTCACACCCACTAACAGCTCAGCTTACTGGAAAGCTGGTGCCCTGATGAGGGCATGGAGTTGCAGCCTCTAAAGCTAGGAGTAAGGGACACTGCCGCGGAGTGGGGTCCCAGCCAGAAGGTCCCAGCCGGGGAGAGGGTGGAGCTGCGGAACACCGGTGGGGCAAACTAAGACCCTTTCGCTCCCCAGGGTGGGCCCTAGGGCTCAGGAACGGGAGCCACAGGACTTGATTTCTTCCTTCTGTCCTTTCTCTTCTTCTTCCCTTTAAAGGGAGAAAATGGAGATCTGGCAACTTAAGAAAATGGCGGGGGGGAAAAAGGGGCCTGGCGGGGATAAACAGCAGACACCCAGTAAGAGCATGCTTCAAAATCCCCTCCTTCCTTCCCTCCATTCATTCTTCTGTCCTTCCCATTCTTTAACTGGGAATGAGTGTTCTCTCTTTGGATCCCTGTTATATCACACAGCTATCAGTGTGGCCAGGGAGTGCCCCCCATGAACAAACAGGCAGAGACTCATGGGCCCAGAGGCTGAGTGGGGCCTGCCCTGGTCTTGCTGGAGGCTGGGCATCCTGGCTCACCCACAGCATACTCACGTATTGCAGTATCGAAACACGCCCTTGATATCCACCTCCCGGATGGCTGCATGCAGTAGGGGTATGGTGGTCATCTCAGAGCCCAGCCCCACAAGCACCAGGGTCCCACCAGAGCGAGTGGCCTGGAAAAGGAGGTACAAACAAGAAAGCTCAGAAGATAAGAAATACTGACTTCCCACTTACAATAACGTAGTATCATCACACAAGTATCTTCTGGTTGCATCAGCTGAGCATCTCAAAATTCCAGAGAATGTGATTCTTGTACAGTGCTCAACTGCTCAACCTGCCAACCAAACTTAACAGAGTGGCAGAGTAAACACTGTTTCCTTTAAACCTTCTGAAAAAATGCACTTAACCCACGGAGAACCAGGCACAGTGGGAACGTCTTCCAAAGCTTTACAGATTCGGGACCCAATATTGGCTTCAGCCAGCTCCAGTCTAAGCACCCGTTCCTCCCGCAGAGCGCCCTCCACAGGCAGCGCTTTCATCAGAGCTGGAAGGAACCGCCGGCCCTCTAAGCTCACCGGTGCTGAGAAAACTATAAACACGAGACAGATGAGTCACTTATATTCTGTGGTTAAAAAAGGCTTTATAGGTGCGTGCAGGCTGGCGGTTAGAAATCGTTTTGTTCCAGAGATGTTTTCCTCAACAGTATGAGCCATAATGGGTTTTGTCTTTCCTTGAATGTTTATCTGCCTTATCAGTTGCCCACTTGGAGTGGGCAATTTCACAGGTGGCTGCGAAATTTCTCCTGAAAATTTCCCTAGAACTCCCTGTGAGTGCCATGCTTGTTCCAGAGCTTTCTGGGGATCACTGTGCTCAGTGTGGTGAGAGACAGAACAATGGACAATTCAGTCATGCTGGCTGTTCATTATAGTCAGTAGCAAGCATTTATTGGGACCATTCTAGGTGCTAAACAGTGGAACTAGAGAAAGGCACACGCCACAGCCTCCGCTTCTGAGATGAAGGATACACCATGGAGAGAGGCCTGCGGTGCTGTGAGCAAGAGGTGAACTCAGGGTGTGAGTGGTGTGGGAGTGACTCCTGGGGCTGCCGCTTCAGAGCTGTGGCACCCTGGACGTGCCCTCTCAGCCCATTTTCTAGGGAAACTACTTCCGCATCAGCACTTCCTCTCTACCTGGTGATGAGGAGGAACACCAATTGGCCATCCCAAGCTGCCAAGATGCCAGCAGTTTGCTGACCCCAGGTCAAGGAATGCTGGAACCACCTGGACACTGTCCTGTAGGTATGGCATCTGCACCAAGGATATGACATCAATTCTACCCCAAGGCATCTGCCGCGTGTCATCACAAACACTATCCAGTCAGAACCTGGCAGGACCACGATGCTCAGATATGTCCGTATTTGGTGCAGCCGCCTAGCCTGCTCATTGGCGGGGAGGCCTATAGCATTCTACAGCACCTGTCATGCATGACAGTCCCACTCCCTACGTCAAGAGAGACACTGCTGCAGGTCCGGTGAGGCCCATGGGTCACATTCACCTCCATGCTGCCTCAGGTAGCCTGGCAACCAGGCTGCCACCATCAACAGCTGGAAATGCCAACTGTTCCAAATGCTCTAAGGACCAGGCACAAGAGGAAGGAGAGACACGTCCTTGAAGTCGCCCAGCTTATACTGCCTCTCTGTGGGGTGGAGGTCACCGACCTGCCAACAACTTGAAGACAGTAGACACGACTTACTCATGTCTTAGCCTTCAAAGTGCCCAGCACAAAGCCTGGCACATGGCAGGTACCCAAGACATACCATGGGTAGATCAGTCACACACAGACCCATTGTTCCTCTCTGAGTTTCAGCGTCTTTTTGCCCCTTCCCCCATGGCGACCACTGCCTGTGACAGTGAAGCAGAGGGCTGGCCGACTCCAGCTGAAACTCAGGACAGTGCCGAGGTGGCACCCGCTCCTCCCTCTCCCCCACTGCTTCCTCAGCTCCTAAGGCCACAGGCAACTTAGTAGAAGGAGGTCTAGGCAGCTCTGCTACTCAGCTTGGTGAGTCAGCCTTCCCTAGAATGAATGTCTCGTGTGATGCGAAGTGCCCTCGTGCATGAATCAGCTGGACTCAGAAGGAAGGAAGAAGCCCACGCTACCGTGGAGAAGCAGTCTGGGAGGCAGGGACGGGAGTCCCCTGTGGTGACAGCTGCCTGCGACCCTCCCCAGCCCTGGCCCTGTCCCCCCACCCTAGCATGGTTGTTTGTCCCCTCCTTCCCTTCCTCTCCTAAGCAGCAGGGCAACTCAGGCACTGGGGCCTGGCAGGGCTGGGCCTGAGCCTGACTCGGCTTGCCTCAAACCAAAAATCCTTCAACATAAAACGGTAACTGATTTTCAGCATTACTGTGCAGATTAGGCATCATGTTTATAAAGTACAGCAGAGAAGCTGGCATGCAGTAGGGCTTGGAACCTGGAAGTTATTCTCTTTCCCCTCTTTTCCTCGTACTTTGATCTGTCAATGCCACTCCCTCCCACCACCTCCAACTTCCTGCCAACTTCCCATAAGTGGTTGGTGGGTCCCTGAGGGGCGAGTCAGGCATTGGCAGCTTATCTGTTCCTAAGTCTTGGAGACAAAACAAGCAGTAGACACCTGTGAACCTGGCAAATAACCTCGCCTTCATGACTAACTGAATGCCTGTCACTTTATATCAATGGCTAAAAGATTGCAGTTTTCCTCAATAAAATAAGACGGGGATTTCCCACATACAATTAAGGCATCATTCCCTGTTTATCTTCTTGATCTTTTTACCAAAACTACTGCACTTTTATAATCACGGATATGATCACGAAGCCAACCCCAACCCCAAAGTGTGTGTCCTTAACATTTTTCAAGGCCCATGTATAGCTGTTATCTTGTGTGAACCTCAGATGGCCCAATGAGGATGTAAGGCAAGTTCAAGTACAATCTCCACACTGGAGATAAGAAAACAGAGATAACAAAAGATGAATCAATTTGGCTTGGGGCTCACACAGCAAGCTGGTAAAGAAGCTTCACTCCCTACTTCTATCTCCTTCACTCCCCTATGCTGATTCCCCAAAGCTGCCCTCAGCCCACTCACGTAGATGCCCGCCTGGATGGAGGCCTCTGCCCCCGTGCACTCGATGGTGACTTCCGGCTTGCACCCCAGCAGACCTTCTACTTTACCGGCGATTTCCTGAGGACTTTCCTTGGAGATCTGGAGGACTAAATCAGCCCCAATCTCCTTGGCTTTGGACAACCGGGGAGCAGACAGGTCTGAAGGTAAAGAAAAAGAAAAAAATTATTTCAAACAGAGAAATCTGATGACTCATTAGGAAGAAAAGAAAATGGAGGTGTAAGATCTGATGGCAGCAAAGCTCTGGTGCAATGGGTGGTGCTGTTGAGCCCAACGCATCCTCTTCACAACAAGCTTGTCCAACCCGCAGCCTGCATGCAGCTCCGGATGGCTTTGAATATGGCCCAATGCAAATCTGTAAACTCTCTTAAAATAGTATGAGATTAAAATAAATTTTTTTTAAAGTTCATCAGCTATCGTTAGTGTTAGTATATTTTATGTGTGGCCCACGACAATTCTTCCAATGTGGCCCAACGAAGTCAAAAGATTGGACACCCCTGCTCTATACCCTCATACACTCCCATGTCCACCACACAGCTACACAAACACACCCACACACACACACACTCTCACACAAACTCTCTCTCTCTAATAGCTTCTCCTAACACAAAACACACTCGCACACTCTTCTATATCTCCACAATCCATATCACCCCCTCCACACCATCACAGATAACCTCTCCTCACACATACACATACAGTAGGCCCAGCTGTTTCCCCATCAAGGAGACTGAAAGAGAACAAAGCCTTACCAGTCACCACTACTTGAGCTGCTCCCATTGCCTTGGCCACGAGCAAAGAGACCACCCCGATTGGCCCTAAACAAAGCAGAAGACGGAAGATGTTTGTGAAATATTAAACATCTGCTCTCCCACTTGTCCAGGCCATGGACAGGAACCGTATCTTTTGTGTGTCTCTAGCATCTACCCCAGTGCCTGGCATGATAAGACCTTACTGGCTGTTTGTTGAATGCAGAAGTGAATGAATCCATGAAGAATTATTCTCTACATAAAACACGCTCCTAGTGCCGGGTTCTATTTAATCCTCTCAAACCTCAGAGCTAAAAACTTCCCACTTATTCCTGGGCACTAGTGGAGACAATCTCAAAGAACCACAGGATTCAAGGAAACACAAAGTTATTCAGAATATAAGAACTCTTGGAAGGTCTGGACTTGTTTTCCTGTTCTTTCTTTGCCCCGACCTTCGTGAGAACCCACCACACCTCCCCTAGAGAGAGACATATTCTTTTTAGGTGTCCTCTGAGGACCACCTGGAGAGGGTCCTTAAGTGAGCTGGCTCCCTGGGTTGGCCCAGGTGCCCAGATAGCCCCAGGATACTCAGGTATGCAAGGATTTTCCTGAGATACCTGCTTCCCCATAGAATCTGCATGCTAAGTGACACTGTGGTTTTAATATAAAAATCAGACCCACAGAACGGAAGCAATGCAGAATATCTTTGGGGATTTACTTTTTGTACACACCCCCTGAGAACAATTTTGTGAACTCCCTCAGAAAACAAAACACTGAAAAATAATACCTGAAATGTCCAACAAAGCAAGATTAAAAAACTACACCGCTATTAAAAATTATGCCATAACTCTTTATCTATTGACAAGGAAAAATGTTCACAGTAGATTGATTTTTTTTTTTTTTTTTTTGAGACAGCGTCTTGCTCTGTCGCCCAGGCTAGAGTGCAGTGGCGCAATCTCAGCTCACTGCAACCTCCGCCTCCCGGGTTCAAGTGATTCTCCCACCTCAGCCTCCTGAGTAGTGGAGATTACAGGCACCCGCCACCATGCCTGGCTAATTTTTGTATTTAGTAGAGACAAGGTTTCACCATGTTGACCAGGCTGGTCTCAAACTCCTGACCTCAGGTGATCCGCCTGCCTCAGCCTCCCAAAGTGCTAGGATTACAGGCGTGAGCCACTGTGCCCAGCCTGATTTTTTAAAAAGAATAGGTGAAGGAAGCGGATTTAGCATGGTCTCAGAAAAAAGCTAACGAACTAAAAGATTCTATACCCAAATATTAATAGTGGTTCTCTTGGGCTAATCGGTGACGGGCTTGCAGGTGAATTTCTGTGTGTGTGTGTTGGGGGCAAGGCATGCATGTATGTGGTATGTGTGACTTATTTTCCTTTTCTATGGTAAAACGGTACCGGATCCATGCAGATTTTTATAAGAATCTGTCACCTGAGTCCTGCAGTCTGCTAGCCCATTGTGGCAAGTCTATTCTATATCCATCACCCCTCTTAGGAAACCCTGTGATCATTTATTTGGCCTGCCAAAGAAAATCACAAACAAGTATGAGGAACCCCAGATCACACCCACAAGGAGTGTGAGTGTGCTGTCTGGGTCACCAGCAGTTAGAAGCCTAGAATGATTCGGTCTGAGGCTGCTCGGGCCTGTTCCAGATGGCTGGAAACAGGGGATGAGGGAAGGCAGCTAGCTACAACCCTACTGCAGGCAGAGTGCTGGCTCCCAGTGGCGTGGGAGCAAACCACTGCTCACTCCTCCCACTGGCCGGTAGCGGGGTCTACCTTATTCATAGATGGGACTAGGCCATCACTTTGCTGGTATAATTAGAAAGTTCCAAGAGTTGCCCTTCCCTTTACTATCAAAAATATTTCTCTAAGGTGGAGGTTGCAGTGAGCCAAGATTACACTGCTGTACTCTAATCTGGGCAACAGAGTGAGACTCTGTCTCAAGAAAAAAAAAATTTCCCTAGTTTCCCATCAAGGGTTCAAAAATAATCACCAGATTACTTCCTTTTTTTTTTTTTTTTTTTTTTTTTTTGAGACTGAGTCTCGCTCTATTGCCCAGGCTGGAGTGCAGTGGCACGATCTTGGCTCACTGCAACCTCTGCTTTCCAGGTTCAAGTGATTCTCCTGTCTCAGCTTCCCAAGTAGCTGGGACTACATGGTGCGCACCATCATGCCCGGCTAATTCTTGTGTTTTTAGTAAAGATGAGGTTTCATCATTTTGGCCAGGCTGGTCTTGAACTTTTGGCCTCAAGTGATCCACCTGCCTCAGCCTTCGAAAGTGCTGGGGTTATAGGCATGAGCTACTGCGCCTGGCCCAGATTCATTCTTTTTGTTTGTTTGTTTTGATATGGGGTCTTGTTTTTTTTGAGACAGGGTCTTCTTCTGTCACCCAGACTGGAGTTCAGGGGCACAATCATGGCTCACTGCACCCTTGACCTCGAAGGTTCAAGTGATCCTCCCACCTCAGCCTTCTGAGTTGCTGGGACTACAGGCACACACTACCACACCGGCTAATTTTTGTATGTTTTTGTAGAGATGGGGTTTCACCATGTTGCCCAGACTGGTCTCGAATTCCTGGGCTCAAGTGATCCACCCGCTTTGGTCTCCCAAAGTGCTGGGACTATAGGCGGGAGCCACCGTGCCCAGCCAATTCATTCTTTAAATGAACGAAAGGGCTATGTTGCCTAGGACATATAACCCTAGTTAATATCATGTCTGCAGATACTCATTTGTTTAGCAAAGTGCTAGTCACTGAGGGAACGGGACACTGCAATCCTCCCTTACCCAGAAGGATTCTAGAACAAATCTCAAGCCTTGGAGGGGGAATGAGATGGGCGGAGAGGTCCCCGCATTCCCAGTCAATGAACCCGCAACAGGGTGGCTTCTGTTTCTTACCAGCTCCACACACAAGGACCCTGTGTCCCAGGGTAACTCCACCTCTCCTGCAGGCATGGATCCCCACAGAAAGTGGCTCAATCAGGGCGCCTTCCTCAAAGGTGACGTTGTCAGGAAGCCTGAGGAATCATTTGACATACAGAAATCCTCTGAGTTAACGACAGTGCTAACAATAGTATTATATATGCCCAACGTTACTGTAATAACAACCATAGCTAACACTCATCCAGCATTTATTTATGTGCAGAGCAATGTGCTAAGCAATTTATATACATTAACTCATGTAAAGCCCTGGAATAGTTCTGTGGTAGGTACTATCATTCCCATTTTACAGATGAGGAAACAGGCTTGGTGGGTTAAATGACTGCCCCAGTGGTCCAAAGCTAGTGAGGGGCCCAAAGGGCTCAAATTAGAAGCCAGATATGTTCTGATCCCAGAACCTATGCCACAGTGTCCCCATGTGAAGAAGCCAACATGGTTTTCTTTGGAGAAATCAATTCAGTGAAATGAACACATTACATTTCCTTTAATGTGCTATCCAAGGTAAGGCACGGTGGTTATCATTAATAAATGAAAAGTTTACTTAACAAGGAGTTAACATGGCCACGTTCCAGCATCTCGTCTGCTTCTCAAACTTACAGCCTTTTTAGTTTCATGTTAGCAAACAATCCTGACTATCACCAGTTTTGCAGAACAGTGATTTAGCAATGGGCATCACTCTGATAGCCACCCCCCATATTATACATTCCAGAGGAACCACATCTGAGGACAGCAGCTGCCCAGCTCACCCAGGGCCAGTTAAGAGGAAAAAAGGGCCTGTTCCACACAGCTGATTAAATGCTGTGTCACCTTCACTCTGGGTTCTAGGTTTTCACTTCCACTGGCATCTTGACCCTCTCAATAATACCGCTGATGATGATAGCAAGTATTTGCATAAAGCTTTACAGATTAGGAAGCATGCTCATTCATCACCTCATTTAATCCTCATGGTAACCATGTTAGGCAGGTAGGGCAGGCTTTTTTAAAAAACCTTTATTTTACTGAAGAGGAAACTGAAACTCACTGACATTAAGAGAATTGCCAAGGGTATGAAGCTAGGGAATGGAAGGCCAGACTTAACCAAGGTGTCCTGATTCCACATCCTCTGCCTGTCCCATATCAGCTGCCTACTGGTATGAGCAGCTGTGTAGCTAATATTAATATCCAATTTCTGCTAGTTCCTCACTGCCCAGGATTTACCCAGCACCCCAAATCTCCACACACAGGAACATGAAAACCCTCGAGTTCCAGAAAGAAATAAATGTGGCAGCCAAACCATGTGCTCATCCCCATGATCCTCTCAACACTGTCCCCAATCTTCAACAGAATAACTCAGAGTCCTCCTATCACTGCCCCTGATCCTTGACAGAACTACTCACCAGGCCTTTGGAGGCCCAGCTGCCGCCCACCACCCCCTTATCCCTTCCGCTCGGCTTCTTCCCCATCACTTTCCCTACTCCAATCCACTCTCCTGCTCTGACTGCGGTCACACTCCTTCTACTCCCCCTAGAAGCATCCCTTCTATATAATGGGAAAAAGTTTAAAATGAAATAGTGAAGATTCCTAAACTCTCTCAGGGACTCCACAGGCTCCCAGATACGCCTGCCCTTCCACATCTGGGCTTCCTGAAGAACTCATAAGGGCTCTATGCAGAGGGTGGACTGCATGGAAGCTACATCGAGGAGAGATGGGATTGGGGAAGGTGATGAGGGAAGACTGTTATCAGGAAGAATACTCTACTGATTAAGCAGACGCTGCCTCATCCGCCTGCACCCAACACAGCCAACCGTGTTGGAAAGCTATCTGGTGTGGAGGCAGAAGCATGCACAAGGAGTCCTGGAGGCCAGCCCCGCTGCCACTGACCTTGGGAAAACCACTGACTCCACCCTCTCCAATCTTGTCCAGTGGGGGTTGATGGAGAACAAGGATGAGAAGACTCCAAGCTTCCTCCTAGCCCCAACCTTTCATGACTTTGTAAACACCAGAGAGTGATGAGGCAACTTGGTAGTTTTTACAATGGGGTTCAGGGAACAGGCCAAATTGGGTAATGGATGATTAAGAAGCCAAGGAGGAAGCAGGAAAATAGAAAGAAAATAGGTAGGTACACAAATAAAGAGGCTGTGGTAGTATGGGAATCCTAAAAAGACATCAGAGAGGAGGGCTTGGGTAGGGAGGAACTGGGGACACAGGCAGAAAGCACCCTGGGAGGAGAAGAAAGGCAGGGGCTGTATGACTCCCCAGAGACCTTCCTCAGCACCCCCACTGCCACTGCCAACCAGAGCCCCATCATTCCCTATAAACCACCAGCGCAAGGCTCTCTTTCATGTCTACTCCTGCACCTCCATCCCCAGACCACTAGGCCATGAGTATGGCATAGCTTGGCACCATTTACTGAGCACCTACTATGGGCCAGACCTCATGCTGGAGACTTGACATGCCTTTCTCATTGGATCTCATCAGTAATTCTGTGAGGGAGGTACCATTACTATCTCTATTTCACAGGCAAGGATATCGAGGTTACAAAATTTAAGTGACTTGCCCAAGGTCACACAGTTGTAACTGGCAGAGACCAGTAGGCTTCACCACTATGCTCTTCTGCCTTCCATGAAACTTTTGTTTGGTGTCTTGACTTGGAAAGGGCCCCAGAAAGATGGGTTCATTCAGGAACCACCTGCTGAAAGGTGGACTCTGCACAGGTAACCTGCTTACTTCTAGAGCAGGTTCAGGTGTTGACTTAAACCCATCACAAGGTCTCTGGCCTGTGACTCCTCTCAAGGCTCCCAGTAGGCTCCCAGACTGTTCCTGTGACTGGCACCTGGCCTCCATCGGACAAGCCCCATCCTGGCTGAAAACCACCACTGGGGCCAGGCTAGGGTGGCAGGAGAACGCAACTGAGTTGGGTCAGGGGGAAAGCGGCACTTTGGCACCTTAGAGCTCCATGGCTGGGGCCATGGGGGGCCATGAAGAAAGGCAAGCACTTTGCTTCCTCCAGACTCAACTTCACAATTTCAGGGGTGAGAATTGGAGTAGGGTAGGGGAGTGGGCACAGGGCAGGAGCTTGAGACTCACAGAGACCCCAGTTTGACTCTTGGTTCTGCTGCGTGCCCAAGTCAATGAGCTTCCTTCTGCCTTGGTTAACAACGGTGCCCATCTCACCATTGTTCTTGTGGAGATTAAATAAATTAAAGCATGCAAAGCACTTATTAGCACAAGGGCAGGCACATAGTAATAATAATTATGACTCTCCATGCATCACCTTATTTAATATTTTGGTGATTAAATGAAACTGAAGCAGAGAAAAGTTAAATCATTTCTCCAAATTCGCTTGCTAGAAGGGAGTAGATCCAGGATCCCAGAGCTCAAGCCCTGGCAGCACACCACGGCACCTCAGGAAATGTCAGCTCTTGCTGTCATGGTATGTTGTTGTTATTGTCGAGGTCATTGTTGTTTTGTTTTTTTTTTTTTTGAGACAGAGTCTTGCTCTGTCGCCCAGACTGGAGTGCAGTGGTACGATCTCAGCTCACTGCAACCTCCACCTCCTGGGTTCACACCATTCTCCTGCCTCAGCCTGCCAAGTAGCAGGGACTACAGGCGCCCGCCACCATGCCCGGCTAATTTTTTGTATTTTTTTTTTGGTAGAGACGGGGTTTCACCATGTTAGCCAGGATGGTCTCAATCTCCTGATCTCGCGATTCGCCTGCCTCGGCCTCCCAAAGTGCTGGGATTACAGGCGTGAGCCACCGCACCCAGCCGAGGTCATCGTTGTTATGAACTTTCTGGTGGTTGCAGTGGAAACTAATAACAGAGGATGAACCACAGGAATTCTCTCCAGGATGTCTGCAGAGGGTGAGTGATTTTCAGCAGTATTTTTCTATTGTTGCTGTAAGTAAGGGAAACAAACTAAAAGACTAAAACCAAGCACTGTGAGTCAGTCTTATTCCTAGGGAGGCTACCCTCTCTCAACGCCACCAAGAAGAGTAGCCTGCCCAGGTGATGCCGCATGTTTGGAATTCTGAGCTGAAAAGAATAAAGAAATAACCACAGGAAACAGCACCAAGCTAATGAAGGGAAAGAGGTCCCAGGTGACCCAGTGGGACTGTGGACACTCACTTGTAACAAAAGGCTGCATTGTGCTTGTAGAACCGGCAGAGGTTTCCGTCATCGGGGGGTGTGGCACAGAAGAAGATGGAAGGTGACAGATTGTATCGGCCAGACTTGCAAAATTCATCATTTTCTCGGGGAACACCAGGCTCGATGGCAACACGATCACCTGGAGAGAAAAACAAAGATGGCACCCTGCCCGAAGGTGGGAGCAGTCTGCCCCCTCTTTGGTCTGGTTCTTTGTTTTCCAACCTTTGAAAACAGCAGAAGCAGAGATGTTATGAAGGCTTGCATGCTCATGGGCAGACGCCAGATGCGAGAATCTAGCTTAATGAGCCCCCTCCTCCCTGGGGACCCGGAGTGTCCTAGGCAAGTAAGGAAACTTGGGATGAAGCACAGACTCACTCTGGGGGAAAAGGACCACCCCCTCCTCCACAGTTCAGTGTGGCCTGCCCTTTTTCCAACTCCTGCAACAAGCCAAGCCACCCCTCTACCTCCACAGCCACTTCCCAGCTAAGGCAAGCCAAGTATAGTTCCCGTCTCACACTGCTGCAAAAGCGGTAGCTCATACATGGAGTTTGCAGGCATTTTTTCTTCATCTGTCTGGAAAATAGGGAGCAAAGCCTTTACAAAGACAAGAGCTGTAATTATAGCATGTTTTATGTCCAGTCTGGTCATTTTTAGACAATAAGTAGGAGTCAACTGATTCCTGGTAGTAGAACCGCAACGGCCAATGACCTGCAGAGGCCTCATACAGCGGAGAGTAATAGTTGAGGCTTCTGAACAGCCAGTTCTGTTATACTTCTATTCTATGCCCCACCATACCTGCTTGGAAACCCAGCCTGAGAACTGCTCTCTAATTGTTTTTTTTTTTATCTTTTTATTATGAAGAATTTCAAACACACAGCAAAATTCAAAGAATTGCATAGTGAACACCTGGATAGCCTCCTCCTACATTCTTCGAGGAACATCTAGCTATGTTCACTTTATCACATATCTATCTACCCCTCCGTCTCATCTCTGTCTCTCCTTCCATCAATCCATCTTCTTTTCCGATTCATTTCAAAGCAGGCTGCAGACATCACCCTTAAATGCTTCAGCCTGCATATCATTAACTAGAGTTCAGTATTTGTTCATGGTTCTTTTTTAAAGTTATCACCTAGGAATGCAAACCCCTTTTAAGATACAGAACACTACCACTACCTCAGAAATCTTATTCCTCTGTGTCCCTTCCCTGTCAATCCCCACCCCCATCCCTAGAGGATGTTTTGATTTTTTTTTGTTTTGATTATTTTTTTGTACCACAGTAGTATTGCCTGTTCTGGCACATCACAAAAATGGGATCATACAGTAGATACTCTTTTGAATCTTGCTTCTTTCAGTTAGCATAATGCTTTTCAGATTGATCTATGTTGTTGTGGTATTAACTGTCTGGACAGGTGCAGTGGCTCATGCCTATAATCTCATAATCACAGTACTTGGGAGGTCAAGGCAGGAGGATCACTTGAACCCAGGAGTTCAAGACCAACCTGGGCAACATAGAAAGACTTCATCTTTACAAAAAAAATTTTTTTTTAATTAGCTGAGCATGGTGATGTGTGCCTGTGGTCCCAGCTACTTGGGAGGCTGAGGCGGGAGAATCACTTGAGCCCAGGAAGTTGAGGCTGCAGAGAGACGTGATCACACCACTGCATTCCCACCTGGGTGATAGAGCAACACTGCCTCAAAAACAAATGACAGTTTGTTCCTTTTCATGGCTGAATAGTGTTCCAATGTAAGAGTATACTATAGTCAGTATCACCATTCTCTTATTGATGGAAAAAACCTGGTTGTTTCCAGTTTTCCTGTTGTTGGTTTTTTGGTTTCTCTGTGTGTGTATGTTTCTTTGGTTTTTTGTTTGTTTGTTTTTTGAGACAGAATCTCACTCTGTCATCCAGGTTGGAGTACAGTGGTGCAATCACTACTCACTGTAGCCTCGACCTCCCCAAGTTCAGGTGATCCTCCTGCCTCAGCCTCCCAAGTGAGGGAGGAGAAAGAAAAAAAGCAGGCAGACAGTTAGGGCAGGTCCTCGGTGAAATTCTTTCAAACAAAAGAACAGTCTGGAAAAAAATCAAGCTGCAGGCACATAGAGAGCAGCTTGGAAAAATCAAGCTACAGGCACAGATAAGGAAGTGAGGCCCAACATAGAAACGCCTTGGTTCTCTGTGTAATCAGGGGACTCCCAGGAAAAAGTTTCCTCCCTTTTTTGGGCATGTACACAGTGGGCTCCGTGAGAACTTGCATGGGGTGGGGTGGGGGCTTGCCTAAAACATGCCCGTAGTTGCTCAGGCAAGAGAAGCTACACCCTGTGCTTGCCTAAGACATGCTCACAGCTGCACAAATAAGGGAAGATACACAGGTAGCCACACAGATAAGGTAAGTTACACAGCACCTGCACAGATAAGGGAAGTTTCTTATAAAAACCTTCGTATTTAACTGTAAAACAACAACCGTGTTTCAGGTCGATCCCCTGCTCTGCTGCTGAGAGCTTTCCTCTTTCACTTATTAAACTTTCACTGCAACCTCACCCTTGGTGTCCATGCTCCTTAATTTTCTTGGTCATGAGACAAAGAACTCTGGATAACACCTTAGACAAGGAGACTGCTACAATGACCCTAGACTGCTTCACCCGTAGGGGGTCATCTGGGATATGTCGGAAGGGTGAGTAGGAGCAACCCTCTAATATTTTACTTTCTGTGGTTTCTTATCCACAGTTTTTTTTTTTTCCTCTCAAAATCAAACAAATACCAGGCCTCTGTTGGTCAGTTAAGAGTGGTTAGTGCAGCCACCAGATCTGTAAGACTCAGAGGACAGGCTTGCTGGAGAGGACTCTGTCAATCCCCCATCGCCCTCGGGTGTTGGGAATGTCAGCTGAGTTCCAATCCAGTTTCCATTCATGGAAGACCTAGCCATCGCATGGGGTTGGAAGGAGGTCCTGGGACAACTGAAGGTTTCTGGCTGAGGCTACACCTCAGTGTTATCTGAACGCTCCTGAACTAACTCCAGTCCCTGACAGCCCATCATGGTGTTGGTGCCAGGACTTTCTTTCTTTTCTTTTGCTTTTTCTTTTTTTTTTTCCTTTGATGGCTAGTCATCGTCTCCTGTCGCCCAGGCTGGAGTGCTAGTGGCACAATCTGGGCTCACTGCAAGCTCCGACCTCCCATGCCATTCTCCTGCCTCAGCCTCCCAAGTAGCTGGAACTACAGGTACCTGCCACCACACCTGGCTAATTTTTGTGATTTTCTAGTAGAGACAGGGTTTTACCATGTTGACCAGGATGGTCTCCATCTCCTGACCTCGTGATCTGCCCACCTCGGCCTCCCAAAGTGCTGGGTATTACATGGCACTGTATGCCAGGATGTCTCACCCTCAGCCACATACTTTTTTTTCTATTCATAAAAATTTTATTCCACTTAGATTAATATAATATACATGTTCTTAATAATTATGCTTGGATTGTTCATAAAAATTTCATAAGACATTAAACGAAGCTAGCCATCATCTCAAGTTGTTTCTCTGTTAACTATTTTACAGCACATACATGTTAGGAAGTATCAAAAAAAAAAAAATCACAAAAGCAAAAAACCTAAAAATCACAAAAGCAAAAAACCTAAAAAAGGTTAAATACATGGGTTTTTGTTTTACTGCTGTGCTTGATATACATAAATAATGAATATCAGCCAATTCAGTTTTACTGCATCTTTACTTTTACATTTGTTCTTTGGTTGCCTAAAACATTTAAGTACAAATACAATGAGCATAGCAAAAATAATGAAAGCTAACAGCAGGTAACTGTACAAATAATGGAACGTGAACCGTTTCTGCCCTTACCCAGAGTAAGATGGGTTACGATTGTCTACAGGAAAACTTCTGCAGCTGTAGTCAAAGGTGTGCACATTGAGATTGAGTATTCTACAGATATACCTGGTTTAACATGTGGGATCCATGGGATAACTGTTTCTATCACAGCCTTGCAAGTGCTCCAAACCTTAAAGTACCCACAATTACTACACCTGTGACTGGAACCAATGATCCCTTTAATTCTCCACTAGGACAAACCAATATGTAGGCAGTTTTCTTTGCTTAGATATGGAAGCAGTTTTAACACTGGCCCTTGTGAAGCCGCAATGTACCAAAAGTACTGTGTCAAACATTTATAAGTTGTATAAAAATTCCACATCCCCATATTGGCCACCTCAAGATGAAAACAGGGAAATCCCTAAATGTTAACTGGTTCTACTCCCCTACCATTAAACATAAGAATCACATGGAAAATACAGAAATTCAAATAGAAGTAACATAAACCTGTCATAAATCGTAAACAAAAACTATTTGTGGGACAGCGCAGATGACAAATGGTCTACTGTGTAAATTTTAGGAGTCAGACAAAAGTTGGAAGGCTGGTTAATTTTCCCCTCCTTCTCCTGCTTCAGCTTTGTCTCCTTGGGTATCTGATGTCCACAACGTCAAGTTGTCTCTCAGTAAACGCATTATTAGCGTGCTGTCTTTGTATGACTCTTCACTTAATGTATCAAGTTCAGCAATGGCTTCATCAAAAGCTGTCTTTGCAAGACAGCAGGCTTTCTCTGGGGAGTTGAGAATCTCATAATAGAACACAGAGAAGTTAAGGGCCAGATCCAGTCTGATAGGATGTGTTGGTTGCATTTCCTTTTTGCTGGTTTCAAAGGCTTCTTGGTATGCTTGTTGTGACAGATCCATAATCCCTTA
Organism: Papio anubis; assembly: GCF_008728515.1. Lineage (NCBI taxonomy): Eukaryota > Metazoa > Chordata > Mammalia > Primates > Cercopithecidae > Papio > Papio anubis. The sequence continues at coordinate 142,074,930 of NC_044982.1, forward strand.
CTTGTCATCATCAGCGGCAACCTCAGTCAAGTAACGGTAGTAATCCCCTTTCATTTTCAAATGGAAGACTTTGCTCTCTGCTTGTGAAGCATTGGGGATCAAGAACTTTTCCAAAAGAGATAGTATCTCTTAGCTCTGTCTCAATTTTCTCTCTGTATTCTCGAGCCATCTGCTGTTTTTTCTCAGCACCTTCTGTCTTTTGTTCAATATTTGAGACGACCGTCCAAGATGACCTGCAGGTTCCTACAACATTTTTACAAGCAACTGAGAGAAGATTCCTCTCCTCACTGGATAATTCAGCTCTTTGCTCAGTTACAGACTTCATGCAGGCTGCCATGTCATCATATCGCTCAGCCTGCTCGGCCAGCTTGGCCTTCTGAACCAGCTCATTTTAATCTATGACTGGATGTTCAGTGTCTGGAGTGGGTGGTGGTGGTGGACGGACGGGGGCTCAGCAGTCTCTGGGTGGCGAGGGCAGCAGTGGCAAGGCTGAGACTCTGTCTGCCCAATGAATTTGAACAGTTCCTCTATGCGACAATTTTCTTCTGCTAGGAGGTAGACTATCAAACCCGAAAACCTCTCCTTCTAACCTCTGCCTGGAAAAAATTTAGAATCAGGGTTTTTACCTAACGTTTCAGTCCCTACCATGCCACCTAGTGAAATGAGATTTTTCTCTGTGGAGGTCACTATTGGCCCTTTGTCCAAGGCCTCTAGTTCCCCAATTTCTCTCCCTCCTACATCCCTCTATTAGGGACCAGGCTCCATGCCCCATCTGCAAACAGCAAAATTCCACCTTCAACAGTCAAGAAGAAGCCACCCTTGAGAGACAACTGTTAGCCTCAGTGCTGCCCCCATCACAGGGAGAACAGCCATTCAATCCTTATGTTTGAGGCACCTGTTCTGCATCCAGCTACACTGGAATCTCTGGCTAACAGACAATCGCTTCTTCAAATATCAGGCTTTCCTGCTAGAAGGATCTACAGACCACTTAAAAACCTGTCCCTGCCTAAACCCAGCCACTTTCCTCCCAGAGGAAATTAGAGACTACTGAAAATAGATTTACGTGCAATGTGTGTAAGGAAAGTAAAATGTGTTTTGGTAAGATTATAAGAAGGCATGGAAATGTAAATTTTGCCTAGAAATAAAGGATTGTTTTGAATTAGGTGAAGATAAAGCTGAAGGTTTAAGCGAGTTGTGGAAGGATTATAAAAATAATCTTGCAGCAGAGCGCAGTGGCTCACGCTTGTAATCCTAGCACTTTGGAAGGTCGAGGTGGGTGGATCACCAGGTCAGGAGATGGAGGCCATCCTGGCTAACACAGTGAAACCCCATCTCTACTAAAAATACAAAAAAATTAGGCGGGTGTGGTGGTGGGCGCCTGTAGTCTCAGCTACCGGGAGGCTGAGGCAGGAGAATGGCGTGAACCCAGGAGGCGGAGCTTGCAATGAGCCAAGATAGCGCCACTGCACTCCAGCCTGGGTGACACAGTGAGACTCTACCTCAAAAAAAAAAAATCTTGCAAAGGAAATTCTGTGTGTGAATATATTGACTAAATTCAAAAGGATATTCTATGTTTTTTATGTAAATTGAGCATTGAAATAAAAGCACAACAAGGCTTTCTTAAGGCACTGATCTGCTTTTTAACAACAATTTGTAGAGGGTTATAAAAGCTTTACGAGAATCTCACCTCATGATCAAACTGGGTAAGATTTGATAGAATTATCTCTTAGGTTTCATTAAAAAAATTGGGTTTGACATTAATAGTAGACACCCTTGGTGTCCACACTTGTTAATTTTCCTGGTCATGAGACAAAGAACTCTGGATAACATGTCAGACAATGAGATTGCTATATTGACCCTAGACTGCTTTACAAGTAACTGGGTGCATGCCACCACGCCAGGGTGATTTTGTTTTTGTTTTTGCAGAGACAGGGTTTTTCCATGTTGCCCAGGTTGGTCTCAAACTCCCGGGCTCAAGCAATCCTCCGGCCTTGGCCTCCCAAAGTGCTGGGATTACAGGTGTGAGCCACCACGTCCATCTCTAGTTATTTTTCATGACTATCTTGCCTCCTCATCAAGGATGGGAATGCCTCAGGATTCGTCAGTCTTCTGCTCCATATTTATTTTTCCATAGTGTCTAGTGTTGTGCTAGACAAATTTTTATTGCTAAACGTAGAATTTGTGAATTGGGAGAAAACAAACCATGGGACACAAACGTCGTTTATATCTAGAAGGGCATTACTTATTGGGAAAAAATTCCCTGGAATGTGACAAGTAAAAGCTGTTGGTTAAAGACAGTAGCACTTTTCTGTTGTAAAGAAAGGGAGAGAGGTAGGAATAATTGAGGACAAATAGTTATCCCGAGGTTTTGGGATGGTTTAGATGGTTCATCTTCAGGCAGGTACCCAGCCCTATGTAGGGGAACTCCAAATACGCTGTCAATATAGCAATGGCCTCCAAGTTTGCAGAAAACAGAAAGCAGACTTACAGGGGATTTTAATATCACAGGTATTGCTACACATCAAAGTTACAATTGGATTTAAACTCCGTCTGAATTTGGGGAGTGACCTATACCAGCGAATTAGAGACAAGACTGGAAACCCTGGCGGACCCTCCTGCCTGAGCCCAGGACAAGCTGGAGACCAACACGGCCGAACACCAGTGAGGCAGGAAGCCATGTGGCAGGAGCCCAGGAAAGGACCCACAGGCCTTATCCTGCCTCAGTACCTGGTTATTCGGGAAAAGTCGGATGGACAGACTCCACTGGGAAGAGGTGCTTACACCTACCACACAGAATAGAGTTTACTAATAATGGTGGGATCCAGTCCTGCCATTTACCAGATGCCCATTGTGTGCCAGGTACCAGGAAAGGCGCATCACAAAATCTCCCTTCCCTCACCATAAACCAACAAGATGGTGTTATCTCTGCTTTAGCGATGAGGAAACAGAAGCTCAGGCGCTCACACAGTGATAAGCTGTGGAGACTTGACTGTTCGCTCACCTCTGTACGAGTGCTCGGGCCCTCCGGAGCCTGAAGAGGATGTTAGAACCTTGTGAGGCCTACTGAAGCCATGGAAGGTCTGGCCTTTATTCAGCAGGGACATGGTAAGCTATTTTTCCTAAGTCTTTTTGTGTTGAAAGTACTCACAGAACAGTGTAGAGTCCTGGTACATAGTTAGTGCTCATTAAAATAAGTGGTGAAGGCTGGTCTGAAGGTAGTGCATTATCTTAATTGATTGTTCATAGTCAGTTACAGATAATACTCCTTGTTCTACTCTTTCCCCGCTTCTCACTACTGCACTTGACTAGTCTAGTCTTTTTTTTTTTTTGAGACGGAGTCTTGCGCTGTGTCACCCAGGCTGGAGTGCAGTGGCGCGATCTCGGCTCACTGCAAGCTCCGCCTCCCAGGTTCAGGCCATTCTCCTGCCTCAGCCTCCGAGTAGCTGGGACTACAGGCGCCCGCCACCACGCCCGGCTAGTTTTTTGTATTTTTAGTAGAGACGGGGTTTCACCATGTTAGCCAGGATGGTCTCAATCTCCTGACCTCGTGATCCGCCCGCCTCGGCCTCCCAAAGTGCTGGGATTACAGGCTTGAGCCACCGCGCCCGGCCGACTAGTCTAGTCTTAAAAAACATAGGAATGCTTCCATGCCTTAGAGTTATTGACTCATATGTATGTTTATCTATTTGTTTGTTTGTTTATTTATTTATTTGAGACAGAGTCTTGCTCTGTCGCCCAGGCTGGAGTGCAGTGGCATGATCTCAGCTCACTGAAACCTCCACTTCCCGAGTTCACAAAATTCTCCTGCCCCAGCCTCCTGAATAGCTGGGATTACAGATGCACACCACCACGTCTGGCTAATTTTTGTATTTTTAGTAGAGATGGGGTTTCACCATGTTGGCCAGGCTGATCTTGAACTCCTGACCTCAAGTGATCCGACCACATCGGCCTCCCAAAGTGCTAGGATTATAGGCATGCGCTACTGCGCCCGGCTGACTTATATGTTTAAATTCTGTAAATGAACATTAGGAAATATTTGATGAGTTGTGGTCTTCTTTCTAGATTTGTTGATTAGAATTTTAAGTCAAAGTTAACATATGAAAGACTTTAAATCCAAATTTTGTATCCTAAGAAAAGAAAAGGACCCACAGAAATCCTTATGAGCACCAAAATCTGTCTATATTTTGCTGGCACGGTGGTTTATGCCTATGTGATCCCAGCACTCTGGAAGTCCAAGGAGGGCTGATCACCTGAGGTCAGGAGTTTGAGACCAGCTTGGCAAACATAGTGAAACCCAGTCTCTATTAAAAATACAAAAATTAGCCAGGCGTGGTGGTGTGTTCCTGTAATCCTGGCTACTCAGGAGGCTGAGGCACAAGAATCACTTGACCCTGGGAGGCAGAGGTTGCAGTGAGCCGAGATGGTGCCACTACACTCCAGCCTGGACGACAGACTGAGACTTTGTCTCAAAAAAATAAAATGTCTGTATTTGTCTCTGCCTTCTATCTCCTCTGACTCCCTCTACTTTCTTTCCTGTACAGTTAACTTTCTGCAAATTATGCCTATGCCATTAAGGATGAATTCTTCCACCTAGCCTTCAAGATCCTCTATAATCAGGTGGAGTTTTCATACTATTCAGTTTTACCTTCTAATTATGATTATATTATGATAACATGACATTTCACAGTTTTACAGTGCTTTATTTTATTTTATTTTTTGAGACAGGGTTTTGCTTTGTCACCCAAGTTGGAGTGCAGTGGTGCAATCATGGCTCACTGCAAACTCATCCTCCTGGGGTTAAGTGATCCTTCTGTCTCAGCCACCCGAGTAGCTGGAACTACAAGTGCGCACGACCACACCCAGCTAATTTTATTTTTCACAGAGACAGGGTCAACCTCTGTTGCTCATGCTGGTCTCAAACTCCTGAGCTCAAGCAATCCTTCTGCCTCGGCCTCCCAAAGTGCTGAGATCACAGGTGTAAGCCACCATGCCCAGCCAAATGCTTTTTAAAGAGGGACTTTTATAAAGATTACGCATGTTTATCATCTCCAATAACTCCCCAACACAAAACCTCTGCCCTGAGCAGCACAGACTTATCCGCACTCAGATGTGTTACTCTCGCATCTGTAATTTGATTGTGCACTTCCTCTTTTTTGTTTGAGATGGAGTCTCACTCCAAGGCTGGAAAGCTGGCATGCAGTGGCACGATCTCAGCTCACTGCAACCTCCGCCTCCTGGGTTCAGGCAATTCTCCTGGCTCAGCCTCCCGAGTAGCTGGGACTACAGGTGCGTGCCACCACGTCCAGCTAATTTTTCTATTTTTAGACAGAGTTTCACCATATCGGCCAGGCTGGTCTCAAACCCCTCACCTCAAGAGATCTGCCCACCGCAGCTTCCCAAAGTGCTGGGACTACAGGCATGAGCCACCGCACCCAGCCTGTTCGCTTCCTCTTAACTAGAATATTAGCTCTGACCTCTTCAAGAACTCAAATATAAAACCTTTCTCAAGTATGAAGATGCTGGGTAGCCCAGTGGTTCTGAGCACTTGCTCTAGAGTCCAAAAGACCAGGATGGGCATCCCAGCTCTGAGACAAACTAGTGAATGACCCTGGGCAATAATCGGGCTTCAATTTCTTCTTCAACTAATGAAGACAATAATGCCTATCTCATAGAGTTGTTTCAAGAATGAAATAAATAGCCCAGGCGCAGTGGCTCAGACCCATAAATTACAGCAAGTTACCCAAATTACTGCCAAGGTGGGCAGATCACTTGAGGTCAGGAGTTCAAGACCAGCCTGGCCAACATGGTGAAGCCCCATCTCTACCAAAAATACAAAAATTAGCCAGGCGTGGTGGTGCATGTCTAATCCCAGCTACTCAAGAGGCTGAGGCATGGGAATCACTTGAACCAGGAGGTGGAGGTTGCAGCAAGGTGAGATTGCACCACTGCACTCCAGCCTGGGTGACAGAGTAAGACTCCGTCTCAAAAAAAAAAAAAAAAAAGAAAGAAAGAAAGAATTGTACATCTAAGTGTTTAACACGGAGACTAATGTAGCAAATCAATAAATATTAGCTACCTTCTTATTAATGTTACTACTGTTAGATGTCTAGTTCAAAGACCTATCTCCTCCATGAACTCTTTAACCACCTTTGCCCATAGCAAATGCCCTTTGAACTCCTAAAGCCTGTTCTTTCCCACACCTAATTGTATCCTATGGTCTTGCTGTCTAATTGCTGGTATTTATGTAGGGCCTGACATCTAGTGTTTCCACATTGATCTAAGCATCCAGGGATCATATCTGCTCATTTTTCTATATCCCTCAAGGCTCGTGGCATAAGACTGAGCTCATTGTAGAAAACTGACTAAACCCTTGTTATAATTTACATTTAGAGAAACCCACCCTTTGTTATAATTTATAGTCAGAGACTTTGTCCCACAGGTGAGAACCAATCACCAGTGGCTATTGGAAGCTATAAACATTCCACTATGAAATAACCTCATAACACCACAGGAGCTTTCTTGACTTCCACTAATGATGAATGATTTAACATCCCTAAACAAGACACATGCCTGACTTCTTCACAGCTGGCCAATCCCTCTGCATGTGGTTGGGCTCAGAGAGCTTTATAACTAACACAGGATGGTGCCTCCTGTCAACCTCCACCTTCCCCCAAATAATGTGACCTTATTTCCTGGCTGCACAGCAGCCTCACCGGTAAAGGAAGGTTAAAGCCAACAGCTAACTATGCCAAGACAACTTGGATTTAATTCATGGTATCAGGGAACAACACAGGCTGCCACAGCTGAGAATTCCTCCCTCTGGGAAGATGAATGAAGTAAATCTAGGAAGAATAATGGTGGTTTCCCAGCCATCTAATAAAAATCAAACACAATATCCAAGGCCCTGGTTCACAGCACCTAAAGGTAGTTTGGGTTCGTATGCCTCAAATGTTTTCTCCAGCCCTTTACCTGGCTTATTTCTTACTTGGCTCCAGATGTTGGATTAATTGTCCCTTCCTCAAATGAACCAAGGGTCTGGATAAAAGACACGAGTCACAACCTGCATTCTCCTCTACCACCCTTAACACATGGTGACTAAGTAACTATCTGTCTGCTCCAGGTCCCTCTTTTCTTGTGTAAGGTAAGATCCATGTGAGTATGGACCAAAACTGTCTTGTTCCCTGCTGTATCCAGAGCTTAACAGAGGGTCTGGCCCAAAGAAAGCATGCACATATGTTTATGTTGAATGAACACATAAGTCGAAGGACCTTGCTGACCTGGTTTTAGGTGCTTTACCAATGATCCCACTTTTTCGACCGTTCCTGAAGCTTCATGTCCCAGCACCATGGGCTTTTTCACGATAAAATTCCCAATTCGACCCTCCTCCCAGTAGTGGACATCTGAGCCACAGATTCCAACAGAATGCATCCTCAGCAACACCTCTGATAAAAGAAAGGAAGAAAAAAACAGTGAGAGAAGGAACAACTCCTATCCCTCTGAGGTGCCCTAGTGATTTCCCTCTGCCCAGGGGAGAGGGCTGGGTTACCAGGCCAGGCACACTATTTAGGCCATAGAGGAGAACAAGCTACATAGCAACCCTGACTAAGTCTCGCAAGGCAAACAAGCTTCCACATGTGATGGCTAATTTTATGTGTCCACTTGGCTAGGCTATAATGCCTGGTTGTTTGAAGATACATGTTGGGCATGGTTAGCTTTTAAACCAATAGACTTTGAGTAAAGTAGATTACCCTCCATAATGTAGGTGAGCCTCATCCGATCAGTTTGAAGGTCTTAAAAGCAAAGACTGAGGTTTCCTGAAGGAGAAGGAACTCTTCTCAAGACTGCAACATCAACTCTTACCTGAATTTCCAGCCTGCCCTTTGTACACACACACACATACATACACACACATATATCTTAGTGGTTTTGTTTCTCTGGACAACACTGACCAATACACTGGATAGAAAAGATATTATTAGTAGCATGAAATGTACCAACCACTTAAGAGAACAAACTATTTTCCAAAAGAAAACTTTCTAGATAATTAATATGCTATGCGTGATTCTTACCTGTTTATGAGAACAAGTCTGGTAGAATCTCAGCTTGGCAACATTTTGTGAACTATTGAGTTCTTCATGCCTATTGTTTTCTTTCCTTTTTTTTTCTTTTTCTTTTTCTTTTTTTTTTTTTTTTTGAGACAGAGTCTCCCTCTGTTGCCCAGACTAGAGTGCAATGGCAGGATCTTGTCTCACCGCAATCTCTGCCTCCCGGGTTCAAGCAATTCTGCTGCCTCAGCCTCCCAAGTAGCTGAGATTACAGGTATATGCCACCACATCCAGCTAATTTTTGTATTTTTAGTAGAGACAGGGTCTCGCCATGTTGGCCAGGCTGGTCTCGAACTCATGACCTCAGGTGATCCACCTGTCTCAGCCTCCCAAAGTGCTGGGATTACAGGCATGAGCCACCGCGCCTGGCCAGTTTTCTAAGTTCAAAATAATGATGGTACTGTGCCCCTTTGGTGAAATAAGTACCAATAAATACCATCATCTCTGACTGAGATGATGGTTATGAATACCTCCCTGAAAAAAAACACTCTGCCTTAGAAAGACAAAGAGACCCGAATCTCTGCTATGCAGTGCACTTGCCACAGACTACTGAGGTGGCTCTTCAGAACTTTCTTCCTCCTTAGTTTTAGTGAAGAGAGTAAGAAATGGCAGGGTGAATTCTCAGATCAAAGGCAGGGAAAAGTCATTTGAGTTAGGAAAATCATCTCAGAATTTCCTCTCTTGAAGTAGCAACTGGTAGCGAGAGATTAGATTTGACTTTGCTAGAACACTCGCTAAAATGCACTCTTTTCCCTTCCGATGCAAGTGTAGCAAGAGACAAGAGTGTGAGCAGAATGCTGCTTCAGGGAGAAAAGCCGTACCAGGAGCCAAGCTTGTACTCTGGGTCCAAGACAGCCCTCGTTTGGCCACTTCTGGAATCAACAGTCAACTTTTCAGGACACAGTGAGGTAACTCTTTCACTTCTCTGAACATGGATCTTGGTGAAAATCCTTGAACCCTGACTATACAATACTTGTTCAGCACCCATAGAATGGCTATATTCTGTCTAGTCTGTATTCTCACCACTTACAAGTGGATAACACAAGTGACCTTTCAGTAGCAAAGCTCTGGATCCACCAGGAAAGCTGCCTTCGATCTGATGTTCACCCAGAAGCTGCGGTTCCGGTGTGAGGTAGGACAAAGTGGGAAAGGACACCCCCAACTTCTCAAGGGTAGAAAGGGGACATGACTGTCTAGGTGTGAGAGGGGGAGAGTGAGTATCTACAGACACTCTGCCCACTGCCCCCAGCCTCACTTCAGGGTCCTGCAAGGTTATGACAAAGTGGGATTCCAGGGATGGGAGGGATTAGACAACTGTCAGCAGGGATCTGAGCCAACAGAAAAAAAGAGATGGAAATGTTCACAGCACCTGCCATGTGCAGACAGTGGGCTGGACTCTATCCTCACCACAGCACTCAGTTTGTAAATGAGAAACCCAAGGCTGGGAAGTTACAGATGCCACTTTGGGTGTCAGCATGTCAGCTGAGCCCCACAGGCTTAGCAAGTGAGAGGCCTGGAAGGAGCGGAGTAAAGGTGTTGGAAACCCTGGCCCCATGTGCTCATTCACTTTCTGTGCTTGGTTGATTAGAGCAGAGGACAGGGCCCCATGCAGCCCCTCCCACCCACACTGGACAGAAGGTCCTGGGCTGCCGCACACTTTGGTGACTGGCCTTCCTGGGGAGTGGGGAAAGCTGGCATGATGCTCCCTTTGCTAATTAAAAGATGAAGTTCTGTAGACTCACTCCTTTTCAAAGTTTGGGTTAGGGTTAGGACACTTGGCCACTCCAACAGCAGCTTCTGGTAGATAGGGTACACTGTCATTAGGTCAAAAGAGGAATAATTCTGTCACTGGTCCATATACTTCACATCAAAAACTCTTTGGGATGAGTCAGCAGTCTGGTACGGTAATTTTTCTGATTCTATCACTATTCTTTTTATTTCATGTAGCAGCCAAGATAAACCTCCCACCAGGTCATGCTGCAGACAGTAGACTCCGTTCTCAGCCTAACAAAAGCATAGGTTTTTAATGGACGCAAAAGTAATAAACAGTAGGAAAAGAGAGGAAAGGGAACAATATACATGTGATTCCAAAGGAAACAACAGGAAATAATAAAATATAAGTTATGTTTCCCAAGAACTTACCATTTGGGCCTGGTTCAGGGATGGGATAGTTCTCCTAAAACAAACAAAATTGAAAAAAATCATTTAACATGTATAATAACTTTACCTTATGAACATTTTCCATTACAAACTAGAGTTTCATCATTAGTTTATTTCTTCTTAGAATTAACACAAGCTCAGACCACACTGCTCCTGGGTGCATGCCTGAGGGGATACGCTAAATGGCACGCTGCGCACACCTACCTAGCCCTTCTTCACTTGTCTACATAATACAGTGACCGACCCAACAACAGCATGGCCAGCACACTCACAAAGCATACAGAGGACCACACTTGTCACTAGTGACATGCCACAGGATGAGATAAAGTGCTGATGCTGGGTTCCCTCCCTGGGAAACAGCCTACAAAGCGAAGGCACAATCCTAGCCAAGGAAGAGCTGACTAATTGCTGACCTCATCCCACCCACTGGTGCAACTTCGCCAGGACTAAGGAAAAAGCACACTCCATGTAACTCTAGGCAGAAGGGATCTTTGGGTCTCTAGATCTGCCATCCATGTCAGATCCCGCCTTCCTGGAGAAACATGTTCTTAGATACAGATTTGTTTGGTCTGACGAACTCCCCCAGGGAAAGGATGCAGGCGTTTCCCACAGTTGAACGTGAGGGTGTTCCCCTCTAGACAGGTAGGAGAAAGTGTCTGTGCTGCCAATCTCTTTCCTTCCCATCAGCACAGAGACTGATACCTGGTCCTCTTTCCCTAAAATTCCCATGTGGCATTATAGGGGCCCCTTGGGAACACTTAAGACCTGGATTTTGGCCCCTCTCACAGGTTCAAAAGCAATCTGAGCTATTCTGGTGTTCACAGCTAGTAGTAATAGCAGTAGCAGCAGCAGTAGTAGTAGTGTTGATTTACTAAGCCTTCTTTCCTCATTGCCAACGGGCTAGGAAAGTCCTAGTGACAAGGAAGGACACTAAGTGGCCAAATCCAAGTGTTCATTTTACTATTTTAAGGTAATCAAGAAAAGAGGGTGCAGTGGCTCATGCCTGTAATCCCAACACTTTGGGAGGCTGATGCGGGCGGATCACTTGAGATCAGGAGTTTGAGACCAGCCTGGCCAACATGGTGACACCCATCTCTATCAAAAAGATAAAAATTAGCTGGGCGTGGTGGCAGATGCCTGTAGTCTCAGCTACTCAGGAGGCTGAGGCAGGAGAATTGCTTGAACCCAGGAGATGGAGATGGCAGTGAGCCAAGATTGTGCCACTGCACTCCAGCCTGGGTGACAGGGCGAGATTCCGTTTCAAAAACAAGAAAAAGAGAGAGAGAGAGATGGAAACGTTCACAGCACCTGCCATGTGCCAGACAGTGGGCTGGACTCTATCCTCGCCATAGCACTTAGTTTGTTCATGAGAAACCCGGAGCTGGGAAGTTAAATAACTTGGTCAAGGTCATGCTACCAGAGAGTGGATGAAGCCTGCTTCCACTGTGGAATATGTCTTTTCTCCTTCAGGGGTGGTGCAAAGAGCTGCCAAACAAGTGATGAGAATGTCAGAGCTGGGCCCCATGAAGCAAGCTCTGGGACGAGGCACTGTTCCAAACTTACCTCCCCCAAAAGCGCTTATCTAGCTGCTTTTACAGGCAGCCCCACCGCATGAAACCACACCACGGGCACCAGACACACGCTGCTCGGCACCAGCACTGCGCTTAGTGGTCCGTGGCTTTTGTTTTTCCTAACAAGATCATAAACGCCTTGAAGTCAAAGACCATGCCTTCCGTCTCTTTAGCACCAGGCACAGTGCTTGGCCCCAAACTCAAGTGTTTGTACTTGTTAAATAACCACTATCCAAAATAGTGTTTCCAAGAAGGTCAGAGGTTTTCACTCATCTCAAGTTACCAGCCCTTTCTGTTGAAGAGGCTCAGTGCTAATCTGAACCTCTTCTCCAGGGAAACAAAGCTCAAAGCTTTAATGCTATTGCTGCCTAGCTGACATTGCTCAATGGCTTCTTTGTGTCAGGTACTGTGTGCTTTACAGGCATTACCTCACTTAATACTCACAAAAAAACTACATGGTACATCCTACTATTTCCCTTTTCCATGTGATGAGACTGAGGAACCCGCCCACGGTAACACTAAGGTAGCAAATGGTGGAGCTGCATCCAAAGCAGCCTGATGGGGGCAAAAAGGCTTAAGGGAGTTTTTAAATCTCTTAATAATTTAGACTGGCTACATTGGAAGGAAGGAAGGAAGGAAGGAAGGAAGGAAGGAAGGAAGGAAGGAAGGAGGGAGGGAGGGAGGGAGGGAGGGAGGGAGGGAAGGAAAGAAGGAGGGAAGGAAGGGAGGGAGGGAGGGAGGGAAGAAGGAAGGAAGGAAGCGAGGGAGGGAGGATGAGAGGAAAGGAGGTAATCAGTCTAGAAATAGCCACCTCAAGATAGCTGATTGTCACCAAAATATTCCTCAAAGTCGTTGCTGGTCCCACATCAGACATCAGGAACCACTGTGCAAAGTGATGCTTCTGTTATACCACTTGAATTTTTTTGCCACTTTAAGTTCTGGGATACATGTGCTGAACCTGCAGGTTTGTTACATCAGTATACACGTGCCATGCTGCTTTGCTGCACCTATCAACCCGTCATCTAGGTTTGAAGCCCCACATGCATTAGGTATTTGTCCTGATGCCCTCCCCTTGCCCCCAACCCCCCGACAGGCCCCAGTGTGTGATGTTCCCCTCCCTGTGTGGATGTGTTCTCAATCTTCACCTCCCACTTATGAGTGAGAACATGTGGTATTTGGTTTTCTGTTCCTGCATTAGTTTGCTGAGAATGATGGCTTCCAGCTTCATCTATGTCCCTGCAAAAGACATGATCTCATTCATTTTTACGGCTGCATTATACTGCGTGAAATCTTAAACTGCAGGTTAAATTGAAACTAAAGACTAAGGCCTTTATTTCAAACATGGCAGAGCACCCCACCCTCCCTGCTAAAGGTACTAGTAGGCAAATTCACAGACATTGAAAGACAGTTCCACAGCATACAATTCATAGCCTTGCCTAAAGCCAGGCCAGACCTGAACGCCCCCATTTGGAGGTGGAGAGGTGGTAAGACTAAAGCTTAGAACAACAGTCAGGCACACCAAGTAGGCCCTGGGTCACTAGAGAGAACACGACTGTAAATATTTGTTCAAGTTAACGGAGCTGAACAACTGTGCTCCTACCACACCGCAAAGCTGCAGTGACTCTCCCAGACACTAGAGGGTGCTGTGCCCACAGCCTGTGCTGTGCCTATAGCAGAACACACTTGATGGAGAAGTTAAAACAAATTCCTCTCCCTGCACACCAACTTTCTTCTTCCATTCTTTTTCTTGCTGATTCTAATTACCCTTACAACTCAGGCTTGTCTCCTGCCCCCTGTCTCTGTAGGAGACATGCTACCTGAGCACAAAACTATTTTAACATCAGCCCGTAGGTTTGTAAATATTGCCCTAAGCACACTGTGGAGACTACAATGTTTCAGAAAGTAATTACAGCATGGTTACTCAAAACCTTGCTCTTCATGTTTCCTTGGCATGATGTTGGCCACAATCCTCTGTTTGCTTAATCTCTTTCTTTCTCTCAGATACTCTTCCAATTATCCTATTTCTCATCTACCAAAGTTCCTTAGGTTCTCTGAGATCCCGAACTTTCACTTTTATCTCCACAGCTCCTTTTCTCCTCATTCCCAAAGGTTTTGTCAAATCAATCATATTCAAGGTTTCCTAAACAGAATTTCTTTTTCTTTTCTTTTTTCTTTGTTTTTTTCTTTTTTATTTTTAGTAACTTATCAGCAGTCCCTGATGTCAGATGTCACTGCACTCAGGCTAGAGTGCAGTGGCACGATCTCAGCTCACTGCAGCCTCGACCTCCTGAAGTCAAAGTGATCCTCCCATCCTCCCGCCTCAGCCTCCCAAGTAGCTGGGATTACAGGTGCGTGCCATGCTGCACGACTAATTTTTTTAAATTTTTCGTAGAGATGGGGTTTTACCATGTTGGCCAGGCAGGTCTCAAACTCCTGGCCTCAAGTGATCTGCCTGCCTCTGCCTCCCAAAGTGCTGGGATTACAGGTGTGAGCCACCGTGCCTGGCCGAATCTCTTATCTTTTAATGAGTGACTGTACAAGGGGGTAAAAAGGAATTGAGTAACTCTTCTTTACTATAGTTGTGTCTGTTTTCCAGCATATTTCACTTCAAGTCAGAAATACATATCTGAATCACATATATACTCTCCCTTCTACCCCCTTCAGCTCCTCCCGCTGCCCCACCAGCCCACTCCTGAAGCAACTCATGGAAATACTTCAGGAAGTACCCTCTGTGGGGACACAGGATCATTTCAGGTACCTCTCACATACTATAAGTTATCTTGCTTTTCCTAAATATATATTTTATATTAGCCTAAATATACATTTCCTAGCTATGTTGTCACTGGTGCCATTTCCTCTACTTCCACCTGCATAACTGAGTTGATTCCCTTAACCTATCTTGCTTGGGTTGCAGCAATGGCTTCAACACAAGGAGAAATGGAAGGAAGATGCCTTTTCCCTCCTCCAGCCAACCTGAGTGGCACAGTGAACTCAGACTCTAGAACTGCCTGTCTACATGCAGCCCAGGCTTCCCCCACCAGCTGCATGACCTCAGGGTAAGTTATGTAACCCGTGTGCCCCAATTTCCTCCTTCATATGATAATCATGAAAGGGAATGCCGACTCAGTAAATACGTTCGCTGTTATTACAAAACAAGTAAAATCAAAGTTCTTTTTCCATAATTAGCTCATGCTATGGTTGAACCAACCCTGGTCAATCTTGTCCTTCTGATAAGAGTAAAGCACGTTAAATAGAAATTTCAGGAGGCCACTGTTTTGCTCCTGCACTGGGCCCCAAGAGAACAGAATAAAAACCCAGAATGGAGCCACTCATACTAAAGTTCCGCGTCATCAAAGCAAAATTGAGTTGTTATATGATCTTCAGAGAAATCAGGAGAGATAACAGCCAAATATCCCAAACAGGCCAGTTTCAGTCAGCATGATAATAAAGTTCCCTCTACTTTAATCCTTACCAAAAAAATGAAAAATTATGACCTGAAGAAACCTCATCTTAACCAATCAGTTATTTTTTTTTTTTTGTTCTATTTCCCCGTTCCCACCTTACAAAGAAAATAACTGAAATGACCAATCTGCTTTTTCTTGTGTTTCTGCTTTCTTTAGCTCTTTTCTGTTTGTAAAACCACCTCCTCTCTTTACCTCACTGGAGCACACGCTATTTTATGGAATGATGTGTTGCCCAATTCTAGAATTGCAAATAAAGCCAAATAAAATCTTTTAAATTAAATTGTAGTAATTTTATCTTTTGACAAGTATTTTAAATTGTTTTGTGGGAAAGTTGTGTTCTGCATCCTGGATTCAACCAAACCTCAGGTCAAAAATATTCAAAAAATAAAAAATAGCAATACAACCCTAAAAAATAATGCAAATGAAAAATAATCTATAACAATGATTTACAGAGCATTGACATTGTGTCAGGTGTTATAGGTAATCTGGGGGGATTTAGAGCAGATGGGAGGATGCATGGAGGTTATATGCGAATACTACACCATTTCATCATGTACAAGGGACTTGAGAATGCTTGGATTTTGGCATCCGCAAAGGGTTCCTGGAGCCAATCCTTCCCCTACTCCAGGATACCAAGGACAACTGTATTCTCATGGTTTTCATATCAACATTAAGAAAATCTGACCACTCTTTACAAGGCTGGAATTTGGAAGAAAGTGAAGGGATTCTAGCAGTTATTAGGCTTGACTCTGCCAGTTGTGGAAAGAGTGCAACATGCTCCCACTGTCTTAGGGTGGGGGATGGCTGGCAGTGTGTGGGGAAGGTGCTGGTCTCATCCCAGATGCACAGCAGTCACCTGCTCCCTGCTGCCAGGCTTCCTGTGGCCTGTGGAGGGCTGCCCTGCACACCTGCAGAGCGCAAGAGACCCTGTTTTTCTTCCTTTCCCCTTCCATTCTCCCTTTCTCTTGAGTGCCTGAAAGGTGTTTTGAGGGTGGGAGGAAAATTCAAAGGTTTCCCAATTGGCTATTTTGTCATGACAGGCTTTGTTCTAGCCGCGTTGGTCCTGGCAAACTTGAGGTCAAAATAGGAGGTAGAATGTCTTCCCAAGGTCCAATGAGCTGGTCTCCAGCCCGGGCTCTCCTGGCTCCATTCAACTTTGTTCTGCTGATAACAATCCTGCTGAAATGCAAATTTGTATCAAGTCGCCATGACCCTGGAGACTCCTAAACCTCTCACGTGGTGGCCACCACGCCCCCATCTTACCTGCAACCACACCACACTCACCCTTTCCCATTGCCTAATCCCTCTCCCTCTTCCAGATCCCACAGGAGGTGGGAAGTGAGGCATCTGGGATGACTTCTAAATTCCTACAAGAATTAGGAGACACTTAGGTTTGGACATGCTGGGACTAAGGTGTCTTGGGACATCCAGGTGGGGCTATTGATATATAATAATGTTTTGTGATTCAAAATGTCTCAAAATGGAGTCTTTTTTTTCTTCTAGTTATTGTTTTATAAAAACATATTGTGGTACAATACATAACATAAAATTTACCATCTTAAATCCTTTTAAGTGTATAATTTAATATTGTTGTCTATATTCACATTGTTATACAACAGACCTCTAGAATTTTACATCTTGTAAACCTGAAACTGAATACCTATTAAGTAACAACTGCCCATTTTACCCCCTCAGGAGCCCTTAACAAACACCATTCTACTTTCTGTGAGTTTGGCTACTTATTTCATACAAGTGGAATCATATACTATTTGTCACTTTGTCACTGGTTTGTTTTTATTAACATAATATTCTCAAGGTTTATTTTTAACCTTGAGAATGGTTTAATCTGAGATGATAACACCTGCTGCGGCCAGGCAACCCCAAAACTTGACAAGAAAGTGAAGCCAAGGCCAGGTGGGATGGTTCACACCTGTAATCCCAGCACTTTGGGAGGCCGAGGCAGGTGGATTGCTTAAGCTCAGAAGTTCCAGACCAGCTTGGGCAACATGGTGAAACCCTGTCTCCAAAATTAATTTTAAAAAATAAAATAAGAAAGTGAAGCTAAAAGGTGGCTAAGACATGAAATTGGACATTCCTGTGTAGGGTATAAAAACAGTAAAGAAAGTGACCATGGCCGAGAGCCTGTAGAAGCTCTGCCCATGAGAACTCTGAGGCCTCCTCCTCATGAGCAGAGGCTGCCATAAGTTCTGCAGGGAGAAGAACAGCCACAACACTCCTCCCACTTTATTGTTTCGAGGGAAATCCAAATCGGTTAATCGGTCAGCGTGCTGGTCTCTGGAGCTACTTGCCATGGCTCGTTTCCTCTGGTTTCTTTTTTTGTTTGTTTTTTTTTGTTTTTTTAAAGAGATGCATTCTCATTCTGTAGCCCAGGCTGGTACATTAATAGCTCACCACAATCTCGAACTCCTGGGCTCAAACGATCCTCCCACTTCAGCCTGCTGAGTAGCTGTGACTACAGGAGTGTGCTATCATACCCGGCTACTTTTTAAATTTTTTGTAGAGATGAGGTCTTGCCCAGGCTGGTCTGAAACTCCTGGCCTCAAGTGATCCTCCCACCTCAGCTTCCCAAAGTGCTGAGATTACAGGTGTGAACCACCATGCCTGCCCCGACCTCCCCTATCACTGCCTGTGTGTGTTGAATATATTTGCATGATTGTTGGTATGTGAAAGCCTCGCATTTAATTGACCATTGAGTTCTTGTGAAACCTCTGGGCTCCTGGTTGGAGTCAGCACGAGTAGGCTGGAACCTGACATGACAGCTGTCCAATAGGCAGTTGCTTACTGGGACTGGTGCTCAGGCATCACCTCCTGCAAGAAGCCTCCCAGGTCCTCACAAGGCTGGAGAGGTGACTCCTTTCTCTCCTTTGCACTTCTCCAGCATCTAGCATTGAATCCACACAGGATAGTTAAGGACCATTTAATTTTCACCAGGGATAAATAGATTAAAATTTCCTCCTAATTCAAAGTGTATGAATATAACCATACATGATCTTATTAAATGGTTCTCTCTATGAAGCAAAAATTCTAAGTCTTTGAGCTTTTGTCGGATGCTAGTCTGTTAGTGATCTTGATAAGTGCTCACTGTGTTCAGGTCTATGTTATTGAATATTTGCATGTTTTTTAAAATTGTTGAGTTGAATATTACTTTGCAAAATTTGAATATACTTTCCCTGGTAATTAATGTTCTTAATGTAAACCTGATTTGGGGAAAACTGCCAGGCTTAACAGCCACACTAAAAGACTTCTAAGTTAGATGCCAATATTGTATCTACGTGTACATATTTCTCCTTCTTAATTTCTGCCATGCATTTTTATAGAGAAATTTCCCCTACATCCATAATTCTAGTATCTCCCCTTAGAATAGGGCTGCTTTTACGGAATGTTAAAATCCTATTTGTGATATTGCTTGCTTCTTCTCCTGCTTTTCATAGCGAAAGGAGGTGGCCAAATACCTAGGCAGATAGGACTGGGTATTTCTAGTGACATTCCACCTCCAAGTGGAAGACAGTTTAAAGCCTGAAAGCCAAGCTACAAGTTAAATCCTGGGACTGGATCAAGAACTTGTCTTCCTGTTTGAACGCTTTCCTCTGATTGATCCCCACCCTTCACCTATTTTACAGATACCTAATCTTTCCTAAGTGGTTTTCTACACTGTTTTGCCCACCTTTGAGTGGTGTCTTCACTTTAACATTTTTTGCATACTCACAAACCAGTCAACACACACTTCCCATCCTGTGCCTGTAAAGATCCCAGACTCAGTTGGTAGAGGGGGAGATGGCCTGACTTCGGGGAAGAGACAACCTGACTTCTGGGAAGACAACCTGCCCTTCCCATCCCTTCTCCAGTTCCCCTCTCTGCTGAAAGCCATTTTCATCGCTCAGTAAAATTCTCCACCTTCACCATCCTTCAATCATCTGGGTGACCTCATTCTTCTTGGACACTGGACAAGAGCTCAGGGCCCACCAAGTGCAGGTACCCAGAAAAGGCTGTCACACTGGCCCTTTGCCCCTCACCAGTGGCATGCCCTGTGCAGTGAGGCAAGGGACCAACTGAGCTGCTAACATGCCACCACCTGCAGATGGTGGAACTAAACGAGCACTGTAACAGCCCCTCTGGGGCTTCGGGGTCATGGACACCCTCACCTGGGTGCTGCCACATTCCCCTCGAGGAGCTTGCTCCTGTGTCAGTGCCTGGAGCAGCTGGCTGGCTGGATCCTGCACTTGCTCATTCATGTGCTCCCTCCCACAAGGGGTTGAGCACAGTAGGTCCAGTAGACAAGGCACCCCTTCCGTAAGTCCAGCAAAGGGGCCAAGAAAAAGCTTGCATCACTTTGAGAGGAAAATGCTACCTTTGTGCCTTGTGGTCTTTCACAGACAAAGGCACTGCCTTTCCAGAGCTGTTGGCGGAGGTGGGAGTGTTTGCTGGATTTAATCTCCTGTTTTGAATTTGAAATGGTGTGTCCAGTTTGGGTTTTGTTTTGTTGTTGTTAAAACATAAAATTAAGATAAAAGCAAGAAAGATGCTTCTTTGGGCTACTTGCTGCTACCCAGTTTCTCTTTTTCTGGAGGAGTTTTAGATTCTCTTTTCACTCTTGAGTGTCTCTGACTGGTAAGGGTTAAGCAGCCTGCATCTCGTCACTATCAGGGTAATCTGGTTTAATCCAGCTGCTCCTTCATGACTATCAGCCCCTTTAATCTGATCACATAGAAGCAGCTGGCTCAGAGAAACAGACATGATGCTCAGGACCATCTGAGCTGCCCATGTTCATGCCCTCTCATTATACAATCCGCTTTTTACCCCAAAATCTTAACAGTAAATTACAGACGGCAAGGAGGGGACATTTTGAATGTGCTGTATTAGATATAGATTTATCTTATTTTTAAAAATACACAAAAGTATTTGAAAATGCTTAGGTCAAGGCCGGGCACGGTGGCTCACACCTGCAATCCCAGCACTTTGGGAGGCCGAGGCAGGTGGATCATAGGGTCAAGAGATTGAGACCATCCTGGCTAATACTGTGAAACCCCGTCTCTACTAAAAATACAAAAAAATAGCTGGGCGCAGTGGCAGGAGCCTGTAGTCCCAGTCACTTGGGAGGCTGAGGCAGGAGAATGGTGGGAAACCGGGAGGCAGAGCTTGCAGTGAGCTGAGGTCGGGCCACTGCACTCCAGCCTGGGCAACAGAGCAAGACTCCATCTCAAAAAACAAAACAAAACAAAAATGCTTAGGTCAAAGCAATTCTTTTGACCTAAGGTATAATACATTGCCTCAATGGACAAAAACTCAAGAAATACCTTCATGGATCTCCGAGTAATGTTTAAACTTGATGCCTATGTATTGTTTTTTTCTGCCCTTTATAAGTTAAACAGCATTCACCCATCATTCTAAAATTATTATTTTTTCCTTTAATTTGTTGCCTCCTCCTATAGCTGATCATAACGAGAATCTGACCACGTCCCCTCCACGGTGCTCAGTTTCCTGGAAGTGGAGGCTGTTTTGTTGCTGTACTCCCCCCTGCTCAGCGGCTCCTGCCTGAAGTCTGGAAGAGCCGGCTTTCAGGAAGAAGGGAGATGAAGTGCACTCAGAGGGTGACTGATGAACTGATTTGTAATGCAATGTACAGAACTTGAGAGGAGCATTTAGAAATGTTTATAGAATTTTTTTGTTTGTTTTTGTTTTGAGATAGAGTCTTGTTCTGTCACCCAGGCTGGAGTGCAGTGGCATGATCTTGGCTCACTGCAGCATCCGCCTCCCCGTTCAAGTGATCTCGTGCCTCCGCCTCCTGAGTAGCTGGGATTACAGGCGTGCACCACCGCACCCAGTTAATTTTTGTGTTTTAGTAGAGATAGGATTTTGCCATGTTGGCCAGGCTGGTCTCAAACTCCTGGCCTCAAGTGATCTGCCCGCCTTGGCCTCCCAAAGTGCTGGGGTTACACGTGTGAGCCACCGTGCCTGGTTGTTTATAGCATTTTGACATGACACAGCATTCAAATATATTGATGCAAACATATCAGTCCATGGCCGCCTGGAAAAAATAAAATTGGTCCTTCATTGTGGACAGTTTGTAAAGCCCTGTATTAAAGTACCCAGCACATGCCTGGAACGCAGTAGGCAGTCAACATATTAATTCCCCTCATTTCCCTACCATTCGAGTGAACCCTACATTACAAAAACAAGCTGCCCACCACCCCTACCACCAAACATAGCTTCTGTGGGGGAAAAGCTAATTTGACTGTTTTATATTCTAACTTCATGAACCAGGAATTCATTTCCTAATTAAAAGCTTCTGGGTTTCTATAGACTGATCAAAGGGGCATACAGTAAACTAGAAAACACAGAGGAAAACAGGATTGTTGCCTGGGCCCACATTATAATAACTTGGTTAAGAAAACTGTCCATGTGTTTGAAGGCCCTGGTCTCTGTCCAACTCTTTTTAAGCTGATATGGTTTAAGTGTCCGTTCTCAGGGTCTCTGGCTTCCTGCTCATCTCCACAGTGAGCACGTACCACTAACAGTGTGCTGGATGCTGTGCTAGGCCTTTCACACGCACGACTGGTCCCACTGAATCCTCATACAACCAAACAGAACACTACTATTACCCCCATTTCACTGGGAAGTTGAAGTGGAAAATAATTTGTTGAGTCATACAACTAGCAGCAGTAGAATGGGGACTAAACCCCACTCTGGCTCCCCAGCCTGGTTTGGGAACTTCGCACTATTTGCATTTAGAGAGAACCCCAGCAAGCTGACACTGTTTGCTTCCTTATACATCAACTTGGTCATCAGTCCCTTTTGCTCCCTCCAACTCCCAAACTTTCTCTATTTAAGATGTGGGGAAAAAGCGAAAGTCCTTAAGTCTCAGGTTGTTGTTTCATTTTGTTCTCCTCATTATAAAAGAAAACCACCGGTCTTAGTGTGTGTCTGACTTACCACCCAATTTATAAATACTCCTTGCTGTGGTCAAGGTGATCATTAAACTAATTAGTAGGCGAGGAGTTTAATTTTTTGTTCCCTGCAGCCATACATCAAGAAAGAAGAGAATGGTGCCTTCTGCTTAGGCAGTAGGGATGCTGTGCAGTACGTTTCCTTCCTGCCAGTTAAGGGACAAGTCAAGTGGACCAGGTCACACTCCCCCACAGGACCACTGCCCTGGACGCTGGCTGGCTCCTGGCCTTACCTCAAGCAGGAAGGCGGCACTGGGAAGGGTTGAGCCGTCGCTTCCTGCTTCAGAACACTTCGGAACCCTGCTTCAGATTTTAGGAACGATTTATACACATTTTGGAAAGCAAATAATGATGTAATTTAAATGATACACTTTTCCCTTGAAAATGTATGCATTTTTTGAAAAGATTTTAGGAATGAGAGTTTCCCCAAACAACTCCCTTCATAGGAGTTCCTGAGGCACTGAACCATTTTATCAGCAGACCCTGCCCTCGGTATACCTAAACCGGCCACAGTTTTTTGAGCTTCAGTTCCCCAACCAGCCAGAAATGGAAGCGTTTTTGATCTGTGGCTGCGTGGTCTTACATCAAAAGAAGAAAACAGTCAAATTCTCCCCACTTCCCCTTATCTTTTTTGTAATTTATATCCAACCAAGGTTCCCC
The DNA here is from genome assembly GCF_008728515.1 of Papio anubis. Lineage (NCBI taxonomy): Eukaryota > Metazoa > Chordata > Mammalia > Primates > Cercopithecidae > Papio > Papio anubis. The sequence goes on from NC_044982.1 coordinate 142,097,855, forward strand.
CTCCCCACCCAAATGCAACCACTGACAATTTATTAAGCCCAGGAAATCCTGGGTTTCATTTTGGTCCTCTTGCAGAGAGGAAAATGGCTGGTTCCCCTCAAAGCTTCCCCAGGATTGTTCCTCCTAGTCGCTATCTCTGGTTCACTACTGGCCCCAAACCCAAGCCACCGAGCCTATCTGTCTTAAGGAAAAGGTGGAGGAGCAGTGATATCACACTGGGGTCGGGGGTGGGCCCTGTGGAGGTGCTGGTGGAAGACCATGCCTGAGAAGGAGTGGCGAGGGCCCAGAAGGTTTGTGTGGAGCTGCAGGTGCACCTGAGGCAGCATAGTCCTCGCTGGTGGGTCTCCTCTGCTGACAACTCTTTCTGCCCTTTCCCCTCCAGTGTTGGGGCTCTCTCCAGGGTAATGGCCTCCTCTTCTTTCCCTCTCATTCTACATGGTTCACTCAGCCTAGGCAAGCTCAACCATACACAATTCCCCATAGGGCACTATTTGGGACAGGACAACTCTTTGTTGTCCAGGACAGTGCTATGAACTGAATAAAGTCTGCAGTAGTGCTCCTCAGTCATTGTGACAACCACACCTCCCTGAAACATTTCCAAACGCCCCCTGGGTGGGGGTGGGCGGTGCAGTGCTGCTCAGTAGAGGAGCAAAGGACTCCTGAGTTTACATTTCCACACCAGATAGCATCCCTGCACTCCAGACCCCTGCACCCAAGGAAATTTCTCAAAGGCACCTTGTGTCCTGTCCTAGAGACATCTTTATTTTTATTTTTTAATTTTTTAATTTGTTATTTTATTATTATTATTTTTTAGACAGAGTTTTGCTGTCATCCAGGCTGGAGTACAGTGGTGCGATCTCAGTTCATTGCATCTCTGACTCCCATACTCAAGCAATTCTCAGCTTCGCAAGTAGCTGGGATTACAGGCATGCAGCACCACACCCAGCTAATTTTTGAATTTATAGTAGAGACAGAGTTTCACCAAGTTGGCCAGGTTGGTCTCAAACTCCTGACCTCAAGTGATCTGCCTACATTGGCCTCTCAAAGTGCTGGGATTACAGGCATGAGCCACCACATCTGGCCTCCAGAGACATCTTAAACTCAAATTTTCAAACCTGATCTCATCATTTTAATCTACTCTGACTAGTAAATGACCCTACCACTTCCCATTCTCAAACTGAGCCTACGTGTTTTCCTAAATCCTCCTCTGAACTCTTTTACCCAGTTAGTGTACCAGCACACAACCACAGGTGAAATTCTCTAGGCCATCATATTTTCTAGATCCTTTAGGTTACAGCCACCCCAACCTAGCCCCTAATCCAGTCAGAGAGTGGCTTCTAATGCACAGCTGATGAGATCAAGGTTAGTTCCCTGCTGCTGTAATCTTCAAAGCTTTGTCTACAAAACCATAATAGAGGTAGTCTGCCTGAGCAGTGGGAGACCATGAGTTTGAGTTAAGGTGGAGGAGAACTTAAGTGTGGTTCTGCACCTTAGGTGCATGACTTTTAAGCAGGCTCTGAGCAGACAGAGGGCCAAGGGTCCCTCCCTGTGGGGTCTTTTCTCTCTGAGGCCTCCATCAAAGCCCTCGGGCTCTTTCATAATTGTTGACTTTGTCTCTCTGCCTCCCTCAGTAAACTTGGGAGCAGGGGCTGTGTCCTCCTCTCTGGGCCCTCAGCCCAGTGCCTGGCACATGGCAGGCATCCTTTCATGAGTGAATGTTTGTGGAATGAAGTACTGAGTTGGAAATCACTCTGCAAACTGTGTAGAGCTGGCCCACTTTCCCTTACTCATACCACCATCTGGCATTTGCAACAATAAACACTAACAGCCTCACTTTAATTCAGGACCTTGGGTGGAGGCTCGAAAGAGTGGAATGAACACTGGACTGGGGAGTCTGAACATCTGAGTCTGTTAACTAACACAACTTATCACCTCGGCTATGGCACTTTCTCCAACTGAGGAGATGGAGTGTCAGCTGGGACAAGGGTTCTACAGAGGGGCTTAGAGCGGCTTAAAGAGAGTCCTTGAACAATCTGAAATTGTTGCCAAACTCAGTCTATTTGCATTCTGTTGAGGGGACATCACAGATTCTTAAATAGTCAAGAACTGCTAATCTGGATAAGCTTCTGAATTACTGCAGTTTACATACTGACGCATGGACTTTGAGGGAAAGGAGGTACAAGGGAGCAGCAGAGATGGCTGGCACTCGTCCCACACAGCCACTGCCATCACAGGCCCATCTGAGAGGGACTTTGTCAAGGCAGCCTTGGCATGACCAGGGTGCTGACTCAGCCACTCCCTAAACTTTATTTAGTGCCACAAGCCAGGGAGCAAAAGGCAGGGTCTCAGGCAGAGAACACACATACAGAATGCTCCTAAAGAGACAGAGGCACGGGATTAGAAAGGAAAACTGCTGGAAAGTGAACCAGATAGGGACTTAGGGAGAGAAGGAGCCTTACAGACAAGGGGACTATCAAGATCCAGAAGTCTGGCACAGGCAAGGGGAACACCAGGGGTTCTGGAGATGGAGGCCTAGACTGGAAGGAAAGGAGAAGGAGCTGGCACTTCCTGAGCACGTACTAAGTGCTGAGTACTCTTGTGATCATAATAATCCTGCAAGGGAGGTTTATCAGTCCCAAGCAAGGGGAGTTAAATAGAACTTCCGCTGTTTTTAAGTGTCCTCTGACCCTCCTTTCTGCTCTGCACTGTCTGTCCAGATAATTCAGACAGCCTTAGCATTTTCTTTGAAAAGGTCAATGACAAGAGGCTGGACTGTAAATCTGCAGCTGGCAAAGGAGAGAGAAAGATTCATTCAAACAGTTTGCAACCATCCTGGGCACCGGCCACGTGCCAGCCACGGGGCTAGGTTCAGGGAGGCACAGGACTAGATCCCTGCCCTTTGCAACAGCCACTACCCGCCGCCCCCACACCCGGAGGGGAACCAGCTGGGATCTGGGCAGCCAGGGCGCTTAAGGTGCGGGGCCGGCGCAGGGCTGGAAGTGGGAAGCCAGGACTGCGGCTGGGCTCAGAGGAGAGTGAGGTAGGGTCGGTAGGCTTCCCACCCTCCTTCCCGGCTTACCAGGCGCAAGTCCCCCGGTCCGTGCACCACCAGGGAAAGGTTCTTGGGCTTGGCCGCCGCCGCCATGGAACTCTTTTGGCTCTCGGGTGCGGCCTGGAAGGCGCGGGACGTTTGGTCGCTCTGGTGGCGCTGCCCAGCCGAGGGTCCAGGGCACAAGGTGGAAGGCGGGGCCTGGAAGAAGCGGCGCACGCAGGGGCGGGGCTAGGCTTCCTCCTTTGTGACAGCCCGGGCGGTGCTAGCGTGGAGGGGCGGGGCTTCCTGGCCTTCTCCGGACCGGAGGCGGGGCGGGGCTTCGCGAGGGGGCTGGGGGCGCGAAGCCTGGGCGCTGGCTCCATCTGAAGCACACTGTTTGTTTGTTTGTTTGTGGCGGAGGCTGGAGTGCAGTGGTGCGATCACTGCAAGCTCCGCCTCCCGAGTTCACGCCATTCTCCTGCCTCAGCCTCCCTAGTAGCTGGGACTACAGGCGCCCACCACCACGTATCTCTGTTTAGTAGAGACAGGATTTCACCGTGTTAGCCAGGATGGTCTCGATCTCCTGACCTCATGATCCGCCCGCCTCGGCCTCCCAGAGTGCTGGGATTACAGGCGTGAGCCACCGCGCCAGCCCTGAAGCGCGCTGTTTTTGCCGCCTCACATCCAAGCGCGCACAGCTGCCCTGAAAACCGCCTGCGGAGGCAGTAGGCACAAGACCAGGGCTCTCAAATGTTATCTGCAGAAGAATGGGGGTGGGAAATGTGAGGAGCTGTTGATAATGCAGATTCTCAAGACCAGCACCGAGATTCTGATCCAGTAGGTCTAGGTCTGAGGTGCATATTCCTAGCAACAAGAACGCTGAGGCTGTGGGTGGAGCTCAGTGTGCACTCTGGGAGACAGGCGCTACCATGACGCAGCATCCGTTCCGGCCCTGTTTCTCCGGCCTCCAGCAAAGGGCCTGGCACGACTAGGAGTGAATGAATTCGTGCATTATTCCATGGGCCTGGTGCATAAGTATAAAAAAGACATGAGGCCAGGCGCACTGGCTCATGCCTGTAATCCCAGCACTTTGGGAGGCTGAGAGGGGTAGATCACCTGAGGTCAGGAGTTCAAGACCAGCCTAATATGATGAAACCCCATCTCTGCTAAAAATACAAAAATTAGCCGGGCGTGGTGGCATGTGCCTTAATCTCAGCTACTTGGGAGGCTGAGACAAGAGAATAGCTTGAACCTGGGAAGCAGAGGTTGCAGTGAGCTGAGATTGTGTCATTGAACACCAGACTGGGCAACAAGAGTGAAAATCCGTCTTTAAAAAAAAAAAAAAAGCCATGAAATGGAATTTGTGGACCTCTTTCTCTCAACTGGTTCTGCTGCTTCTATTCAAAGCAGAGTTTCTGCCCAAACTCTTCCTTCAAGCCTCTCAGCCCTCTGAGAAACAGTGAGGTTTTACTCTCTGAGGAGAGAGCCGCTTCTAGCGAGGCCTAAGTCTATAAGGCCCCTTCCTCCTTTGAGGACAGTGCTCAGGATTTCATTCCCTTACAGTCCCCCCTCCCCCATATGTAACTGCTGAATTGATTCACCTTGCCTGCTGCCTAGACAAAACTAATTTATCAAGACAGGGGAACTGCAATAGAGCAAGAGTTCATGCAGAACCAGCTATGCAGGAGACTGGAGTTTTATTATTGCTCAAATCAGGCTGCCCAAGCATTCGAACATACGGGGACTCACAGTGTTTAAGGATAGTTTGATGGGTGGGGAAAGGCCAGTGAGTCAGGAGTGCTCATTGTTTGGGTCACAGATGAAATCACAGGGGATCTAAGCTGTCTTCTTGGACTGAGTCAGTTCCTGGGTGGGGATCACAAGATCAGATGAGCAAGTTTATCAATCTGGTTGGTGCTACTTCTTGAGGGACCAGTGCCAGTATAGGCTGTATTTGTTCCTTGCTGAGGGCCCTGGTTCCTCTGGGATTAGGCCTAGATATTTGACTTGTTGTAAGCAGAGCTGGGCTTCTGGTTTAGACGCCTTGCATGCTTGATTAGCTAGAAAGTTCAAGAGATCTAGAGTAGCCTGCTGGCATGAGGCTTCCAAACTGGGAGACAAAAGTAAATCATCCAGATTCTGTTCCAAGATGGCCAAATAGGAACAGCTCTGGTCTGCAGCTCCCAGTGTGATTGATGCAGAAGATGGTGATTTCTGCATTTCCAACTGAGGTGCCTGGTTCATCTCATTGGGACTGGTTGGAGAGTGGCTGCAGCCCATAGAGGGTGAGCCGAAGCAGGGCAGGGCATTGTCTCACCTGGGAAGTGCAAGCAGTCGGGGAATTTCCCTTTCCTAGCCAAGGAAAGCCATGACAGAATGTACCTGGAAAATCGGGACACTCTCACCCAAATACTGCACTTTTCCAATGGTCTTAGCAAATGACACACCAGGAGATTATATCCTGCGCCTGGCTCAGTGGGTCCCACGCCCACAGAGCCTTGCTCACTGCTAGCACAGCAGTCTGAGGCAGCAGCCTGGCAGACGAGGGGTGTCTGCCATTGCTGAGGCTTGAGTAGGTAAACAAAGTGGTCGGGGAAGCTCAAACTGGGCAGAGCCTACCACAGCTCTGCAAGGTCTGCTGCCTTTGTAGACCCCACCTCTGGGGGCAGGGCATAGCTGAACAAAAGACAGCAGAAACTTCTGCAGACTTAAACATCCCTGTCTGACAGCTCTGAAGAGAGAAGTGGCTCTCCCAGCACGGTGTTTGATCTCTGAGAATGGACAGACTGCCTCCTCAAGTGGGTCCCTGGCCCCTGTGTAGCCTAACTGGGAGACACTTCCTGGTAGGGGCCGACTGACACCTCATACAGGCAGGTGCCCCTCTGGGACAAAGCTTCCAGAGGAAAGATCAGGCAGCAATATTTGCTCTTCTGCAATATTTGCTGTTCTGCAGACTCCACTGGTGGTACCCAGGGAAACAGGGTCTGGAGTTGACCTCCAGCAAACTCCAACAGACCTGCAGCTGAGTGACCTGACTCTTAGAAGGAAAACTAACAGATAGAAAGGAAGAGCATCAACATCAACAAAAAGGACATCCACACCAAAACCCCATCTGTAGGTCACCAGCATCAAAGACCAAAGGTAGATAAAACCACAAAGATGGGGAGAAACCAGAGCAGAAAAGTGGAAAATTCTAAAATCCAGAGTGCCTCTTCTCCTCCAAAGGATCAGAGCTCCTCATCAGCAATGGAACAAAGCTGGGCAGAGAATGACTTTGACGAGCTGACAGAAGTAGGCTTCCAAAGGTTGGTAATAACATACTTCTCTGAGCTAAAGGAGGATGTTCGAACCCATTGCAAAGAAGCTAAAAACCTTGAGAAAAGATTAGACGAATGGCTAACTAGAATAAGTAGTGTAGAGAAGACCTTAAATGACCTGATGGAACTGAAGACCATGGCACAAGAATTAAGTGATGCATGCACAAACTTCAATAGCCGATTCAATCAAATGGAAGAAAGGATATCAGTGACTGAAGATCAAATTAATGAAATAGAGCAAGAGGAGAAGTTTAGAGAAAAAAGAATAAAAAGAAATGAACAAAGCCTCCAAGAAATATGGGACTATGTGAAAAGACCAAATCTACATTTGATTGGTGTACCTGAAAGTGGCAGGGAGAATGGAAACAAGTTGGAAAACACTCTTAAGGATATTATCCAGGAGAGCTTCCACAACCTAGCAAGGCAGGCCAACATTCAAATTCAGGAAATACAGAGAACACCACAACGCTACTCCTCGAGAAGAGCAACCCAAAGACACACAATTGTCAGATTCACCAAGGTTGAAATGAAGGAAAAAGTGTTAAGGGCAGCCAGAGAGAAAAGTTGGGTTACCCACAAAGGGAAGCCCATCAGACTAACACCGGATATCTTGGCAGAAACTCTACAAGCCAGAAGAGAGTGGGGGCCAATATTCAACATTCTTCAAGAAAAGAATTTTCAACCCAGAATTTCATATGCAGCCAAACTAAGCTTCATAAGTGAAGGAGAAATAAAATCTTTTACAGACAAGCAAATGCTGAGAGGTTTTGTCACCACCAGGCCTGCCTTACAAGAGCTCCTGAAGGATACACTAAACATGGAAAGCAACAACTAGTACCAGCACTGCAAAAACATGCCAAATTTTAAAGACCATCGATGCTAAGAAGAAACTGCATCAAATAATGGGCAAAATAACCAGCTAACATCATAATGACAGGATCAAATTCACACATAACAATATTAACCATAAAAGTAAATGGGCTAAATGCCCCAATTAAAAGACACAGATTGGCAAATTGGATAGAGTCAAGACTAATTGGTGTGCTGTATTCAGGAGACCCATCTCATGTGCAGAGACGGATATTGGCTCAAAATAAAGGGATGGAGGAAGATCTACCAAACAAATGGAAAGCAAAAAAAAGCAGGGCTTGCAATCCTAGTCTCTGATAAAACAGACTTTAAACCAACAAAGATCAAAAGAGACAAAGAAGGCCATTACATAATGGTAAAGGGATCAATTCAACAAGAAGAGCTAACTATCCTAAATATATATGCACCCAATATAGGAGCGCCCAGATTCATAAAGCAAGTCCTTAGAGACTTACAAAGAGACTTAGACTCCCACACCATGATAATGAGAGACTTTAACAGTCAACTGTCAATATAAGACAGATCAACAAGACAGAAAGTTAACAATGATATCCAGGACTTGAACTCAGTTCTGCGCCAAGTGGACCTAATAGACATCTACAGAACTCTCCACCCAAAATCAACAGAATATACATTCTTCTCAGCACCACATCACACTTAGTCCAAAATTGACCACATAGTTGAAAGTAAAGTACTCCTCAGCAAATGTAAAAGAAATCACAACACACTGTCTCTCAGATCACAGTGCAATCAAATTAGAACTCAGGATTAAGAAACTCACTCAAATCCGCAAAGTTACATGAAAACTGAACAATCTGTTCCTGAATGACTACTGGGTAAATAATGAAATGAAAGTAGAAATAAAGATGTTCCTTGAAACCAGTGAGAACAAAGACACAATGTACCAGAATGTCTGGGACACATTTAAAGCAGTGTGTAGAGGGAAATTTATAGTACTAAATGCCCACAAGACAAAGCAGGAAAGATCTAAAATCAACACCCTAACATCACAATGGAAAGAACTAGAGAAGCAAGAGTGAACAAATTCAAAAGCTAGCAGAAGGCAAGAAATAACTAAAATCAGAGTAGAACTGAAGGAGATAGAGACACAAAAAACCCTCCAAAACATCAATGAATCCAGGAGCTGGTTTTTTGATAAGATCAACAAAATTGATAGATGGCTAGCAAGACTAATAAAGAAGAAAAGAGAGAAGAATCAAATAGACGCAATAAAAAATGATAAAGGGGATATCATCACTGACCCAACAGAAATACAAACTACCATCAGAGAATACTATAAACACCTCTATGCAAATAAACTAGAAAATCGAGAAGAAATGGATAAATTCCTCGACACATACACCCTCCCACGACTAAAGAAGGAAGAAGTTGAATCTCTGAAATAGACCAATAACAGGTTCTGAAATTGAGGCAATAATTAATAGCCTACCAACCAAAAAAAGTCCAGGATCAGACAGATTCACAGCCGAATTCTACCAGAAGTACAAAGAGGAGCTGGTACCATTCCTTCTGAAACCATTCCAAACAATAGAAAAAGAGGGAATCCTCTCTAACTGATTTTATGAGTACAACATCATCCTGATACCAAAGCCTGGCAGAGACACAACAAAAAAAGAGAATTTTAGACCAATACCCCTGATGAACATCAATGCAAAAATCCTCAATAAAATACTGGCAAACCAAATCCAGCAGTACATCAAAAAGCTTATCCCCCATGATCAAGTCAGCTTCATCCCTGGGATGCAAGCTGCTTCAACATATGCAAATCAATAAACATAATCCATTACATAATCAGAAGCAATGATAAAACCCACATGACTATCTCAATAGATGCAGAAAAGGCCTTCAACAAAATTCAACAGCACTTCATGCTAAAAACTCTGATAAACTAAGTATTGATGGAACATATCTCAAAATAATAAGAGCTAGTTATGACAAACCCACAGCCAATATCATACTAAATGGGCAAAAACTGGAAGCATTCCCTTTGAAAACCAGCACAAGACTAGGATGCCCTCTTTCACCACTCCTATTCAGCATAGTGTTGGAAGTTCTGGCTAGGGCAATCAGGCAAGAGAAAGAAATAAAGGATATTCAATTAGGAAAAGAGGAAGTCAAATTGTCCCTGTTTGCAGATGACATGATTGTATATTTAGAAAACCCCATTGTCTCAGCCCCAAATCTCCATAAACTGATAAGCAACTTCAGCAAAGTCTCAGAATACAAAATCAATGTGCAAAAATCACAAGCATGCCTATGCACCAATAACAGACAAACAGAGAGCCAAATCATGAGTGAACTCCTATTCACAATTGCTACAAAGAGAAAAAAATACCTAGGAATCCAGCTTACAAGGGATGTGAAGGACCTCTTCAAGGAGAACCACAAACCACTGCTCAATGAAATAAAAGGGGACACAAACAAATGGAAGTACATTCCATGCTCTTGGATAGGAAGAATCAATATCATGAAAATGGCCATACTGCCCAAGGTAGTTTATACATTCAATGCCATCCCCATCAAGCTACCAATGACTTTCTTCACAGAATTGGAAAAAACTAAAGTTCATATGGAAGCAAAAAGAGCCTGCATTGTGAAGACAATCCTAAGCAAAAAGAACAAAGCTGGAGGCATCATGCTACCTGACTTCAAACTATACTACAAGACTACAGTAACCAAAACAGCATGGTACTGGTATCAAAACAGATATATAGACCAATGGAACAGAACAGAAGCCTCTGAAATAACACCACACATCTACAACCATCTGGTCTTTCACAAATCTGACAGAAGCAAGCAATGAGGAGGCCGGGTGCGGTGGCTCACACCTGTAATCTCAGCACTTTGGGAGGCTGAGGCGGGCGGATCACGAGGTCAGGAGATTGAGACCATTCTGGCTAACATGGTGAAACACCATCTCTACAAAAAAAGTATATATATATACAAAAAATTAACCAGACATGGTGGCGGCACCTGTAATCCCAGCTACTCGGGAGGCTGAGGCAGGAGAATGGCGTGAACCTGGGAGGTGGAGCTGGCAGTGAGCCGAGATTGTGCCATTGCACTCTAGCCTGGGTGACAGAGCAAGAAGACTCCATCTCAAAAAACAAAAAACAAACAAACAACAAAAAAAAAAACCCAAAACAAGCAAAGAAAAAAAGCAATGGGGAAAGGATTCCCTATTTAATAAATGGTGCTGGGAAAACTGTCTAGACATATGTAGAAAGCTGAACCTGGATCCCTTTCTTATAACTTATACAAAAATTTATTCAAGATGGATTAAAGACTTAAATGTAAGACCTAAAACCATAAAAACTCTAGAAGAAAACCTAGGCAATACCATTCATGACATAGGCATGGGCAAGGACTTCATGACTAAACACCAAAAGCAATGGCAACAAAAGCCAAAATAGACAAATGGGATCTAATGAAACTAAAGAGCTTCTGCACAGCAAAAGAAATAACCATCAGAGTGAACAGGTAACCTACAGAATAGGAGAAAATTTTTGCAATCTACCCATCTGACAAAGCGTTAATATCGAGAATCTACAAAGAACTTAAACAGATTTACAAGAAAAGAACAACTCCATCAAAAATTGGGCAAAGGATATTAATAGTCACTTCTCAAAAGAAGACATTTATGTAGCCAACAGACACGTGGAAAAATGCTCATCATCACTGGTCATCAGAGAAATGCAAATCAAACCACAATGAGATGCTATCTCATGCCAGTTAGGATGGCGATCATTAAAAACTCAGGCACAACAGATGCTGGAGAGGATGTGAAGAAATAGGAACACTTTTCCACTGTTGATGGGAGTGTAAACTAGTTCATCCATTGTGGAAGACAGTGTGGAGATTCCTCAAGGATCTAAAACTAGAAATACCATTTTATTGGTAATCCCATTACTGGTATATATAAGTTATAAGTCATACACATATATTTTGTGTATTTTGTTCACAATAACAAAAACTTGGAACCAAATGTCAAAATCAATTTATTAGACTGGATTAAGAAAATGTGGCATGGCAGGCCTTGGTCAGCTCAAGCCGCAATCCCAGCACTTTGGGAGGCCGAGACAAGGCGGATCACGAGTCAGGAGATGAGAGACCATCCTGGCCTCAACCTGGTGAAACCCCATCTCTACTAAAAAATACAAAAAACTAGCAGGCTGAGGTGGGCTGAGCCTGTAGTCCCAGCTGCCCAGGGCTGAGGCTTGGGAGAATGGCGTAAACCAGGAGAGGCGGGCTTGCAGTGAGCTGAGATCAGGCCACTGCACTCCAATTTAAGAGGCGTGGGGCGAGACTCTATCTCAAAAAAAAAAAAGAAAAGAAAATGTGGCACATATATACCATGGAATACTATGTAGCCATAAAAAAGGATGAGTCCATGTCCTTTGCAGGGACATGGATGAAGCTGGAAACCATCATTCTGAGCAAACTATCACAAGGACAGAAAACCAAACACCACATGTTCTCACTCATAGGTGGGAATTGAACAATGAGGACACTTGGACACAGGGTGGGGAACATCACACATGGAGGCCTTTTGTGGGGTGGGGGGCAGGGGGAGGCATAGCATTAGGAGAAGTACCTAATGTAAATGATGAGTTGATGGTTGTGGCAAATCAGCATGGCACTTGTATACCTATGTAACATACCTGCACATTGTGCACATGTACCCTAGAACTTAAAGTACAATAATAATAATAAAAGTAAATTATCCACATGCTGAAGGACCAGGACCAGAGTGCCTGGACTTGAGAAGTGGCCTAGATCTTGGGCCAGTGCCTGACCAAACAGATGAGGGCTATCCCTAAACCCTTGAGGCAAGACTGTCCACGTAAGTAGGGATGTGTGGCCTGTGGGATCCTCAAAGGCAAAGACAAACTGGGAGTCAGAACGTAGGGGAATGCAGAAGAAGGCATCCTTGAGGTCCAGAACAGTGAACCATTCTGCTTCCTCTGGTATTTGAGAGAACAGGGTATAGGAGTTTGGTACAACTGGATATAGAGAAATTACTGCCTCATTGATTAGTCTGAGATTTTGCTCTAGTCTCCACTGACCATTCGGTTTTTGTACTCCTAGAATTGGGGTGTTGCAGGGACTGTGGCATTTTCTTACTAAGCCTTGAGCTTTTAAATGTCTAACCTGTAATCCTTTATGAGCTTAAGGCCTTAATGGATATTGCCTTTGATGAGGAAAAGTGGTGGGGTCTTTTAGCCTGATTTGAACTGGGCAGGCATTTTTTGCCCTTCTGAAATGTCCTTCCAATGCCCAGAATTCAGAGTTGATTCCTTCCTGAAGTAGGGGACAACAAATGGGTCAACTTTCCCCTGTATTCATATAGATAATAGCTCCAGCTTTGGCTAATACGTCCCTCCTTAATAAGGGTGTGGGACTTTCAGGCATAACAAGAAAGGCATGTGAAAAGAGCAAAGTCTCCCAATTACAACTGAGGAGGTGGGAGAAATACCTGGTTACAGACTGTCCCAGGATTCCTCAGATGGTAATGGACTTTGAGGACAGCGGTCCAGGGCAGGAGATTAACACTGAGAAGGTCGTGCCAGTGTCCAGGAGGAAATCAATTTCCTGGCCCTCAATGATTAAATTTACCCGGGGTTCAGTGAGGGTGATGACATGAGCTGGCGCTTGCCTCAGGCACCCTCAGTCCTGTTGTTGGATCATCTGGTTGGGGGCTTCTGGCTCAGAGAACGTTTGTCCTCTGGGGCAGTGCGTTTTCCAGTGATTGCCTTGGCATAGTGGACATGGGCGATGGGGCGGTTTGTTTCTCATTGGACAATCTTTTTTAAAGTGTACTTGCAAACCACACTGATAACAAGCCCTACAGGGTGATTGGCCTGCTCCATTTTCTGTCCTCTCTGAACCACCAAGGTTTGTTTGTCTGAGGGTCATGACTAAGGCTGTGGCCTTTCTCTGATCTCACTTTTCCTTCTCAGCCTGTTCCTCTTGGTCCCTATTATAGAACACTGAGGTTGCCAGGTTTAATAAAGCCTCCAGATTTTCCTCAGGGCTCAGGGCTCACTTGTGGAGCTTTCTCCTGATATCTGCAGCTGATTGCATAATAAACTTATCTTTTAGGATCAATTGACCCTCGAGGGACTTGGATGACAGGGGAGTATATTTTCTTAAGGCCTCCCGTAGCCGATCGAGGAAGGCAGAAGGATTTTCTTTCCTTTCCCTGAGTTATGGTGGACATCACTGAATAATTCCTGGGGTTTTTCCTAATTCTCCTCAGTCCTTCTGGAACACAGGTCAACACATGTTTGCGATTCCAGTCCCCATGATCTGAGTCAAGGTCCCAGTGGGGATCCATACTGGGGACGGCTTGCTGACCAGTAGGGAATTTGTCCCTTTCTTCGGCTGTCATTCTATCATTTATTTGACTAAGATACCAGCTATCTCCAAACTCTCAGGCTGCAGCTAAAGCTGCATTCTTTTCATTAAAGGTCAGGGTTTGATCTAACAATAGCAAGACGTTGACCGGGTGAGGTGGCTCACACCTGTAATCCCAGCACTTTGGGAGACCTAGGCGGGTGGATCACGAGGTCAGGAGATTGAGACCATCCTGGCTAACACAGTGAAACCCCGTCTCTACGAAAAATACAAAAAATCAGCCAGGCGTGGTGGTGGGTTCCTATAGTCCCAGCTACTCGGGAGGCTGAGGCAGGAGAATGGCATGAACCCAGGAGGTGGAGCTTGCACTGAGCCGAGATTGTGCCACTGCACTCCAGCCTGGGTGACAGAGTGAGACTCCATCTAAAAAAAAAAAAAAATCCCCAAAAAAGCAAAAAACCTAAAAAACAATAGCATGACATCTCTCCAAGTGAGATTGAAGGTTTGCCCTAGACCCTGTAGGATATCTATACACCTATCAAGATCGCCTGAAAACTCCCCCAGATCTACCTTGATCTGCTTTAAATCAGAGAGGGAGAAGGGGACATGTACCCGGTTTGGGCCAAATTCCCCCTCCCCCTACAGCTTGAAGAGGACGTAAGCTATAGCCCTGGGGTTTTTTGTGGTCCCCTGGAGATTTCTTTGCTTGTTTCCTTCTGGGTGGGGGAGATTAGAGGAGGCTCATCATTAATAGGAAGGAGAGCTGTAGGGAGGCTAGGATATGGGTGTAAGCTGAGAGGTCCTACTGTGGAATGCAGATTGCAAGCTTCGCATAGTTGAGGATTATCCTTCAATGAAAAGAAAGCTTGGACACAAGGTATTTCAGTCAATTTGCCTTCCTTCTTACAGAAAAGGTCAAGCTGCAGGATAGTATTGTAATTTATACTTCCCTCAGGTAGCCATTTTTCCCCATCAGAGAGAGAATATTGGGACCAGGCCATAGTGCAGAAAAAAATAAGCCACTTCTTTTTCAGGGTTTGCAGGTCAAATTGGTCCCAATGGCTTAGGATGCATTTCAAGTGTGAGCCTGTTGATGCCTGAGTGTTTCCCATCTGAAAGAAAAAAATGCCTGCGGTTTTGATTTGTTTTTTATTCCCCCGCCCAAGAACCCGCAATGGTCCCTGGACCCCGCTGTTCGGAATAGTTTCGCTCACTGAAGCAGCAGTGGAAACAATAGTTTTCCTCCTAGACCACAAAGAGGACGAAGGAAGCTCGGATTTAGTAGCCCTTACCAACGCATTCTCGAAAACCTGCACCCTTGCCTTTCCTCTTAGACCACATAGAGGACCAAGAAAAATCAGATCTAGTGGCCCTTACTGATGCATTCTTGAAAACCTGTTAGAGTCCTAAGCGTTTTCTTCTGTTGGTATTGGGACCTTACCCTTGTCCTATAAAGATGATGCCTCAAAATGGAGTGGCGGGCCATACCTTGAGGGATTGAAGGGATCTCCAGGGTTGTAAGAGTGATGCCTTTTGTCCTCACTTCTCATATGAATATGAAGGATATCCCCTCCTCAATTTTGGAGTCTATAGTTTCTGAGGATCCCCATATCTTAGCTTCAGGAATAGCCTTGGTTAGGCCTGCTAGTCTGAGGAGGGATCCCAAAATTCCAGATAGTCTCTCCCACGATGGGGCTTTGGGAAATAATTATGTCTTTCTGATTGGTGAGCCCAGATGCCTAAAAAAGGGAACAGAGTCCCGAAATTTATACTAGAAACCATTCTTTTCAGAGAAACTAGAAGAGCACCAGGGACAGGGAGTGGTATTTAGAAGCAGGACTAGCCTCGGAGAAGACAGGCAGGAGGAAGTTTCTCTGTCAGGTGTAGGACCCAGGAGGCAAGGGTCAGGATAGATAGGATAGATGGACAAGTCTCGCTTGGGTGATGTAAATTTGAGAGTTCTGCTCGTGGTTGCAGGGTCAACCAACTTTTTGTTGGGACCTCGGAGCTGAATGGCTTTCCTCTCTGTTGACCCTTGGCTCAGCCCAGAAGTACAGGAAACGCAGAAGCTGGTTCCAGGCAAACAAATGCTCCGAACTCCGAAGAGTCAGGGGTTGTTAGAGAGCCCTTTCCTAGAAAGCCTGACACCTGTGTCTTTATTCCGGCAGCCACACTAGTTGCCTCTAATGGCCAACAGGTGTCCGGTGTTTAGCCCCCGAATTCTAAGGAAAAATAGGACAGAATAGCAAGTGAAAGAGGTCCGATGGTACTCACTGCATGGCACTATCCCAGACGAGCCCCCAAGGTGTGTATGGAGTTGGTTTGCGGTGGGTTTGTGGTCTCGTTGACCTCAAGAATGAAGCTGCAGACCTTCGTGGTGAGTATTACAGCTCTTAAAGATGGCACGGACCCAAAGAGTGAGTGGTAGCAAGGTTTATTGTGAAGAGTGAAAGAACAAAGCTTCCACATCATGGTAGGGATCCGAGCGGCTTGCCACTGCTGGTTGGGGGTGGCCAGCTTTTATTCCCTTATTTGTCCCATTCCGTGTTTCCATTTCTATCCTATCAGAATGCCCTTTTTTCAATCCTCCCTGCAATTGGCTACTTTCAGGATCCTGCTGATTTATGCATTTTACAGAGCACTGATTGGGGCATTTTACAATCCCCTTGCTAGCTACAGAGCACTGATTGGTGTGTTTTTACAGAGCACTAATTGGTGCATTTTACAATCTTTTTGTAAGACAGAAAATTTCTCCAAGTCTCCACTCGGCCCAGGAAGTCCAGCTGGCTCCACCTCTTGCCAGCACTTTGGGAGGCCAAGGCAGGCATATCACCTGAGATCATGAGTTTGAGACCAACCTTGCCAATGTGACAAAACCCTGTCTCTACTAAAAATACAAAAAGTAGTCAGGCATGGTGACGGGCACCTGTAGTCCCAGCTACTCAGGAGGCTGAGGCAGGACAGTCACTTGAACCCAGGAGGCAGAGGTTGCAGTGAGCTGAGATCATGCCACTGCACTCCACTCTGGGTGACAGAGTGAGACTCTGCCTCAAAAAAAACAAAAACAAAACAAAAAAGAAAACAAAAACTAAGTTCCCCCCAAAGTTAGTTCAGACTTTGCCCAGGAATGAATAAGGACAGCTTAGAGGTTAGAAGCAAGATGGAGTTGGTTAGGTTGGATCTCTTTTACTGTCTCAGTTATAATTTTGCAATGGCAGTTTCAATCCCTTCCTTTGGGTTTTATAACACCTTAATCTTAAGGTGTTGGCTAATGAAGACGAAAAAAGGGCAAAGAACACTCTAACTTCTTCCTGCTGACCAGGGGCATAGTTGGGGTAGATGTTGACCCCAGCTGAGAGGACTGGAACCACTTTGCAACTGTCTGAGAATACTCATGCAGGACAGCTGAAAAATGTGTTAGTATTGTCATCTGTAATTTTAGTATTGCATTTAAGGGAACAGCATACTGCAAAGTAAATAATGAATTCTAGCATAAGGAATTCAATTTCTACCTTTAAAAGTAAAGATTTGAAATCATTAATTTGGAGACTTGTAGTCCACAAATAATTTAGGATTTAGTCCAAACTGCAGAAAAAATTCAAGAACAACTAACAATGAGTGTTTTTTATTTTTGGATCATAACTTTTCTGTCTCCAGTCCCCATTTTTTATTAAAAATAAAGCCCAGTAGATCAACATTACTTGCAAAATAAGTTTTAGTCTTATTATGCTCTGCCTGATTATTTGCATAAAGTGCAGCAAGAATACTTATTTTTCACATAGGCTTTTTCAAATGGCTTTGATCGAACTCTGTTTCATAAAGAATCTCACGTAAGACTTTTTAAAAGCCAAGCCCAGCCACACGTTTGTACCCTCAAATAACCATGAGTTGGGTAAATTCCTCTCCTCTTGAGGTCCCAAGATAACTTGGGGCTCCAGGGCCTGTTAGAAAGAGACAATCTTTACTTACCACAGATCAGGAACCCTGTACAGGAACTGTGTAGACAAGGTATGAGGCCTGTTTTCCCAAGGGGCTTTGTTTTCTCTGTTTTGTTTTGTTTTTGAGACAGGATCTTGCTCTGTCACCCAGGTTGGAGTGCAGTGATGCAATCTCTGCTCACTGCAACCTCCCTCCCCAAGCTCAAGCAATCCTCCCACCTCAGTCTCCCAAGTAGCTGGAACTACAGGCATGTGCCACCACACCCAGCTAATTTTTGTATTTTTAGTAGAGATGGGGTTTCACCATGTTGCCCAGGTTGGTCTTGAGTTCCTGAGCTCAAGCTATCTGCCTGCCTCAGTCTCCCAAAGTGCTGGGATTGCAGGCATGAGCCACCACACCTGGCCCCAAGAGGCTTTTATTCCTTAAAGGCAAGCACATGATTCTAGTCAAAGCCTTGGTAAAATAACCAGTTTCTTCAATTATGTCCTGTTGCAAAGGAAAACATTCTTATTGTGCTTATGGAAAGAACTATATTGCCATAAGTTAAGAATACTCACAAATAGTTACCAAATCCTGGCAAACCCGGGAAGAGAGAATCACATATGCTCCAAATTTTGTTTACAGATGTGTACTTTACTCAATATTAAAAGCTGTAAATAGCTCAAAAGAAAGGTTTTCTTGGCTCTGAAAAACAAAAAAGGATCAGCAATGTTTTAAGCAAAAAGTCAAAAAAGGTTGCTTCAGTCTTCTATTAGTTCAGCCCATGCAATTAACTTCTGTTCTGCTTAATATTCATGAACATTTCAGCTCTCAGTGAGAGTCCTGAAAGTTTTTCCTCTATTCTAACGTCACAATCTCCAAAGTTTTCAGAAACCTGCATTTAAGAGCACCTGTTGGAGTTTTATAGCTGATTATAAAACCACCATTTAAAGAGGATCAAAAGACAATAAATGTCTGTGGATGACAAAATGTTTTAGGGCAGCCACAGTTAAAGACACAATTAACAAGGAAATTTGTTACTTCTGTGGCACACAATAATTTAACATGACAATTATAATTATTACTGATAACATATACTAAGTCATATCAGAATTATAGGAGTTTCACATAATTTTGGAACATATATCAATAATACAAAAATCTTTTTCAAAAGAGAAAACCAAATTTCATGTTTGCATTAAGGCCTGTTTAATGCTAAACTAGTTTTTAAATAAAATGTTATAAATTATCCAGTTTTAATTAGTTTGACCATAAGGTAAGGTTTTTATAAACTTTTTTTAGAACCCTTTACAATTTTCTATTAAACAGCAGATTAATTTTCTAATAAAATCCTGTTGTTTAGACACATGGGCCCAGATTCTGGCCCTGCTTTAGTGTGCTTTTGTGTTCAACCTACAGAAAAAAATTAAATAATCCCCTTCAAATCTTAGCCAACTTTCTCATACTCACAGAACTTTCTGTACAAGACCAATGCTTCACAAACACTTTTCAACTTGCTTTAACCTTCAGTTTTGTCCTGTTACTCTTTTAGGTTAAGTCAATCTTTAAAGCCCTCTGAACTAGACAAAATTACATTCCCTTTGACAAAAACCATATTCCCATGCCTTATTTAATCTTTTAGCTAAAGCACATTCTACTTTCCTTACACATCTTGCATGTAAAACTATTTCTCCAGTAGTCTCAATTGCATGTTGCAATGTTAACTCTTAGCAACCTTTGTTTTTGGTGAAAAACCTGATAAGTAAGTGGTTTTAATTACATACTAAGTGTGGAGCCTAGGACATCAGACAGAAGTGCGGATAAGGTCTGACTCCAGCATAGCTAGGGGGCATGGCTAATTCCACATGTCCTCAGAACTTAACTAGAATTTCTAATGGCTCCAAAGTAGGTAAGTCTAACAATTTTCAAAGTCAAAGAAACAGTTTATGACCTTAAAGCATTTAGCAAACCTAACATCTGACCTAATTTAGATCAAAAGTCTAAATTGTGAAGACATTTTTTGTTTTACCTGTAATCTTTAAAACTGTTTTTAGTTCCAAAAGATCACTGAAATCACATGAACAAAAAGGGATTAAAAAGTTTCTATTTTTCTGAAAAAATACTTGATTTAAGTGCTTATTTTTCTAAGCCAATTAGTCAGAGCTCTTTTATACAAACATCATGCATACAACACATATACATAGACAGACAGACAGAAGGTATGGTGGTTGTAAGATTTTTCATCTGCCAGTTTCTTAATTGAATTACTGGCTTCAAGGTGGCACCCTTGGAGGAACAGCATCAGGAAAGCATGCCATTTCTAGGGCCTAATAAGAAGGCATGGCTGGAAGGCAAAAACATATCCCCAAAATTAAGGGTGCCATTTATATACTGCATCCTGGATCTCCCCAAAAGAGGGAAATACTATGGGAGAAGACAGTGCAATGTTTCTACCATGCACGTCATGGCAAAGCAACCCAAAACCAATCAGCCCATTTTGAAATCAGCCCATCCCCCATGGGAGTCTCCTCTCAGTTTCGGGTGGGGATGTTTCCATATCTTCCAGGCAGCCAGGAGCATGCTTCTCTAATCCAAAAATCCATGAGCCAAGCATCCCTCTTAACTGCCATTAGCTATCCCTTAAAGTGTATTTCCTACTTGGTTATTACACACGAAGACTAAAAGCTCTCCAATAATGCAAAGTAATTTTTGGTACCTGCCAAAGTAAAAAATGTCAGGTGATATAATGTAAAGCAGAATACAGCCTTAGATTTTGAGAGGGATCTATTCTTTTTCAATTCCTAGGGTCCCATGAGAGAAACAGAGGTTTTTCTCAGAATGGGGTCTGTGGCACCTCCTCTGTTTTTCCCTAATTGTTCCAGGTGTTAGAATTTATCTTAGGTTCTTTCATGTGGGCATCAAGAGTGTTAAGAAGACAAAAGTGGAGAAAAACAATTCAGTTGACTGAGAAGAAAAAAACCTTTTTTTTCTTTAGAAAAATAAGATCCAAGAAGAGAAAAAAAAACAATGTAAAGGTATTTTAAATATATGTACAGTTTGGATATCTGCTCTTAATGCAGCTGATTTTATCCATGCAACTCTTTAAAAAATTATTTTTAAAATATCTAATTACTAGACTCTAGCCAGGACCAATAGTCAATATTCCTTGCTTTTGAACTTTACCACAGGTAACTTCCCATGTGAAATTAATGTTTTAAATAAGGTTACAATGGATGCATAAAGTGTTTCAAAGAGACAGTAAGCAGTTTCTTTCTTTCTTTCTTTTTTTTTTTTAAACAAGATCTAGAATCTTTCCAAGGTAGTTAGTTCAAAGGGAAACTCAAGACAAGAAATCAAAAGTGGTACATGGGGGAAAAAGAATCAATAAGTGGTAAAGGCCGGGCGCGGTGGCTCAAGCCTGTAATCCTAGCACTTTGGGAGGCCGAGAGGGCCGGATCACAAGGTCAGGAGATCGAGACCATCCTGGCTAACACGGTGAAACCCCGTCTCTACTAAAAAGTACAAAAAACTAGCCGGGCGAGGTGGCGGGCGCCTGTAGTCCCAGCTACTCGGGAGGCTGAGCCAGGAGAATGGCGTAAACCCGGGAGGCGGAGCTTGCAGTGAGCAGAGATCCGGCCACTGCACTCCAGCCTGGGTGACAGAGCGAGACTCCGTCTCAAAAAAAAAAAAAAAAAAAAAAATCAGTGGTAAAAAGTTACACAAATAAACCAGAAAAGACTAATTCCCTAAGCCAAGAATTGAGCCTGGGTTGACATTGTCAAAAAAGACGGCCTTAGCTACTGAGTTACAACATTGAGCAGTTTCTATTGCTCTTCCTAGAAGAAGCCTAGAGCAGCCAATTCTGAGCTTGCAAAGGCTTTTAACTGCTCAAGATAACTTTTAGGGTTAACTATGATATGAACCCCCAAATTCCTGTCCTTTGGATGGCAGAGACCAGTAGAAAGTATCCCCACATGGTCACAAGTTTGGGCTCTTAAGGACACAAAACCAGACAGATAAATTCCATCTGGTATTGGTTTCAGGGACACACAGCAAAGTTTATAACTGAGCAGCCTGCCAGGCTGGATTGAAAAGTGGGCTTACAGGAGTCCTAAATCCACATTGTATTCTGTGATACCCTTCTCTCTATTACAGGACAACACAGAAAGACAAATTCTTATCATGAAGTACACCAGATTTGCTACAACCTAAGACCAATCTCAGAAATCCTTTCTTCCATCAATCAAACTCTTGCAGAGGAGATGGTGATGTTTATCATTTATACAAACACACACACACACACCCACACCCACACCCACACACAGAGAGAGAGAGAGAGAGAGGAGACAGAGAGAGAGAGAGAGACCAGAAACTTGACTGGTAAGAAATTCTTACCCTTTTTACCAGCATACCAGATTTCTGTGTCCCCTTCCTCTGAAGCTTCCAGAAAAATGGAGCAACTTTTGATGACCCTGCTTACTGTGCCACAGCTGTGGGGACCAGGCCTTGTTACCAAAGAAAATAATCCATTTCTGTTTTATGGAATCATAGGCAAAAGCTTCTCACTTTTGCAAGATGCTGCCTGACAGGGTGCATGGGGAAATGGATTAATATTTTCCATCCCAGCTGAAGCAAAATACACATAACAAAACAGACACTGTTCACCTCGTTCAGCACCCAATATTGATCTGGCAAGGATCAAACTTTCTCACGGTCCCTATAGTCTTTGATCCACTCCAAGTGGAGAGGGACGTCCTCCAACTGGTAATTAAATAGGTGGTCTCTGGGCAAGATGAAGAGTGGATGATCGCCCCATGTCAGTCCTGTTGAGCTTTCTTCAGGGCTCACCAGATGTAACCTGACTTATGGAGGGTTCTCCGAGTTAGGCCTGCTGGACTTCCATCAGCAATTCCCTCAGAGATCCCCTCAACATATACAAACACATATACAACAAAGACAAGACAGAAGGCCTTTGAGACACAGATTCCAGACCCAGTCACAAACCAAGAGCATTCCTCCAAACAAGTCCCCTATTCTCCATCCAATTGGACACCCCACCAGTAGACATCTCGTGATGGGGCTAAAGACAGACACCCTATGATGGGGCTACAGACAGACACTCTGCAAGACAACCAAGAGATAGCAGCACCTCCAGAGAGGTTGACAAATAGGAGAAGGAAGGGGCTGTTGGCAGCACCTAGAATATTCACCAAATCAGACAGCTATGGCCAGGGCTATAGCTGGAGCACTCCCGTGGCGAAGGCTACAGACAGACTTACCCAGTGATAGGGCTGCAGGCCCCGGACACCCAGTGGGTGGGCTGGGAGACAGACTACCATGCAGGAGTCAGGAGTGCTGATTGGACCAAATTAATTGAAATCACTTAAAGGAGTCAAAGCTGTCTTCTTGGGCTGGAGTCCCAGTTCCTGGGAGGAGCTAGGAATCAGATGAGCCAGTTTATGCATCTGGGTGGTGCCAGCTGACCTATCAAGTGCGGGGTCTGCAAAATATCTAAAGCGCTAACATTTCATTTTACAATAGTGATGTTATCCCCAGGAGCAATTTGGAAAGGGTCGGAATCCTGCAGTCTCCAGTTGCGTGACTCCTAAAGCATAATTTCTACTCTTGTGGCTAATTCATTAGTCCTACAAAGGCAGTCTAGTCCCCAGGCAAGAAGGAGGTTTGTTTTGGAGAAGGACTGCTATCTTTGTTTTAAACTATAAATTAAAATCTAAGATCCCCTCGAAGTTAGTTCAGACCATGCCCAGGAATGAACAAGGACAGCTTGGAGGTTAGAAGTGAATTTTGATTCAGATCTCCCTTTCCATCTCAGTTGTAGTTTTACGTGGGTGGTTTCACAGACACACTGCTAATCCTGTTACCTAATCCAGTAGACTTTGCCCCAGTCCTTGAAGTTGTCTCCACCTGACCTGCCCAACAGATAGGGCACAGCCTGTACTTTCACCAGTAATCACCCCTTCCCCAAATGCACTGGAATCCCACTGATGACAAGGCCTCATTTCTTCACCAGGATGTGGTAAAGTGTTCTATACAGCATAGAAGCCTCCCAAAAATTTGATGATGAAGACAGATCAAGTTCTGGAGCTCCAATAATGACAAAAAGGGAAGTGTGTGTGTGTGTGTGTGTGTGTGTGGCCAATCCATGTTTGCGCGCGATGCACGTGTAGAGTGCAAGTGGGAGGCATTACAAGATGTACAAGGCAGTGGAATGGATTTTTGCAGGGATTGCTTATAGAATCAGTCAGGTCCTTTGCTTTTAGATACTTCCCATAGCTCTTAGCTGTGCATGACTGGTTCCTCCAGGAGCTCCTGCACTAGCCTTCTTTCAAGGTCTTCCTTGGAGATGAGGTGCCTTCACTTTACCACTGAATTTAGGCAGTTTTAACCCTCTTTTGCTTTGTGGGGTTTCCTCACTGTCTTCTAAGCATGTCCTTCCAACGGGTGAAGCTGAAGGAGAAGACCCCAGGAATAGCTTAAGAGCTGAGGGCCACTTTAAGTAGATACTTCTTGGACTTCAAATTATGAAAACAGAACCAAAGAAAAGCCACTGGAATAATGACGTAATGGCCACACTGGAGTTGTATTTGTTTTCTCCTGAACAGTAACACTTTAAAGTTGTCTTGAAGGTTGTTGCCTGGTAGCAGAGATTTAACGGAGGGAGGGAGGCAGAGTTACAGAAATTATATTCTATGACTAGGGCTCTTTATAGAGAAATTAAAAGGATGAGTTATTAAAAGGATTCCTGTTTTCAAGAGCAGAGAAAAGAACTTGATAAAGTCTAAGAGCAGAGAAGCATTTAAAAGCAAAAAAATCAAGTTGTTATTATAGTATTGTGACACTTCTGCATAATTTCCTAACAAAGACCAGCATTCATAGTGCTGAGGAACAGACTTTTCCAGGCATTTTACTGAATAAGCTGTAAAATGCTGCCTTTGCCTTTGCTGGTGGCCTGCTTGGCACAGCTTCTCTGGGCCTCTGCTTACCTTTCCCAGACAGCACAGCACTTACAGAACACTCTCAACACTAAATGCAACTAACAAGTTGTTGATAATCTCATGTAAAACCTATTTAGTTCTTTACCTGGCAGGGGAGATGCCATGATCAGGAATGTGGTTTTCCCAGGTCGAGGCTCATCCGTTGTACTCCGTAAGTGTGCTTACCCCTGTGATTTCCCCACATGCGGGAAACTCGACTGCATAATTTGTGGTAGTGAGGAAGGGCATTCCTGCTTTCCCTGGGAAAAAAAAGAAAAAACTTATTTGGAGTTTAAAATATAATTAATTAAAAATTAATCCTGTGGAGTCATATATCTAGGGGAGACTTTAACGCATCACAGTTACTGGGTCAGGATAACCTGCAATAGCCCAGTGTCTGTGATGGGTTAGTCTCCCATATCTAGATACTGGATTTATTACAGGTCTAGTTACATAGTGTATTAACAAGAAAAATCAGTGTGCCATACGTCCTTGGTGTCCCAAAGGTCAGAACAGTTATAAAATCCTGACTATGGCTTTCTCCATTGCTTCATCAGCTGTTCAGTTACTCACCTAGCTGGCTAAAGCAAGCCCCAGAAAAGAAGCGAAAAACCAAGCAAGTAAAATTTCTTGAAGAACTTGGAAATAAGGTTGACAATGAAAGTTAAACTAGTAAAATCCACATTCAATAAAAGAGATTAATAGAGGCCACCCTGAGGAAACATTAACATACTTTCCATTAACAAACCTGAAGAAAGCACTAAGAAGAGTTAGGAAAAGAGAGTTAGAGAGCAGGAATTTTAGTCTAGAACTATCCAAGGAGAGAGGCTCTTTGGTAGTGGTGGCAGTGCTGGTGGCACAGGAAGAATGGAAGCAAGTAGACCCCGGTTAGGTTTCTGCTGTGTGGCTGGGAATGAGTGATTTTGGACTTGGATAAAATGGGTGGAAGTGAAGGTAGAGTGAAATAGACAGATCCAAGATTTATTTTGGAGGTAGGATCCATGGAACTTGGTAAAGGGTTAGCTTATGGGAGTTGAGGAGAAGATAGCAGAAAGGCTGACTCCCAGATTTCTGGCATGACTAACTGGATGGATGAAGATACTCTCAGCTGAGATTTGTTGAGGAGCACATTTGGGGAAAATATCAAACGTGTAATTTTGGGTAGGCCAAGTTTGAGATGGTGTCTTTGTCTCTTTTATGTTGCTGTAAAGGAATATCTGAGGCTAGGTAATTTATAGAGGAAAGAGGTTTATATGGCTCATTATTCTGCAGGCTATACAATAAGCATGGTGCCAGCATCTGCTCAGCTTCTGCCGAGGGGCTGCAGGTTGCCTCCACTATTGGCAGAAGGGAAGGGGGAAGGAGAGTGAGCATGTGCTGAGATCATGTGGTGAGAGAGGAAGCAAGAGAGAGCAGGGAGGTGCTAGGCTCTTTTTACCAACCAGCTTTCCTGGAAAATAACAACCAGCATAATAGAGTGAGAACTCCGTCCCTTTACCTGCCCCACCAACCCACCCAGGAGGGCATTAATCCATTCATGAGAGGTCACCCTCCCTGATCCAAATATTTCCCATTAGGCCCCACTTCAACATTGGGATCAAATTCCAACATATGAGGCTTGGGAGACAAACATCAAACTATAACATTCTGCCCCCTTTCCCCCAAACTCATGTCCTTCTCACATACAAATGCATTCTACCCCAATAGTCCCAAAAGCCTTAACTTGTCCCAACGTCAGCTTAAAAGTCTGAAGTCCAAAGTCTCATCTGAGACTCAGGGCAAATTCCTTCCAGCTATGAGCCTGTGAAATCAAAAACAAGTTATTTAATTCTCAGATGCAATGGTTATACAGGCATTAGGTAAACATTTTCATTCCCCAAAGGAGAAATTGGCCAAAGAAAGGTCACAGGCCCATGCAAGTCTAAAACCCAGTAGGGCAGACAGGCAGACATTAAATCTTAAAGCTCCAAAATACACTTTGACTCCATGTCCCGCATTCTGGGCACACTGGTTTGAGGGATGGGCTCCCAGTGCCTCAGACAGCCGTACCCCTATGGCTTTGCTGAGCGCTGCTTACATGGCTGCTCTTATGGGTTGGAGTGGAGTGCCTGAGGCTTTCACAGACTGAGGTGCATGCTGCTGGTGACTCCATAATGCTAGGGTGGAGGGCAGCAGCCCTGCTTCCTCAGCTACTAGGCACTGCCCTAGTACAGTTTCTCTGCAGTGGCTTGACCCTGTGGCAGGCTTCTGCCTGGGCACTCAGGTTTTCCAATACATCCTCTGAAATCTAGGTGGAGGCTGCCAAGCCTCTACCACTCTTGCATTCTGGGAGCCTGCAGACAACACCATGAGGAAGCTGCCAGAACTTAAGGCTTACACTCTTTGGAACAGCAGCCTGAGTGGTACCCGGGGCTGTTTGGGCTCAGGCTAGAGCTAGAGCAATTGGGATGCCCCTCCCATCCTGTGGTGGCACACGGCAAAAGCACCCCAGGCCTGTCCCCTGAAACTGTTCTGTCCTCATAGGCCTCTGAGCCTGTGATGGGAGGGACGACCTCAAAGATTTTGGAAATGTCTTTGAGGCCTTTTCCCCATTGTTCTATTAGCACCTGCTTCCCTTTTATCCATGGTTATCTCTCTAGCAAGTGGTTGCTCCACATCACCCTCGGATTCCTCACCTGAAAACATTCTTTCCTTCTCTACCACATGACCAAGTTATAAATGTTCCAAATTGTTTTGCTCTGTTTCTCTTTTAATTAGAAATTCCACCTTTAGCTCATTCTTTTGCTGCTGTATCTGATCATAAGCTGTTAAAAGTAGGCATGCCACTAATTGAATGCGTTGCTGTTTAGAAATTTCTTCCACCAGATACCCTAGGTCATCACTCTTACATTTGGCCTTCCACAAAGCCCTAGGCCATGAACACAATGCAGCCAAGTTCTTTGCTAAGGCATAATATGGGTGACATTTGCTCCAGTTCCCAATAAGTTCTTCATTTCCATCTGAGACTTTGTCAGCATGACCTTCACTGTCTATATGTCTATAAACATTTTGGTCACAACCATTTAACCAATATGTAAGAAGTTCCTAACTTTTCCTAGTCTTTTTATCTTCTTCTGAGCCCTCCAAACTCTTCCAACCTCTGCCCATTAACTAGTCCAAAGCCATTTCCACATTTTCAAGTATCTTTATAGCAACACCCTACTCCTCAGTATTAATTTTCTGTCTTCGTCTATTTTGTGTTGCTATAAAGGAATACCTGAGGCTGAGTAATTTGTAAAGAAGAGGTTTATGTGGCTCACAGTTCTGCAGCCTGTATGATAAGCATGGCATCAGCATCTGCTTCTGGTGAGGGCTTCAGGCTGCTTCCACTCATGGTGAAGGTAAAGAGGAGCCAAGGTGTGCAGAGAGCTCATGGCGAGAAAGGAAGCAAGAGAGAGTAGGGGGGTGCCAGGCTCTTTTTAACAAACAGCTTTGGTGGGAACTAACAGAGCAACGATTCACTCGCTCACTCTCACTTCCCCAACCCCAGAGGGATGACATTAATCTATTTATCTGTTGTCCACGCCCATGGCCCAAACACCTCCCATTAGGCCGTACCTTCAACATTGGGATCAAATTTCAACACGAGCTGTTGAGGGACAAACGTCTAAACTATAGCAGATGCCTATAGCAGACATCCAGGTAAAGTGACCAAGCAATATAGGGCACATGCTATATAGCAGACTGGGAAAGTCTAGACTTGAAGGTCTAGATTAAATTTGGAAGTCATTGGTATATAGACTTCATTGAAAGCAGTAAGTGAGAACAAGATAATCTAGGGACTGAACATACAATTTAAAAAAGGACATAGCTCAGGTCCAAGCTCTAAGCATCCAACATCAAGGAACTAGGAAAAGTGAAGAGGAACCAGCAAAGGATCCTGAGAGAAAGTGAAGGCACAAAAAGCAGTGTTTTAAGAAAAAAGTGGCCGGGCGCGGTGGCTCAAGCCTGTAATCCCAGCACTTTGGGAGGCCGAGACGGGCGGATCATGAGGTCAGGAGATGGAGACCATCCTGGCTAACACGGTGAAACCCCGTCTCTACTAAAAAAAAATACAAAAAACTAGCTGGGCGCGGTGGCGGGCGCCTGTACAGTCCCGGCTACTCGGGAGGCTGAGGCAGGAGAATGGCGTGAACCCGGGAGGCGGAGCTTGCAGTGAGCTGAGATCCGGCCACTGCACTCCAGCCTGGGCGACAGAGGCAGACTCCGTCTCAAAAAAAAAAGAAAAAAGTGGTCAAGTGTTTAATACTGGTAAGAATTCAAGATGGAAACCAAATAATATCTAGTGGGTTCAGCAACAAGGAGGTAATTGGTAATCATGCAGAAGGAGTTTTGGTGGAAAGATGGGAGTGGGAGCCATATTGGGACGGAATCATTCATCCAGTTATTCAGCAACTATGTAATAAGTGTCTATGACATGCTGGTACAAGGTGCTGGGGATGCAATGAATAAGACAGACACAATCCCCACTTAGGGGAGGAGAAGCCATTAAGCAGATAATAGTAGAAGTATGACTGAAACACAATTATGGTAAGGGCTATGAAGGAAAAGAAAAGAAAACCATGAAAGTGTGTAACAGAGGAATCTAGTCTAGCTCGAAAGCAAGGGAAGTTTGCCCTGAGGGAGTGATAGCTAAAGCTGTACTTGAGAGATTTGAGTTGTGACAGCAGTGAGGCTAGGGAGGCAGATTGTATGTTCCAGGCGGGAGGAACTACAAACGTGGAGTCCAAGAGGGAGAGACCATCATGAAAAATCAGCAGTGTGGCAGAATCCCAGTGAACAAGGGGAGAGTGGCACAAAACAACAAAAACAACAACGGCAACTAGAGCCTGGCAAGTGACCCAACCCAGGGGTTCACATAGATCCTCCAGTGTTTTACATTGTAGGAAATGCCAGGGTGCAAGAAGAAAGGTAGTGAGGAGGCCTATGGCTGAAGACCTTAACGCAAAAGCTGGAAAAGTATACTTCTGTAAGGTGAGGAGTTCACTCTGAGGTACAAAGTCTATTTTTTTTTTTTCAAGCAAAAAATAATCGAATAGCTCTGACTTTTATTCATTCATGTTAAGTCACCTGAAATGATACCTGTTGCATTTAAATGCTCATTAATAATGTAAAAGACTTAACAAATCCATTTCAATGGATATTCAATATTCCACTTAGATAAGTCACACAGCCTCATGACAACTCATATAACGTATATAAACAGAGATAAACACCCCCTGCCCCTCAGTTGATTTATTCAGCATGTTAGAGCAGTGAAGAATGGTTTTAGTTTTATAACCAAGTTAGAGAGAAGACACTGGCCACATAATACACATGCTCCATTTTTAAAACAACTGTTCTCTTGAAACCTTACAGTTTCTAAAAGCAGTTATTGTCCAAAGCTGGGAGAACTTAAGTCTTCTCAAATGAGCATGTGAATGAATGGAGAGAGGCAAACAAAAAATAAAATTTTAAAAGATGAGGTCTGATATGGGAGCAGCTGGATAAGAAACTAAAAAAGGGGCCGGGCGTGGTGGCTCACACTTATAATCCCAGCACTTTGGGTGGCCAAGGCAGGCAGATCACTTGAGCTCAGGAGTTCGAGACCAGCCTGGGTAACATGGTGAAACCCTGTCTCTACAAAAAATAAAAATAAAAAATAAATACAAAAACACAAAAATTAGTCAGATGTGGTGGCACACGCCTGCAATCCCAGCTACTTGGGTGGCTGAGGCAGGAGAATCGCTTGAACCCGGGAGGCAGAGCAGAGGCAGAGGCTGCAGTGAGTGGAGAGAGAGAGAGAGAGAGGAAGGGAGGAAGGTAAAAAGGAATAGTAATTTAAAGTTTGTTTTAGCTATAATGCAGGTTATTCTGACTTCAAGGTAGCATCACATGGCATACTTCTGAGTCAATTCTCAAGATATTCTGTTGTATTTATCTCTGTCTGTTTACATAAAAAGGCATGGTGAGACATTTCCAATCATGGCAGGATCTCAAGAAATATTGTTGCCATGAGCCTTCCTTGAAGAAACTACTAGAAGATGAACTTAAACCAACCAAGAAATAAATGGGAAAACTATGGCAAAAAGAGAGGTCATCAAGAGCAGGATAGGGAGAATATGAGAAAATATTCTAATTTCATTATTTATTCATATTAGGGGATTGATAGATAATGCCTAAAAGAGGAAGATTAAGTATATAAATTATAAAGACAATCACTAAAATAAAAATATAACCTTTCCAGATTTTCAGAAAAAATAAAACCAAATACATACCACAACATCAGAGTTTTTAAAGAATCTATGAAATAATAGAAGGCATCATATAAAGTTATATATATTATATTGATAATAACAAGTATGTCAATTTGATAAATATAAATGTGCTAAACTAATGTATTAAAATAAGAGAAGGTTCAGCGAGGCGTGGTGACCCACACCTGTAATCCTAGCACTTTGGGAGGCTTAGGCAGGAGGATCGTTTGGGCCCAGGAGTTCATAACGAGCCTGGGCAACATAGTGAGACCTCATCTCTATTTTTTATTTAAAAAATAATAAAAACTGAAAGTAAAATAAAATAAATTTGGATTAAATCATAAGGCAAAATTCTACTCTATGCTGTACACAAGGGATCCAAAACAAAATAAATCAGAAATCTTTACAAATGTAAATTAGAAGAAAGCAACGGTTATAATTTTGTTTTGTTTTGTTTTGTTTTCTCTTTCTTCTTTTTTATTTTCTATTACACTTTAAATTCTAGGATACATGTGCACAATGCTCAGGTTTGTTACACAGGTATATATGTGCCATGTTGGTTTGCTGCACACATCAACTTGTCATTTACATTAGGTATTTCTCCTAATGCTATCCCTCCCCCAGCCTCCCACCCGCTGACAGGCCCAGGTGTGTTATGTTCCCTGCCCTGTGTCCATGTGTTCTCATTGTTCAACTTCCACCTGTGAGTGAGAACATGAGGTGTTTGGTTTTCTGTCCTTGTGACAGTTTGCTGAGAATGATGGTTTCTAGCTTCATCCCTGTCCTTCCAAAGGACATGAACTCAGCCTTTTTTATGGTTGCATAGTATTCCATGGAATCGCCACACTGTCTTCCACAATGGTTGAACTAATTTACACTCCCACCAACAGTGTAAAAGCATTCCTATTTCTCCACATCCTCTTCAGCATCTGTTGTTTCCTGACTTTTTAATGATTGCCATTCTAACTGGTGTGAGATGATATCTCATTGTGGTTTTGATTTGCATTCCTCTGATGACCAGTGATGATGAGCATTTTTTCATGTGTTTGTTGGCTGCATAAATGTCTTCTTTTGAGAAGTGTCTGTTCATATCTTTGCCCACTTTTTGATGGGGTTGTTTTTTTTTCTTTTTTCTTTTTTCTTTTTTTTTTGTACATTTCTTTAAGTTCTCTGTAGATTCTGGATATTAGCACTTTGTCAGTTGGGTAGATTGCAAAATTTTTCTCCCATTCTGTAGGTTGCCTGTTCACTCTGATGACAGTTTCTTTTGCTGTGCAGAAGCTCTTTAGTTTAATTAGACCCCATTTGTCTATTTTGGCTTTTGTTGCCATTGCTTTTGGTGTTTTAGTCATAAAGTCCTTGCCCATATCTATGTCCTGAATGGTATTGGTATTGCCTAGGTTTTCTTCTAGAGTTTTTATGGTTTTAGGTCTTACATTTAAGTATTTAATCCACTTTGAGTTAATTTTTGTATGTGGTGTATGGAACGGATCCAGTTTCAGCTTTCTACATATTGCTAGCCAGTTTTCCCAGCACCATTTATTAAATAGGGAATCCTTTCTCCATTGCTTGTTTTTGTCAGGTTGGTCAAAGGTCAGATGGTTGTAGATGTGTGGTGTTATTTCTGAGGCCTCTCTTCTGTTCTATTGGTCTATATATCTGTTTTGGTACCAGTACCATGCTGTTTTGGTTACTGTAGCCTTGTAGTATAGTTTGAAGTCAGGGAGCATGATGCCTCGTGCTTTGTTCTTTTTGCTTAGGATTATCTTGGCTATGTGGGCTCCTTTTTGGTTCCATATGAACTTTAAGGTAGTTTTTTCCAATTCTGTGAAGAAAGTCATTGGTAGCTTGATGGAGATGGCATTGAATCTATAAATTACCTTGAGCAGTATGGCCATTTTCATGGTATTGATTATTCCTATGCATGAGCATGGAATGTTCTTCTATTTGTTTGTGTCCTCTTTTATTTCATTGAGCAGTGTTTTTTTGTTCTCCTTGAAGAGGTCCTTCACATCTCTTGTAAGTTGAATTCCTAGGTATTTTATTCTCTTTGTAGCAATTGTGAATGGGAGTTCACTCATAATTTGGCTCTCTGTTTGTCTGTTATTGGCATATAGGAATGCTTGTGATTTTTGCACATTGATTTTGTATCCTGAGACTTTGCTGAAGTTGCTTATTAGCTTAAGGAGATTTGGGGCTGAGACAGTGGAGTTTTC
Source organism: Papio anubis (assembly GCF_008728515.1). Lineage (NCBI taxonomy): Eukaryota > Metazoa > Chordata > Mammalia > Primates > Cercopithecidae > Papio > Papio anubis. The sequence continues at coordinate 142,130,855 of NC_044982.1, forward strand.
TAAATATACAATCATGTCATCTGCAAACAGGGACAATTTGACTTCCTCTTTTCCTAATTGAATACCCTTTATTTCTTTCTCTTGCCTGATTGCCCTAGCCAGAACTTCCAACACTATGCTGAATAGGAGTGGTGAAAGAGGGCATCCTAGTCTTGTGCTGGTTTTCAAAGGGAATGCTTCCAGTTTTTGCCCATTTAGTATGATATTGGCTATGGATTTGTCATAACTAGCTCTTATTATTTTGAGATATTATTTTGAGATGTTCCATCAATACCCAGTTTATTGAGAGTTTTTAGCATGAAGTGCTGTTGAATTTTGTCAAAAGCCTTTTCTGCATCTATTGAGAAAATCTTGTGGTTTTTATCATTGGTTCTGTTTACGTGATGGATTATGCTTATTGATTTGCATGTGTGGAACCAGCCTTGCATCCCAGGGATAAAGCTGACTTGATCATGGTGGATAAGCTTTTTGATATACTGCTGGATTTGGTTTGCCAGTACTTTATTGAGAATTTTCACATTGATGTTCATCAGGGATATTGGTCTAAATTTCTCTTTTTTTGTTGTGTCTCTGCCAGGCTTTGGTATCAGGATGATGCTGGCCTCATAAAATGAGTTAGGGATGATTCTCTCTTTTTCTATTGTTTGGAATAGTTTCAGAAGGAATGGTACCAGCTCCTCTTTGTACCTCTGGTAGAATTCGGCTGTGAATCTGTCTGGTCCTGGACTTTTTTTGGTTGGTAGGCTATTAATTATTGCCTCAATTTCAGAACTGGTTATTGGTTCATTCAGAGATTCAACTTCTTCCTGGTTTAGTCTTGGGAAGGTGTATGTGTCCAGGAACTTATTCATTTCTTCTCGATTTTCTAGTTTATTTGCATAGAGGTGTTTATAGTATTCTCTGATGGTAGTTTGTATTTCTGTGGGATCAGTGGTGATATCCCCTTTATCACTTTTTATTGTGGCTATTTGATTCTTGTTTCTTCTTTATTAGTCTTGCTAGTGGTCTACCTATTTTGTTGGTCTTTTCAAAAAACCAGCTCCTGGAGTCATTGATTTTTTTGAAGGTTTTTGTGTCTCTGTCTCCTTCAGTTCTACTCTGATCTTAGTTATTTCTTGCCTTCTGCTAGCTTTTGAATGTGTTTGCTCTTGCTTCTCTAGTTCTTTCCATTGTGACGATACGGTGTTGATTTTAGATCTTTCCTACTTTCTCTTGTGGGCATTTAGTGCTATAAATTTCCCTCTACACACTGCTTTAAATGTGTCCCAGAGATTGTGGCACGTTGTGTCTTTGTTCTCATTGATTTCAAGGAACATCTTTATTTCTGCCTTCATTTCGTTATTTACCCAGTAGTCATTCAGGAACAGGTTGTTCAGCTTCCATGTAGTTTTGCAGTTTTGAGTGAGTTTCTTAATCCTGAGTTCTAATTTGTTTGCACTGTGGTCTGAGAGACAGTTTGTTGTGATTTCTGTTGTTTTACATTTGCTGAGAAGTGCTTTACTTCCAAATATGTGGTCAATTTTGGAATAAGAGTGATGTGGTGCTTAGAAGAATGTATATTCTGTTGATTTTGGGTGGAGAGTTCTGTAGATGTCTATTAGGTCCACTTAGTGCAGAGCTGAGTTCAAGTCCTGGATATCCTTGTTAACCTTCTGTCTCGTTGATCTGTCTTATATTGACAGTGGGATGTTAGTGTCTCCCATTATTGTGTGGGAGTCTAGGTCTCCTTGTAGGTCTCTAAGGACTTGCTTTATGAATCTGGGTGCTCCTGTATTGGGTGCATATATATTTAGGATAGTTAGCTCTTCTTGTTGAATTGATTCCCTTACCATTATGTAATGGCCTTCTTTGTCTCTTTTGATCTTTGTTGGTTTAAAGTCTGTTTTATCAGAGACTAGGATTGCAACCCCTGTTTGTTTTTTTTTTTTTTTTTTTTTTTTTGTTGTTGTTGTTTTGCTTTCCATTTGCTTGGTAGATCTTCCTCCATCCCTTTATTTTGAGCCACTGTGCATCTCTGTACATGAGATGGGTCTCCTGAATACAGCACACCAATGAGTCTTGACTCTTTATCCAATTTGTCAGTCTATGTCTTTTAATTGGGACATTTAGCCCATTTACGTTTAAGGTTAATATTGTTACGTGTGAATTTGATCCTGTCATTATGATGTCAGCTGGTTATTTTGCCTGTTAATTGATGCAGTTTCTCCCTAGCATCAATAGTCTTTAAAATTTGGTATGTTTTTGCAGTGGCTGGTGCCAATTGTTCCTTTCCATGTTTAGTGTTTCCTTCAGGAGCTCTTGTAAGGCAGGCCTGGTGGTGACAAAATCTCTCAGCATTTGCTTGTCTGTAAAGGATTTTATTTCTCCTTCACTTATGAAGCTTAGTTTGGCTGGATATGAAATTCTGGGTTGAAAATTCCTTTCTTAAAGAATGTTGAATATTGGCCCCCACTCTCTTCTGGCTTGTAGAGTTTCTGCTGAGAGATCTGGTGTTAGTCTGATGGGCTTCCCTTTGTGGGTAACCTGAGCTTTCTCTCTGGCTGTCCTTAACATTTTTTCCCTCATTTCAACCTTGGTGAATCTGACGATTATGTGTCTTGGGGTTGCTTTCCTCAAGGAGTATCGTTGTGGTGTTCTCTGTATATCCTGGATTTGAATGTTGGCCTGCCTTGCTAGGTTGTGGAAGCTCTCCTGGATAATATCCTTAAGAGTGTTTTCCAGCGTGTTTCCATTTTCCATATCACTTTTAGGTACGCCAATCAAACGTAGATTTGGCCTTTTCACATAGTCCCATATTTCTTGGAGCCTTTGTTTGTTTCTTTTCACTCTTTTTTCTCTAATCTTGTCTTCTCACTATATTTCATTCATTTGATCTTTAGTCACTGATACCTTTTCTTCCACTTGATCGAATCGGCTATTGAAGCTTGTGCTTGCATCACGAAGTTCTCGTGCTGTGGTTTTCAGCTTCATCAGGTCGTTTAAGGTCTTCTCTACACTGTTTATTCAAGGTTTTTAGCTTCCTTGTGATGATTTCGAACATCCTCCTTTACCTCAGAGAAGTTTGTTATTATCAACCTTCTGAAGCCTACTTTTGTGAACTCGTCAAACTTACTGTCTGTCCAGTTTTGTTCCCTTGCTGGCGAGGAGCTGCGATCCTTTGGAGGAGAAGAGGCACTCTGGTTTTTGGAATTTTCCGCTTTTCTGTTCTGGTTTCTCCCTATCAGGCAAGGCTAACATCGGGACAAACAAATGTTAAGGGGTACAAATAAATAATCTATCATGATAAAAAAAATGCAGTTCACCAGTTACAATGTTTTGAATACCTAAGCACCAAATAACTTAGCACCAACATGAATATTAATTAAAACATAAAATCGCAGGATGTACAAGAAAAAATGGAAACACTGGTAGGAGTCAAAACGACAGAGAAGGGCTAAATAGCATAATTAATAACACAGATAAAACTTGGTACTCAAGAAAGAGAATACACTTTTTTTTTAAGTATCTGTGGATAATTCACAAAAATTGATCATATATTAGGCCAAAAGAAAATATTTGTGAGGTATAAACTATAGAAATAGTACAGATAACATTGTCTAAATACAAGGCGTTAACAAAGAAGAGAAGAGCCAGGTACAGTAGCTCATTCCTGTAATCCCAGCACTTTGGGAGGCCAAGGCTGGTGGATCCCTTGAGCCCAGGAGTTTGAGACCATCCTGGGCAACAAGGTGAAACCCTGTCACTAGCAAAAAAAAAAAAAAAAGAGACGAGAACACTTTATAACTTGTTTTATGAGGCTAGCATAACCTTGATATCCAAAACAGAAAAGGACATTACAAGAAAGGAAAATTACAGGCTGATCTCTCTCATCAATATAGATGCAAACATTCTGAACAAAATATTAGCAAATCTAATTGTATTAATACATTCAAAGCATGCACAGTTTTTTGGTTTTTGTTTTGTTTTGTTTTGTTTTGTTTGAGACAGTGTTTTGCTGTTGTTGCCCAGGCTGAAGTGCAATGGCACGATCTTGGCTCACCGCAACCTCTGCCTCGCAGGTTCAAGCTATTCTCCACCTCAGCCTCCCAAGTAGCTGGGATTACAGGCATGTACCACCACCCCCAGCTAATTTTTTGTATTTTTTAGTAGAGACGGGGTTTCTCCATGTTGGTCAGGCTGGTCTCGAACTCCTGACCTCAGGTGATCTGCCCTGGACTCCCAAAGTGCTGGGATTACAGGTGTGAGCCACCGCGCCAGGCCAAGCATGTATAGTTTTTAAAAGCTCAACAACATGATCTGATGTGCAGTCAGGTTTGAACCACTGTTGTACATGATACAAGATGTCATCATCACAGACCATAGTAGTAAATTCCCAATTGAATTATCAAGTTAGAAGCTTGACTTTTCCCAGTCACTTCAGCATTATGTAGGAAAAGACTGAACCTTAAACTCAGACTGTGATTTTGGACAAGTTACCAAACCTATTAGTGTCAATATTTTTCAGAGGTAAAGTAAGAATAACACTAACTCTCTGTAATGTTCATTTGTGGAATTAAGGAGACAGTATTTATACAGGCAATATGCTGGAATGACACCCCAAAGTATCCCTAAAACTTGAAATAAAATCAATGGGACACAAATAAAAAGGATGAGGTTAGACACCAGTAGAAATGACACAAAGAGATTGTTGGATTATTTGTGGGTGTGTACTCGTCTCAGCAACACCCAGATCAAATTCAAAGGGCCTGGGTATATTGTCTTCTTTGGAAAATAGGAACTGGACTGCACTGGATTAGGTTAAGTCTAAACCAAATCAGTTGCATAATAACATAGGAAGAAAACAATGTGCCAGTCCCCACAGTAGGGACACCCTAACAACAGACATGGAGGCATCAGGCCACTGAAGCAGGGTGGCATCAGCCACATCAGCCATTAGAACCATGGAGCTTCCCCACCCCACCCCTGAGGTTTCATGCTCACTGGGCCACCTTCTGGTGACATTTTTACAGATGTGCCTATGGAAAGGGGATGACATGATGAGCCAACAAGCACATCCATCAAATCCCCTAGAGCGGTATCAGTGGAAATCTAAAAGCCCTAGGACTGGGACCTTGGCCACCTCACCGCCCTTAGTGCCTGGGTGATGCTGGAGAGGATATTTGTAAGGTCCATCTTTTTCTCCCATCCCAGTCTAGTCAGTTTATATGGCAATGAGGTGAGGAAAGGAAGCTTTGGTGACTCAGGTTTCTGGGGTGGCCACTACATGATTCATCAACAACAAGACTGCGATGATGATTTCTCAGACTTAGCAAATGCTAGCACTTATCCCTCCCGAAGTAAAGCAGGTCCATTAGGAGATGGTTTTTAATATGGCCACTTCTGGTATCTTTCATTTTTCAGAGAAAATCTTATATAACTAAAACTCCTTCTCTTCTCCTTCCTTAGTGCTGCGCCCTTCTTTGCTTCTTTCACCTCCCAGAATGCAGTCTGAACTTCAATCACTTCCACTGCCTCCCTTTTCCTCCACACTACCCTTTTTCCCATGGTCATTCAGAATACTTGTCACTGATCCTGTGGAGATCTCTTTCTCCACAGTTCATTTCCCAGTTTCGCTTTCTCCTACTGAATGATGTCCATCTCCTACCCATTCCCAGGATATGCTGAGTTTAACCACAGTCCATCATGTCGGAAAAACTAGTACGTACCGCGTGAACGAAACGCTGTTTATTTTTCATGGAATAAAATGTAATGTTTTCCTGAAGGGTTGTTGTTGTAATCTCCATCTCTACCAGACCAACAGACAGGCTAACCTTTAGAAGGTAAAACTAAACTTCTTCCTTTTCAACTCACCCCTCTCACCATGTCAGTCTCTAGGGGTTGGCAAGTAAGGAGGTAGAGCTTGTTCTGTTTGTCAGTATTCTTTGTTGTTCTGTTTGATCAGTATTCTTTGCACTTAATGATGCTTATGTGCTCCAGCTTTGGCAGTTAAATCAACACCATTAATTTTGTTTTCAGTATGTGCAGAGCACCAAACCACAAGAGAAAGTGCATGACAGACAGACTCCTTGTCCTGAAAGAGATGACACTCTATGGGGAAGGACCACCCCTACTCCAAGAATACATACAACAACTCAAATGATTCAAATGGAAAAGTAGGGTGAGAGTCAGCCTTACCACAAGTGCAGTCATAGGTGTGCTCCCCAAATCAGCCTGTATGGAGGCGAAGAGCATGGGCTCTGCCACTTGCCCTCTGATTTTAGGCAACTGCTTAAGCTCTCTAAGCCTCTTTCTTCTCTGTAAGATAGGATACCCACAGTCTCTGCTTCATAGTGTTGTAGTGAGGATTAATTAGCACCTAAAAAGTGCTTAGCACAGTGATAATAATAGCTAATTTCTTAAGCATTTACTTTATACCAGCGTGGCAGCTAAATAATGGCCCCCAAAGATATCTAGGTGCTAATCCCTAGAATCTGTGTTACCTTATATGGAAAAGGGGTCTTTGCAGATGTTATTAAGTATCTTGAGATGGGGAAATTATCTTGGATCACCTGGGTGGATCTAAATGTAATCACAAATGTCCTTATAAGAGGGAGATAGATGGAGTAAAATCTAGGAAGGGTTTTACTGAGGAGGGCAGCAATGTGATGATGGAAACCAGATGCTATGCTGCTGGCCTTCGAGATGGAGGAAGGTGCCACCTTCATCCTAACCTAATATAAAAATCCAGATTTACAAAACAAGTCAGTGAAAAGATAATTATTTTTTCCTTGTTGCAACTTCTTGCACTCTGGACCCTGGGTTACGGGGTCATGGGATTGGTTATGGGTTTGGGAGAAAGCTGAGGCTTGAGGCTCTTCGGGCCTCTCCCTGGCCTAGAATGAAGTGGGTCAGTAAGGTTCTGCATATGTGAGTACAGGGTGTGGTGTGTGGTGAAGCCTAGTGAGGATGGCAGATTAGTAAGTATGATCCCTGGATACACCTCCCCACCATCAATGAGGAGATGGGAAGAGGTGAGAGTTGGATGAACCAATACAAGGGAATTCTTTAGAATAGTGCCTGGCTGTACTCATTTCCCATGGCTGCTGTTATAAATTACCACAAACTTGGTGGCTAAAAACAATACACATTCAGTGTCTCACAGTTCTGGATGTCAGAAGTCTGAAATCAGTGTCACTGAGCCAAAATCCAAGTGTCTGCAAAGTCAAGCTCCTTCCAGAGGCTCTAGAGGAGAATCTGTTTATTTCCCTTTTCCAGCATCTAGAGTTGCATTCTTGGGCGTAGCATCTTGTTTCAGTCATCACCTTGCCACCTTTTTCTGTATATAATAAGTCACCTAGGCAAGCAGTGTGCTAACTGATTAATGATCAAAAGCTTAGTTGCTATTATGGAAGACGCTACTAGACCGGCTCCTTATCGTTGCCATCCCGAAGCTATTTGTGTCTTCAAGGAAGCTGCTTGAAAGAAACACA